>NW_022437028.1:1811510-1829384 GCF_009761245.1 Sapajus apella
CCCCTCTTATATTTATTTAAATACCATATGTATATAAGTATATATGGTATATAAATGAGACCATGATGTAGAGCTTTATTTGCAGAAAGGTTTTCCTAGTTTTAGGTCCATCAGCGGGTACTTAAAAAGGTTTTTCATGGTTATCAACTTCCATCTCCTTTATGATTATTTTTAATCATTCTTTCTCATAGAACCTAGCAGCTAAATCTAGCCATGTTAATTACCAATGTTCAAATTGGCAACTATATCCCTGCCAATCACCCCATTAATTAACGTATCATTTTATTACGCACTTATTTTATTCAGTCAAAAAATGTTTACTGATAACCTGCTATGCCTCACACCTTATGCCTGGTAATGAGGAAATGGTGAGCAAGAATACTTTTCCAGCAGAACAGACAGTCCAGGGGGATAACAATTATTAAGTATGAACCAAAAACTGTAGTAAGTTATCCTGGGGGAAGTGAGGAGACCATAGAAGCACACAACTGGAATGCCTATGCTAGTTTAGGAAGAGTGAAAGAAGTGTTATTTATGAAGAATTATCTAAAATATATGTAAGAATTAGACAGGTAAAAAGATGAGGGGGTTAGAAGTACTCCAGATACAAGGAATGTAAACAAATGGGAGGGCTCAGAAAGAAAAACACAGCCCTCTTCAGGAACAGTGCAGGGAGGGGGTGGGGAAAAAGGCAAAATCTGTTTGACCCTGGAGAGGTGGGCAGGGACCTAGTCACGTGTGGCCTTCTGACTCAAAGTACTTGAATCCCTTCTTGACAAGAGCTTCTATGCCCCCAAGGCTAGATACTATCAAGGGAGCAGAGAGAAATCAAACACTGCCAGAATTCTTGACCTCTGGCACACTTACTGCCACAGACACTGAAAGCCAATAAACTATGGCTGGTGGAAAGTAAGCATTTCTTAAAAACATCAAACCAGAATAAGTACCATGGGCAGAGGTAACTTCACAATACCCCACTGGTACACCAGATGTTAGAGAGTCTTACTCATAACAATGGCAGGAAAAGACACCAAAAAGAAGGATTGCTTTGGACTTCTACACCAGGGATATATCTGATGATTCCAGAAATAATCATAGGTATTACCCATTTCTACCAGCTCAACTGCTTCCCTGGCTTTCCCTGCTGTCCACATTTCTAGTCATTCAGCCTTGGTTTTCTTGTTTAATCTTACTTATCACACTTTCTCGAATGGCCTGCACTCTTGCTACATGGAGAGTTGAGTTGGGGCTTTCCTAAAGCTGATCCTGGAACAGATAACCCTAATACCCACAAGACAGCTGGGAACACACTGACCTGCAGTGAATAGTCAGAAACAAATTTCCTGTTACATATTTATCTTACTTACACTGGTTTTATTCAAATGTTTCAGAGAGTATATGCTTAATAACCAGGATACTGATCTATCCTTACATATGTAAGTTTACTGATATATGAGTTATTAAAAATAATAACCCTTAAATCTATTTTGGTAGATGCTGATTATCAGCTAATTCTTATCTTTTGATTTTAAGAAGAATGAAAAAGAGTATCATTTATAGGGAATTATCTAAAAGACAGTAGGAACTGATCAGGTAAAAAGGTGAGGAGGTTGGGCATACTCCAGACAAAAGAAACAGACACAAATGGGGAAATATCAGAAACAAAAACACAGGCCCTCAAGAAAGAGCACCAGGAGGGGGCAGGGAGAGCTTAGATTTCTAATGAGGAAAAAAAGACTGAGGTACAATAGCAAATATTTGGATTTATAAATCAAAAAACCACACAGAGAATGCCAAGGAGTTCGGAGAAATTCCACGTATCATTATGAAGGTTATAGTCCATTACATGTAACTCACGTGAAAACTGCCCATCTGATTTTCCAAAGTGCTAACTGAATCACTGTCAATTTAGTAGTGACCCCTGAACAATATCTGAGACATCAGTGTAAGACGTCCCATGCTCATGTACCCATGAATGACACTTCCCTGCCTGTCTAAAATACTGGTTCCCCAAACTGGCTGTACCTCGGAGGCACCTGGAGACTTGCCTCTGGTTTAAAATCGAGACTTCACTGGGCATGGTGGCATTGTGCCTGTGGTCTCAGATACTCAGAAGGTAGAGGTGGGAGGACTATGAGCTGAGGAATTCAAAATCAGCCTGGGCAACAGGCTCCATGTCTATTTGTAAAAGCAGAAAAATAAAGACAACATACACTCCCAGCTTCCACCAGGAGACATTCTCATTCAGTGAATCTGGGTTGAGATTCCAAAATTCATATTTTTAATAAGTGCTACAGGAGATTCTAAAGCTGGTGATACAGACTTAACACCACCACTTTCTAGATCAGTGGTCCTGAAAACAAGTTCACACAGGATCCAGAGAAGGTATAAACTGATCCACTGTGGTTTATGGAAAAAACATCACGTCTTTACATGTAATTTTTTTCTCTCTAGCTTTATTGAGGGGTGTGTGTGTGTGTGTGTGTGTGTGTGTGTGTGTGTATTAATATACACACTTTTTTTGTGAGACTAGTTTTCACTCTGTTGCCCAGGCTGGAATGCAGTGGTGCCATCAAAGTTCACTGCAACCTCGAACTCCTGGGCTGAAGCAGTCCACCCACCTCAGCCTCCCAAGTAGCTAAGACTACAGGCATGCACCATCACACCCAGCTAAAATTTTAATTTTTTGTAGAGATAGGATCCTGCTCTATGTTGCCCAGACTGATCTCGAACTTCTGGCCACAAGCAATCCTCCCACCTTGGCCTTCCAAAGCGCTGGGATTACAAGAGTAAGTCACCACACCCAGCTATTTTTAATTTTTTGAGCAACTTCCATACTATTTTCCATAATGGTAATAATAATTTATATCCCCACCAATGGTACACAAGACTTCCCTTTTCTCCACATTTTTAACTTACCTATATTTTATAACTTCATTTATCAGTATAGTATGTAAACATTGGCATTGCATAACCAAATTCTTTCTAGAAAAGGTATATAATAAAAAAAAATTAGGGGCCACAGTTAGGAGTACTTTTGCCCAGAAGTACAATTGAATTCCAGCGTCTCAGGGGAAATGAAAGGAATATGGAACTAAAAGAATAATATCCTGATGAGAGAGTAATGCAATGTTTACAAAACACAGTGAGGGGAAAGGTAAATCATAAGGAACCCCAATTGTATCTTTTTTTTTTTTTTGAGACGGAGTTTCGCTCTTGTTGCCCAGGCTGGAGTGCAATGACGCGATCTTGGCTCACCGCAACCTCCGCCTCCTGGGTTCAGGCAATTCTCCTGTCTCAGCCTCCTGAGTAGCTGGGATTACAGGCACACGCCACCATGCCCAGCTAATGTTTTGTATTTTTAATAGAGACGGGGTTTCACCATGTTGACCAGGATGGTCTCGATCTCTTGACCTTGTGATCCACCCACCTCGGCCTCCCAAAGTGCTGGGATTACAGGCGTGAGCCACCGCGCCCGGCCCCCAATTGTATCTTAACCTTAGAGAAAGTCACTTGGTATACCATCTTTCTCCTATGTAAAATGAGTAAAGAGGTGATCCACATGTTCTCTTAAGTTCCTCCCAGCACAAACACACTACAGTTTTATAAAGCACTGATGAGGAATCATGAGTGAGGTAATCAAGGGTGTACACGCCATTCCTCACAAGCTTGAAATAGGTCAACAAAGTCTGGAAAGTACCTGTCAGGCATACATGAAACCCATCACTGGAATCATAAAACATTAGAGTTTTTATAGCTTCAGGGGCCCCACATTTCACGGACAGAAAAAAGAGCTCACAGTGGAGACTTCTGACGAAGAAGTCCCAGGTGCCCGGTAGCACAGCCAAGTTATCTGATTCCCCAGAGTGTGATGCTCTCACTATACCAGTCTTCTTCCTTTCTAAAATAAAGGGACTTCCTAAGATACCACAGGCCTAGCATTCTGAAGATAAAAAATAAGGTCCATTCATTGTTCTCTAACATGATTTATGTTTGTAACCTTCACAAGAAGAAAAAAAAATGTTTTGTTTTGCCTCCCTGTTTCTTTTTTTGAAATCTGAGAAACTGGTGAAGACATAACCGTATAGTGTTAGAAAAGAAAATTTAAGAGCATCTGAAATAAGAAAGCCCATTGTGGCTCACAGTCAGGCTGCCAAGAGCCCCCTTGAGAGCAGAGGAGGTCTTCTGGAACACCACAAATTCCCAGTAGTCTCCAAGCACAGGCCCTTCCTTTATATTCACAAGACCCAGAGACAGGCAAGGTCAATTTCCCTTCTCATTTTCTTGTGTATCTAAAACTCTCTTTAATGTAAATTTAAAAAAACAAAAATGGAAGCAAGAGCTTCATGTATCTGTGAGGGGAAGCCACTGCCTTCCTCGCAGCCCCAGAAATGCTGAGTGGGCACTGGAAGAGCACAGAGGCCCAGGGTCAGATTTGGGATCTGCACATAATCCCACATTGAGAGCAGCTCCTCAAGTCTATTGAATCTAACCTATAGCTTGCGGAGCTGAAAATGGAACATGTCCTCCCAGGGAATACTCAGGCACAAAGCAGTTTGAGAGTCATGATTTCCAGACAAGAAGGCACGGGTATCTGGGCTCTGGGTAATACTGCCCACCCCCTAAAAGTCCCCAGGTCCCCAAATATCTTCCCCAAGAGGTTATATTCTGGAGATGCAGGTAAGAGAACAGTGTCCCAAAAGTTGAAGTTTAGCCGCTCCTTATTCAAAGTGGAAAAAAAAAGGAAGTAAAATAAATTACTATCCACTATACTAGGCACTTTACACTTAGGATCCAATTGCACCCTCACAATGAAAATTTTCCACATTCAGATAGAGCCTAGTTAATTCCAAACTTCTAGGGCAAATTGAACCCAAGCTAGACAAACAACTTTTATCTCAAACAAAAAACACTCTGATATCAGGGCAAATAGCATAAAACAGATTATAAAGAAATATACACAATTTTTAAAATTTCAATATATTCAATATTAATCATTGATATTCTTAATTATACATGAAGTTCAATCCAAAAAAAAAGGTCTGCTAGGCAATATTTCATAATCCTTGCTCAAGTTACCACTCTATAACAACAAAAAAAATAATAACAGAATTGCATTTCTTTTCAGCTACCCTGCAATCTGTCTGTACACATTCCTACAATTATTCAATCTGCAGAGGTATGACCATAAATGTTTTCCTTCTTCCAGACCACACCACAAGAATGTCCAATTCTGGGAAAGACTGCATGGCAGGACCCAAGCAGTCTCTTCCCTATTTTCTTTTTCTTTTTTTAGAAAGAGTCTTCTCTTTTGCCCAGACTGGAGTGCAGTGGCACAACCATGGCTCACTGTAGCCTCGAACTCCTGAGCTCAAATGATTCTCCCACCTCAGCCTTCCAGGTAGCTGGGACTACAGGTGGGTACCACCATGCACGGCTGGTTTTTGTTTGTTTGTTTGGTAGAGAATGGGATCTCACTGTGTTGCTCACACTGGTCTCAAACTTCTGACCTCAGGTAATTCTCCCACTTCGGCCTCCCAAAGTGTTGGTATTACGGAGTGAGACACCACAGACAGCCTCTTCCCTATTTTGAACTTCTACTCCACCCTATCCATCTTCAATTAGGTTACATCATTTCACCCCACTGTCTACGGATGTTGAAGATGTGAAAAGGTATTGAAAACTTCAGGTTTCATTTCCTGGAATGCGAAAAACATCCAGAGGCTATCGTCAGCCCACCACAGAAGCCTTGAATGTTAATGCCTCTCAAAGCAGTGTTCAGAAATTAATAGCTCCAAAAACTTATTTTTTAATCAAGGTAACTATGTGCATGAACCCAAGCTCCACAAAGTAATTAGGTGGCGAGAGAAAAGGCAGGCATGTTTAAAGAACTAATTGGGTCCTGTTTATAATGAGCCACGAAGACACGGAGACCAGAAAAAAGCTGAGCTCCTTGTTCTGGCGCTATCTCCTCTGCCTCTTATCACCAGCAATCGTACATACATAAAAAGCTCTCCTCTCATCAAGGATGAAGATGGAGAACACTAAATATGCAGATATTTTTGATTACTAATTAATTTCCTATTTCCCCCTATTAAGCCAGGAGGAATCTACCTATAGAACAAACCTTTTGCATCCAACTGCTCATATTCATTTCTGTTGCCACTGCTCTCATTCATTTCCTTGCCTTATTGTGCCTGGACTATTAAAGATAGCCTCCTAACTGCTCTAATTCTGCTAATAATTTATTTTGCACGAAGTTGCAAGAGTAATTTTTTTTTTGGTAGAGACAGGGGTCTCGCTATGTTGCCCAGGCTGGTCTCAAAATCCTGGCCTCAAGTGATCCTCCTGCCTCGATGTCCCAAAGTGTTTGGATTATAGGTATGAGCCACTGTGCCTGGCTACGAGAGTAATTTTCTGATTCACAACTATTACCAAGACTGAAACCTGAAGGACTTTTCACTGTGTATACATCCTAAAATCTGGAATCAAGGCTCTCTGTGATCTAGCCCAACCTCCCTTTAAAACCTTTTTTGATCCTATAAATTCTAAGGTCACAAAACTAGAAGCCAATGGAACCAAATTCATCTGTTGATATATTTTCCTTACAATGTTTAGTTATAGTAACCGTAGTAACAGTAGTCACAGCAAACATAGAGCTTCCTATGTCCAGGGATTTTCTAAGCACTTTACATGCATTATCCCCTTAGTTATCACAACTCCGTGAGGTTGTTACTATCTTCAATTTAAAGATGAAGGAAAATGAGATTTTAAAAGTGGAAGAGTCACTCCTGGAACTCAAGGAGATCGGCTCCAGAGTTTATATCCTAACTACTATATGGTACTACAATCCGTTAGAGAAGGAATGAATGGAAAGATGGGTGCGTACATATAAGGCATTATTTTGTGAGCTATTTTAAGGTTCATGTTTGTGAATGTATACTCTTTCCTGCTAGTAATAGAGGAAAATGAGCTCTCTCCTGATCTCAGTGGGTTCTTCTACCTGTAATTACAGGTAACCTTGATAACACTGACCTTCCCTTCAGTTGCACAGCTGCACCTGCCCAAAGCATTGAGAGTGAGCTTTGCGTAATTGAGTGGCTTTACCTTCATTGGTACTGTCAAAATAGTGACATAAAAAAAATATAAGTAACAAGTAGACAAAGGAAAAGTGCCTAATAAAGAGGAGAGGCTTCACGGAAGAAAGAATAAATGAAGTATATGAACTGTGCATATTTATAGCACCTGCAAATTAACTTCCTAGAAACAGCAATAAACAGATAAAGAACAGTCCTTAGCGGAATCAGGCACAAAATGGATGCAGCTGCAAGAACACAGAAACACATACACTTTTACTTGCAAACATCTGTCCCCCAGTACGCCCAGCAATTCTCCCAAATCATTCTCACAGGAGCCCAGTAAAAAGATAAGAAATTGTACCATATTCTTGCCTAACACCAATACCTTCCTACCACTCTGACCCTAAATTACCTTTAGGGTGCTCTGATGAAAGAAAAATGCTATAGAACAGAGACCAAGAGAAAAGTCTTAAGCATTCCACAGCTTAAGACAGCAGGTCTACGGCAAAGAGCCTTGCAAAGGGAACCAAGCATGCCTCCTCGTATCTGCTCTGACTTATTAGTACTTTGGGCAAGCCAGAAGTTCTCTCAACCTCATTAGCCATCTTAATATGAGGTGAAAAGGGGTTCCAAAGACAGTGCAAAAACATGTCTCCCAATTCCTTGATGCAATATTTTAATCCAATCCTACCTAATCAGCATAATTTTCCCTCCACACTCATGCCAGGAGTACCATGCTCCAATCGCCCCCCTTTGAGTGGCATTCTCCAACTTGAGTTGTCACTCTGCTGCCTCTGGAGGTTTGCTTATGTTGTTCTTTCAAGCTTGGAATACCTTTCCTTCTCTAATTATTTCCCATCTGAATGACAGCCTATTTATACTTCTTTGTCAGTGGCTCTCAGTCTTGGCTGCACATTAAAATCATGTACAAAGCTTTAAAAAATGTTGTTGCCTCTGTCCAAATTCCATAAGTTCTGATCTGATTGTTACATGGTTTTGTCTAGATATTGCGATTCTTCAAAATTCTCCCAGGTGATTCTAAAGTACAGCCAAGGTAAGAGTCTCTGCCCCAGATCTTGCCCAAAGCCACTTCCTCTAAGAAGCCTTTTGCCTAACCAAAACCAACTGTTCCCACCCAGACTTTTCCTAGTTCAGACAGAATCATGTCACTGGTTACAGCTAAGTCTGCCATAGTTCGGTATCAGGACTATCTACATCACTAGAAAGAAAGGATAGACGGAGACTGGAAACTGTGTTTTACTTATCTGTGCCAGGCCCCTTAGGATAATGCTGTAGCCTCAGCCACCACTCAATAAATGTTTGATGAATTTAATTGAATTGCTGCTTCTACATACTTTGCTTTGAGAAGCCAAAAACATGAACAGCAGTAGCATTTTCAATGAGTTTCCAGTAGAAACAGAGTACCAGAGGTCTCAGACACTTACAAGTTTACTGCTGGAGGCAGGCCACCTCTTCCCTAGTAGGCCTGCAGTACAAACACAGGACTCAAACCGTCTCTCAACCTGCTATCTGTAATAGTGGATAAAGCAGCAAAAAGCCCAGCCTTCGTTATATCCAGTGGAAACAGAATAAAATTAGGTATTTTTGCAAAAGACATACTGCAGTCAGGGTCTGGGGAAAGAGACTGAACAGGAAGTCCATGTCTCCGCAGAGCAAATCTCAACATAACACACCCACTGGACTAGCCCTGCCTCTGGGAGAGAAGGCACTAAGGCAATGAGTTTCAGAATTTATCGTATACAAAAATTCCTGGTGGCAGTGGCTCACACCTATAATCTCAGCACTTCGGGAGGCCAAGGCAGGAGAATCCCTTGAACCTAGAAGGCAGACATTGCAGTGAGCCGAGGTCACGCCATTGCACTCCAGCCTGAGCAACAAAAGTGGAACTCTGTCTTTTAAAAAAAAAAAAAATTCCTGGGGTGCTTGTTAAAAATGCAGATTCCTAGACCACATCCTCTCCCACCCCCACCTACTGAACCAGAATACCTCTGGGTAGGGCATGCTGATGAAGCCTGAGAATGTATGTAGACTTGCTGGCAAGTATAAAAGGCCTTTTATCACAAAGACCTAAGGCAATTCAGATACTCAGTCCTGTAGATTCACTAAGAATTTGGGAGGAAAGCTTTGGAAAAGAAGGGACAATCTGCAATGCTGGATCAAAAATTATTTGAGGTGAGAGGCGTGCACACAGATGGTATACCTCTTTACCAATGTCTACTGTGGAGTTTAAAGATGGTAACCAAAACTGGAAGTTTTTACCTATAGTAGATAATCAATGAATAACTGACAATAATAATAATTTCTTTCACAACTTTCTTCTACAATTTTATACTTGATAGTTCCTAGAAATCGAGAAGGAGGTATCATTAGCTTTAAACCAGTTTCCACTCTAACTTTTGTTCCTTTATTAAAGAATAGCCTTCACCCCAACTCTCCACGCACCATCCTGCAGGAATGTCTATCTATAGATAGCCACCACCACCATCTTATCTACCCTACTACTCCAGAAGGACTCAGCCCAACTAAAGGAAATGGGCCAGGCACAGCTAGCTCATTCATAACTTACCAATGGTTAACAAACCCCACGTAAGTCTTTTATCTATGCTGGAAACCCTGCCTTAGGTAGATTCACACTTTTGCAACTGCACCATTTGTTGCAGACCATCCCATGTCAGTTAATTTCTAAAGGAAGAGACTGGAGTCATGTCTAAGTATCTGGGAATTAAACTATTAAAAGACCCAAACATTTCTTTACCTTGGTAGCCATTCTACAACCCCCCTTCTTGACTCTAGTCAATGAAGCAAACCAGCTTCTTCTAATTCAATACTATTCTCATCACCTTCCCATTAAGAGAAAGCAATTCCCACATTTTAGACATAAATTAGAAGCCTTCCATTTTGCAGATGTCTGAAACGACGTGACTGCACTCCACTAAGAGGCCAAATTTCAAACACCTAACTAAATACAAGGAGATGATTTGTGATACTTAAATATAATTACTGTGCTATATTCAGGTTTTTAATCTCATGTTTTTCAATTTCATTATGAAATTACAGCCCCAACCTCTGGACACAATAGCAGCATTGTTGCTGTAATCATTACCCATGTTCCTCGAGGGAACACACAGCTCTACTGAAGGTCACTCACCAAGTGCACTAAATGCAGACTGCACAAAGGCATCTTGCTCCATTGAATCCCATTCAGTGGAGGGAACACAAAAAGATTTAGGAGTCCCAGCAGATAAGATGTCAGCAATTTAGGGCCATTATTTTTAAAAAGCATGCTTAGGGCCGAGTTACATAAATTGGAAGATGGCATCAGAAACTATGAGGTCATCCTCCCATCATAATCAGTCTCAAGCAGATCCCTGCTCAACAGCATGAGAAAATTGGGGTAAGTTTGAATTAGTGGAGCCAAGAAGTTGACTGGAGAGTTAAGATAGGAATTAAGGCTAGAAAGGGAATAACTTGAGTTGCAGTTAAGTGAGAAGAGAACACAGTAGTGTCTCTGGGCACAAGCAATTCACACATGACACTCAGCAGCATGGCATGAAGAATTTAGATTAGCAAACTTCCTGAGCAAGCTAAGGGAAAGGTAATTTAGAGATGTTCAAGCATCTCCATTAATGGCCTTTACAGAATAAAACATCATCTGGACCTTATAGTTTTATAACATTATTAATGGGACAAGTTGATACTATGCTCTAATAAACACTTAAATAGTACTTGCTATGTGCTAGGCACTTTTCTAAGTATTTTATGAACAATCTCATTTAATCTTTAAAACAATCCTAAGAGGCAGGTATTGCTATAACTTTTCAGGTGAAAGAATTGAGAAATAGAGGTTATAGCTTACTCAAGGTCACAAGCCAGGAAGTGGCTCTTAATCAGAACACCATTACCATATGGTTCCTATTATATTATTTTACTAAGATTCAGATCATGGTAATTCCAATTTATACTGTCTCTCCCCTGCCCCTTCCTCCCCCTCTCCTCCCACTGCCCCCTTCCCTGCACATCCTTTCCATTATCCTCTACAATGTGTATTCACAGAAGGACAGTTTGGAGTGGGCTAAAATCTAGATTACATAAAAATAATGATTCTCTGATTTTTTTTTTTTTTTTTTTTTTTTTTTTTTTTGAGACAGAGTCTTGGTCTGTCACCTAGGCTGGAGTGCAGTGGTATGATGATCCTCTAATGTTTCCTTTTTGAGACAGACTCTTGCTCTGTCACCTAGGCTAAAGTGCAGTGGTATGATCAAGGCTCACTACAGCCTTGACCTCCAGGGCTCAAGTGATCCTCCCACCTCAGTCTCCCAAATAGCTGAGACTACCAGCACATGCCACCATGCTCAGCCAACTTTATTTTTAGTAGAGATGAGGTCTCACTATGTTGCCCAGGCTAGTCTTGAACTCCTGAGCTCAAGCAATTCTCCCACCTCAGACTCCCAAAGTGCTGGGATTAAAGGCATGATCCACCACACCCAGCCAATTCTCTGATGTTTCAACACCTTAGGGTATACTGAGTTCTTCAAAGTTGAAAAAATAAATAAATAACCTATTTAAGCAAATTACTCACTCACTGTCATCATTTCAAGTTTGTTAGGGGCAGAGAGTTCAGAAATCAAATCTAACAATGACAGGTGTTTTTAACTTCCAGAAAAGAACTAGAGATTACATAAACATCTCCTTTTCTCATTGGAGTGACAGCTGGCATTCTCCAAAGACAACAATCTATCCATGGCCAGAAAAAAATCTGAGTTCCAAAAGGAATCTTAATGTACCCCGAAATATGTGATTTAGGACTATAGAAACATCCAGACCCTATTTCATCTAATGTTCTATATTCTTCAACAGCGACAGTGAGGTCTGCTAAAGTTGATCCTGAGTTGCTGCTTAACAAGTACTTTGGTTCTGACAACACTCCTATAGGCCAAGGTGCAGTAGCCCTGGCTACCAGCAGAAATATAAGTCTCATTGTTCTAAGAGAATGTCAACAGAAACTATAGGGACTTCCTTAAATTAATAAAAGGGAATATCAGCATTCTAGGACTACCCCTTTGAGAAATCCCACTAAGATAATTAACATTAAAGATTATTTAATGCACTGATTCACACGTAGCTAACCTTTGGAATCAGTTTTACAAAATATTGATTCTTGGGGCCCACAATCAGAGATTCTGATTGAATTGGTCTGGGTGCAGCCTGGGTATGTGTATATAAATATATATATATATATATATTTTAAGTGCCCCCAAGTAATTCTGATGTGCACTGAAGTTTGAAAGCCATTGCTGAATGGAAATTGCTCACACAAGCAAACCCAAAAGGGTTAGCTGAACCCTGTCAAAGTGGCCTTAAATGCTGCATTCTTGATATAAGGCAAACACCGAAAAGTCATCCACACTAAGAGTTCTGCATCTGCTTGTAAAGTTTTGTTGGTGGCATTAAATATTAATTTGTTTAACAGTACTTACTTAAAGACTTGCATAAATTCCTTTTGTAATTGGGCTTTAAGGAAGGGTTTCGATCTTCTTAGAAACCTGGTATGTTTCCTGCTCTTGGAAAATAAAAACCAAGTGTCCTATCCTGTTTCCCTTATAACTCAGAGTGCTAGGTGTGTCAGAGCTGAACTGGACAGCTAATCAGAGGATTTGTTCTCCAATGTATTGGATTCTTATTCTGTCTATGAAAGTTTTGTTTAACTATTCTTTTTTTAAGGGGCACAGAAGTATCTTTTTTTTTTTTTTTTGGCTTCAAGGCCACCGTGGGAATAGACAAATTCAGAATTATGAATGATAGTCAAGTAATCAAGGCTGACTTTCAGGGTATCTTCTCTCTTAATTACTCAGACTTTCCACTTACTTAGATGTTTCTGTTCTTAAAGAGCTGCACAAAAACCAAGTGTCCTCCAGTTTAAATTGTATTCAAACAATACCAAAGGAACCCTACCGTAAGGACTTCAGAAAAGTGAATAATCACTTTCATTTGTTTCCCTGGATTTGGGCTTTTGTGCATTTCTTTAGATTGAAGTCTGCCCAGTCCTCACAAACTCCAAGTCTAATCTCTGACATCATGCTGCTGCCCTTCCCTTGAGCCCTCTATTTTAGTTTCCCCCAACCCTGCTACTCTTGGCAAAGGAACTCCCACCTTCTTCCTTTGCACCCTCTTTCATAGGGATGAATTAATGAGCCTGCAAGCTGGGGGGCAATGTCTCTCCACAGCTGTCTTTTCAAGCAATTATTTAGGGACAGAGAAGGAAGTCATTAACAATCCTGGGAGTCAGCCAGACACAACTCTGCCACGCAATATGCTCAGATAGGGCCCTGGGCCAAAAGGTCATTTTTTTTATTGGGGGCTTGAGTTGGGGTAGGGTAACAAAGTAGTACAGAGAAGAAGATACGGGAGCAGGTTTTTACTATATTTTTCTGGCACCTTCACGAAGAGCAATTTCTTCCGTAAAAGAAAAAGTCTAGCTGAACCAATCAGGAATTCATTCAAGGGTGATTTCAGGCAAGGGGGAAGGAATGCCAGTGAAAATAATGCCCCTCTGAAAAATCTGTCCTTGAAGGTCAAAACAGCTGCCTAAAACAGGAATAAAAATTCCACTTCATTCCTAGGAGGTTGGGGAAGTAGGTAAAACTGGTGCCAAAATGTTCTAACAGTGGGGTACAGTGGCTCACGCCTGTAAGCCCAGCACTTTGGGAGGCCAAGGTCAGCAGATTACCTGAAGTCAGGAATTCGAGAGCAGCCCTGGCCTACATGTTGAAACCCCATCTCTAGTACAAGTACGAAAATTAGCTGGGCTTGGTGGCATGCCTGTAATCCCAGCTTCTTGAGAGGCTGAGGCAGGATAATCGCTTTAACCCAGGAGGTAGAGGTCGTAGCGAGCAGAGATCATACCACTGCATTTCAGCCTGGGAAACAGAGTGAGACTCTGTCTCAAAATAAATAACAATAGTTACTATAATAAATGTTAGTGAAAGTTATTCAAAAATATGCCTGACTAGCAAAACCAAAACGTTTGACACAAGGCAGCAGATTCCTCTGGCTCTACTAGTCTCGCCAATACAAGATTCTAACTGCTTTATAGAGAAAGATGCTGATACCACTTCTGGTTAGAATTTCTCCTCTTTAGTAAAACTACGCTATCCTTCTATGATAGAAAAAGAGTGTCCAGATTTTCCTTGTTTCTTAATAAAGACAAATTTTAGAGTCATCTTTCTTTTCCCTTCTCCTGAAATAGACTGTTACGTAAAGATATTTTGAGAAACCATTCAAACTTGGGCCTGGTCATCAGAGTGCATGTTCCTCCTCTGATTTTAGAACAATGCTCAGGTGCAAATCCGTGTCTCTGTGATCTCAAAAGTCTTGTAAAACCATTAGAGAGGGAAAGCTCTGTGAGAAACGTAACCAGATCAAATGCTGAAAGCCAGAAAGAGCTGAGTTCCAATTTTAGCTCTGATAGTAGGCAACATCCTTAACCTCAGAGTTTCAGTTTCTTTGCCTATGAATGATACCAAACCTCATCTGACAGTTACGTTTTTCAAACCTTTTAGAGCACGACACATAAAAATTTCTGATGTCTACATGCATGCACATACACTTAAAGCAGATTTTTTTGAAACAGTATGTACTCTGTGTTATACTCTGATGTCATCTATTTGATTCTATTTTTTAAACTAAATAAAACAAAATGGTGGCTGTCACACACTAATGAATTAAGACACACAATTTTAAAAATCATTGTGATAGGCCGGGCACGGTGGCTCACGCTTGTAATCCCAGCACTTTGGAAGACCGAGGCAGGCGGATCACCTGAGGTCAGGAGTTCGAGACCAGCCTGGCCAAAATGACGAAACCCTGTCTCTACTAAAAATACAAAACATTAGCCAGGCGTGGTAGTGGGCACCTGTAATCCCAGCCACTTAGGAAGCTGAGGCAGGAGAATTGCTTGAACCCAGGAGGCAGAAGTTGCAGTGAGCCAAGATCGAGTCATTGCACTTCAGCCTGGGCAACAAGAGTGAAACTCTGCCTCAGAAAAAAAATCATTGTGATAGGGTGTCTTGTGGAATAGATGTCATTAGCATTTGATCCAAAGGCAAAGAGCCCAGCACACAGTAGGCCCCTGACAAACAAGGCCTCATATAAAGTTGTCCTTTCATAGAAACTGACAGCAAATATAACTCCTGTTTATCAGGACAATCCAGCAAACCATACCACATCTTTCCATCCTTGTAATGACGAAAAGCCACTGCACTGGCTTATGTTGTCAAACAGCCCTTGAGTTATGTCTATGGCCACTGGCACTCCCCTCTGCAGAAGGAATTCTTTGTTTATGTCATTTATCACTCACTACAGTTTTGTGAAGTGTACTTTAATTACCAAAAGGTATTCATTACTGTTTAAAACGAACAACAACAAAAACAGCCAAACATCTACTTTGAGAGAGAGGGAGCCTCTCAATTACAGAACAATTTTATAGCAGTTTTGTAAATAGCAGACCCTTACGACATAAGACTGTCTTTACCCAATCAATGCTGAAAGCAACTGTGATAGTCAACTGTAATCCAGCTACATGAGTCTGAATATCCAGAGATACAAAGAGAAACTAAATCCTTGGAAAACCCTTAAAAATTCAGAGAAAAAAAAAATATTTTAAGTCCCTATGCATGCTAGCATTCCATAACTGTGACAACTGAAGTGTTCAAAATATTTTAGGTAATAAAATCTCATTTTCTTTAATGGCCATTTATTTATTATATAGTCATTTATAGGGCCTTCCATGAACACACTTACTAAAATAGCTCCCTAAACCACTATCACCACCACCATTATAAATGTGCCCTCACCACCACTACCCCCTCACTAGAGTATAAGGATCATAAGAGTAAGGACCTTTTTTTGTTTACTACTATAAATCCAGTACCTGGAAGAGTGCTTGGCACATAGTAGGAACACAATAGGTATTTGTAAAATTAATTAATAAATTAGTGAACTAAATGAGTGGAATGTTAACTTCTGCACTGGAGTTCATCCACCAACAAGCCACATGCCTCTTCTTTCTTCTTCCTCCATTGTTATAAGGAAAACCACAGAAAGAAAAACCCCTAATCTCTGAAAGCATTGGCTGTGTATCATGCACCGAACCTCCCTTTAACTATTCCTTTCTTTCTCTGTATTTACAAGTAACAACTCCCCAGTAACCCTTGCACTGTTCTAGGTCTAACCAGTTGCTCATTTCCTCTTAAAGAAGCAACAGATATGTGAAATCAAAACACAACTATCTGATGTCACGCCTTCAGGACCTGTCCAAGGTTGGAAGCCCTTCAGCTAAGGTCAGAAGGCCCTCAGACTCCAAAAGAAAAACAGTGGCAAACACCAACAAGGAAAAGGCAAATGGCAGACGGGCAAAAGAAACCACAAGGCTGGACTCCATCAAAACTAAAGACAGCTTCATCTACCCCCTTTTCTTCTCAAAAAAGATAGCCAGATCTTGCAAAGGGGAGGCTCTCCTCTAGCTGAATACTTCAAGTTATGAGATAAAAATCATGCCAGGATTTTAGATTATTCCAAGTGGCAGCTGGGTACTGATTTCCCATTGAGACTTCATCCATCCATCTGCCTACATCTCTCCAAAACTAATGTTAAAAGGCCCTGTAATCTTTTCTGCAATTGCCTGACCAAGCAGCCTGGAGAATTTTACTGGAATCCAGGCCCTCCATGTTTCCAAGCTTGTGTAGCTAATGTTTGGTGTCATTTGGGGTAGTTTAACGGCTACTCACACTGGAGAGCATCCCCGGTATATTGGAGGTAGCAGTTGAAAGCTGGGGAGGGGTACTGCCATAGCAGCAGCATAGTAAAGCAAATCACCTGGTAAAATGGGAGATGAATGCACAAATCCAGGCAGAGAATTTGAAGTAAAAATGCATTACCAACTCAAGAAATCATTTCAAGTGACTCATACTACAAATTGGCTTTAAGAGACATCTCAGTCTGCACATGTATTCCCTGCTGAAAGATGATACCTATTCAAATGATCAAAAACAGTCCATTCTTAAATTCTGGATAAATCCCAGACCTCAGAAATAGGCAAAAGAAGTAGGGGAAAGGTTCAAAAGCAGAAAGGCAGTAAATGTTACTCTTAGGACCAATCTCTCTGATACGCCTCTAGCTTGCTAACAGCATTTTTATGCCGCAGGCATGCTACTTTCCTTTGCCCTTATTTTATTTCAGAGGAAGTCCTTCCCTAATAGCCATGGAATACCCAAAAGGAGAAGAGAATGGGAGGACAAGGCATTCTGCTATCTCTTCTGCTTGGAAAAGACTCAAGGTCATGGAAAAATGCTGCAAAAATCAGGGTGAGCACAACAAACAGCAGCGGCCAAGGAAGCTGAATCCCAGTGGGAAATCTGCCAGCTGGGAACCACTCTATAACTTGAGAACAAGCATCTACTTAAATGGCCAGTGTCCAGCGCAGTACAAACCGTATGGTTACAAAGACCACAGGAGAAACCCCTTCTAAAATCACCAGGGGTCTGTTTCCTACTAAACTGACCCTAACAGTCCCAGTGTAAAATCATTCCTCCTCTAAAGTGAAAGCTTTAATCTCCAAAGGATGACAAGTATCTCTAACAGATTCTCAATGAGGCGAAGAGAGGCAAAAGAGAGAGCCACAGGAGCAGCGGTGCTTCAAGTCACAGCACGTTTGGCAATGTCAAGTGGGATAAGTGAAGCAAAAAAAAAAAAAAGAAAGAAAGAAAGGAAAGAAAGG
>NW_022437028.1:1829484-1871984 GCF_009761245.1 Sapajus apella
AAAGAAAGAAAGAAAGAAAGAAAGAAAGAAAGAAAGAAAGAAAGAAAGAAAGAAAGAAAGAAAGAAAGAAAGAAAGAAAGAAAGAAAGAAAGAAAGAAAGAAAGAAAGAAAGAAAGAAAGAAAGAAAGAAAGAAAGAAAGAAAGAAAGAAAGAAAGAAAGAAAGAAAGAAAGAAAGAAAGATGAGCAGCACCCTCTTGAGAGGGTCAAAGGGATTACCTTGCACACATGTCAAGGCTGGGCATGTCCAAGGGGCACTACAGCATGTGAACCATGGATTTGGATATGAGTAAGAGGCAAAGCTCAAAGCAGGGGAGACATATCTATGTCAATGTAAATACACAACAAATCCAAACAACTGGAATCTTGTTACTCAGTTAAACATACTTGGGGTCCATTAAAATAATTCCTAGGGACTAAACAAAGCCTTTCCAAATAGGGAATTACTTTTGCTAGACCCAAGCATGAGAACTAAACTACATCTGACCCTAATTAACACCTCAAATACAAGGTAACATAACATACTGCTCCTTCCCAACACAGGATCCACTCTAAAAATTATACTTGTTGTAATGTATGATTTTTTTTTTAATGGTAGATTTCCCTCAATTATTTTTTCTTAAAATCAAGAAGAAAACTACCTTTCAGTCCTTGGGTGCATCCCAGCCAGGGATTTTGGCAATATAACCTAGGAACCAGCCAGGAAAAAGGTCTCTGGATTGAAAACATTTGTAAGGCAAATAACTGAAAATTGACTGCAGCTACAAATAAATTCCTAGTGGTTTAAAATCCATCTTCTACTGGTTTAAAAACCATCATGACTGGATGAGACCTTGGAAGTCAATTAATGCAATGAAGGTTCTTTTTTTTTTTTTAAAAAAGAGAGAGAGAGAGAGAGAGAGAGAGGGTCTTACTTGGTCACCCAGCCTGCAAGCCCACAGTAATACCATCATAGCTCACTGCAGCCTCGATTTCCCAGGCTCAAGTGATCCTCAGTCTTCCAAGTAGCTGGGACTACAGGCACATGCCACCATATCCAGCTGATCTCTTTTTAGTAGAGATGAGGTCTCACTATGTTGCCCAGGTTGGTCTCAAACTCCTGAACTCAAGCTATCCTTCCACCTCAGCCTCCAGAAGTGTTGAATCATAGGCATGAGCCGGGCTGCAATGAAGGTTGTAAAACCTGGTCCCATTTCACACCTACTAATCCTGAACCCACACCTAGGAGATAGCATCCAGGAACCTACGCCTTTAAAGTTTCCTTGGGTTATTCTGAAGGTTCAGAGACACCTCCTTGCCTCTACTTAGAGATTGGGAGTTAATAAGTCTTTCTGCTAGAGAGCCCTTGTTTAGGGCTTTACTCCAGGGCTTGGTGACCCAAGAATGAATGACAAAAAGGCATTTGTTCCAGCAGCCACATATGGCTGACCAGAGTATCGCAGCCAATTCCCAGCCCACAGGCAGCTCCCTCTCCAGACTTGGTGTGTGGCCTCTGAAATAAGTGGGAAGGGAAGGAGAAAAAAACAAACAAAAACCAACCACTACAGTCTATACTGAGGTAAGACTGTAATGTGGTAAAGAACCTTCAAGAGACTGGAAATACTCTAATAGAGATGCCTGTCAATTTGGTGCAGTATAATTAGCTAGTAAAACTTTTAACAAACAATTATTCTATTTCTCTGCCAACAGGCTGCTGAGGGCAGGGCCACAGAAGACAGTTCTCCTTGGGAGAGCTAGTCTCCAGGGCTAATGTCAAGGCCAAGCTGTGATTCAGAGGACCCACTGCCTCCTAGTGTTATCTGCTGGTACCTCCAGCCCACACACAGCAGCCAAGTACCATAAATGGGCCAGTACCATAAATGGGCCCCCTCCTTTCTCATTATTCCTGAAACTGTCAGTACTGGGCAAATGTGTTATCAATAGAAGAAATTTATTTTCGTATTATTTTCATTTTAAGAAATAAAAAAACAATGGAACAATTTTTCAAAGTAATTCTGAGAAAATATCATAACCAAGGATAACCTGCATCTAGGCCATGGAGACAAAGTCTGAGGTTCAAAGACAGAGAAATACACTTTCATTATGGGACTAATATGGTAGAAAACAGAAAAGGCTAAACTGGGAGATTTAAGATCCCGATCACAGCTCCAGCATCACTGCTAACTGTGGAACTGTTCTGACTTTTTAACCCTGCTAGGTCTCAGTTTCCCATCAGTAATTTGGGGAATGGAAGGAGTAGGTTAAAACAATCAAGACCTTTTGAAATATAATTCTAACTAATTTATAGCTTTGTGAATAGCTCTTTAAATTGTGGTTGAAATCAGTATGCAAGTTGACCTGATTAAAATCCTATCAACCTCAATTAAAAATAAAGGAGAGTCTATCAGAGGTTGTTTTGGTCTATTTTGTTGTTTGCGCTCACTTCATCCTTGAACAGCAATGAAGTGAGAGTGGAAATCATAAAAGCCACTAATGAGTCTCATTTAACTCCTGCAATGACACTCGCCAATGACCATTTGTCCCTAAATTCTACTGCTATGCTTCTATCTACCACCTCACTCTAATGAAGATCATCTTCCAGGCTTCAGTGTGTAGCTCCATCCACTTACAGCTCTATAAGTAACAACAGCTAGGCACACAGTGACCAGTCACCTGTGAAATTAGCATCAAATGGTCTGATCAAGTTTCTTTATCTGCCCTTCTCCTCTGCCCTAGGCCAAAAATTCAGACAATGCTGTTAGACCACAGTTACATCATCCTTCCCAGGACCTGTAGATGGAGCATGGCCCAATCACAACACAAGACAGCCTTTTTCTCTGTACATCACTCCAATCGGCTTTAATAGAAAAGGTCAAAATGTTAACAAGCTCCAAAACTCCAATATTTATTTTATAACTTCAGAGCCCTACGAAATTTATTGTAACAAAGTCTGTAGTAGTTCCAAGAAATAAAACACAGGCTTATTCTTGGAGTATAATTTTTTAATAATCAATTACACTTGATAAAATCAGAATAAAATTTAATAGCAACTAAAATCTGATATGGCTAAATATCAATGAGAAATACCTCTTTAGATTACAGGTAAGGCAAGCTGTGGTGGCTCACACCTGTAATCCCAGCACTTTGGGAGGCCAAGGTGGGAGGATCACCTGAGGCCAGGAGTTCAAGACCACTTGGTCAACAACGGAATACCAAGAGAAGACCTTTTTCTACTCTACAGAAGGTAGAAAAACTTAGTTGGGCATGGGACACACACCTGTAGTCTCAGCTGCTAGAGAGGCTGAAGTGGAAGGACTGCTTGAGCCCAGGAGGTCCAGGCTGCAGTGAGCTATGATTGTACTACTGCACTCCAGCATGGGTGACAGAGCAACACCCTGTCCGAAAAAAATATATAAAATAAAAAATAGGTCACAAGTAGCTATGACTAGTACACACTGAGAAAATGATATTTCCATCTTTTTTTTTTTTAAGTTATACTCCTTTATTTTGAATACAACAGATTTTTTGCCTTTGTTGGAAAACCCAAGGTGGCTGCATTTTTTCTGTAAAGCTCAGAAAACAAGCTCTTCCTATCCTTTCTAATGCCTGGTCAGTCCGTGTGAAAAGACATTGTTTCCAATTCATTCAATAAATTTGGACTTACCGCACAGACACTATGTGTCAGGCTCACTGATAGATTATAGGGGTCCCTAAATAAATAGAACAGTGTTCCTAAAATTGTACTAGTATTCACACACATACTAAAGAACAGGTACAGTGGCTCACAACTATAATTATACCTGTAATCCCAGCACTTTCGGAGGCAGAGACGGGAGAATCATTTGAGCCCAAGAAGTTCAAGACCAGCCTGGGCAACATAGTGAGACCTGGAGACTTTAAAAAAGGGGGCAGAGGTGGGTCTAACAACTGTGTGTAGTACTTTCTTTCATATGTGAATAAGCAGAGGCTTAAAGACATAAAATATAAAAATGGCAAAGTCATTTTTCAAAGTTCAGCCTATAACTACTGCACAGTCTACAACCACACCCCACCCCAAACACACACATATCTAAGCTTTTTAGAACAAATGCAAGCCTGTCTATATCAGCAAAAATAGAATGTGGTCTGTGAATGCTTATTATTGATGGTGGTGACCCACACCTCAGTCCTACTCTCTGGCCCCAAGCTGAATGGGAAATCATGCTGACTCCCAAGAGCTCACCAACTCATCAGTGTGTCCCAAGAAACAGCTAGAAAACCAACTGGCTTGTTCACAGCATTAACTTTACAAGAACACTAATCATCCCTTTTTCTTTCTTTATTATTCTTTAAGATCTGGCTAACCCCTCTGGTCTGTCCATGCTGCTGCAGCCCACGGTAATATCATGCCTCAGAATCTAAAGTTCTGTGACGCTGACACCTGTTAGAACAGGAAGTCCCAAACCTCACAGCACATTACAACTATCTGGGGAGCTTTAAAAAAATGCTTAGGTCCTATTCCACAGAGATTCTGATTTAAGTGGTCTAGAATGGGGTCTTGGCATGGGTTTTTTTTTAAACTCCCTGGGTGATTCTAATGTACAACCAAGGATGAGAACGGCTGCACCACACACCTGTGGTTCTCCAAGTGTGGTCTATGGACCAGAAATATGTGGGAACTGAGAAATGTAAATTCTCATGACACAGACCAAATGAGTAAAAAAAAAAAATATATAAGGATGAGGCCCAACAATTTGTATTTTAAAAAGTCTCCAAGAGATTCTGAGGCATACTAATGTTTGAGAACCACTATATTATACAATCTAAGGATCCTTAAGAATTACTGTTAATTAACTAGGCATTTACATTTTACCTTTCCAATTACACAATATTTTCTATTTATTTCTACCTAACTCTGTAGCCAATACTGTGCCTCACAGAAGTAACCTCTTCATTAATATTTATTGGCTTTTCATCCAGCACATCTCAGTATAGGAACATAACCCACACCCACAACCAAGAAAGAAGAGAGCCTTGGAGACCAGCATGAACTAGCATGAGTGATCTGTCCCCAGAAACCTGAGTAAAGGCCAGTGCCCTACCACCTCACATGGGTCAGCTCTCCCCATATGATCCAAAGATGCTTTTGATTTCATGGAGTGTTACAAAGAGGGGCTTGGAAGCAATGACTCCAAAGCTCAAAGTCTTCTCCAAAGTCTACTTTTTAAAGAAAAGAAACAAAAAATCATTTTTAAATAATTTTATATTGAAAACTCAACACTTATTAATCACCTATTGAATGCAAAGCACCATCCTGGGCATAGTTGAAAACATACATATGTCTTAGATATCAGAGCTCATAGGCCTTAGAATAAAACAGTAGTACCTGTAGGGCTTTATTTTAAAACACAGCTTTCCAAGAAATGATCTACATAAAAGGGAAACATTAACAGGAACTGCTCAAGAAATTCTAGCTGCTTCCACCAAGGTCTTCAATCAACCAAAGAATTTTCTCTGAATTATAAAGTATACAAATGTCTTTTAGAAGACACTTAATACAATTGAAATACATACAATGATTCCATTAAAACAACTAGAAAAGCTAAGTATGTGAGACCAGAAATACTTGAGTGTTCAGTCAGAAAATGAGATGAGTTGGAGGAAAGGGTAAGGGTTGGAAGGCACTAAGCATCCTCCATTTATTAAAATGTGCACATACTGGCAGCCTTCCCCGATTTGCTTGTTGTTACACTGCAAGGGTCATCTGGAAATGCCCAAGAGCAAAGGTAAGACAGGCACTTCTGAAGTTCCCTTTTGATACTGTGCCTTTCAAACACTAAGTTTTTCTAACCACACAAGGACAAGTTAAGGCAGTGAGTTGGGGAAAGAGGTTATGATGGTGACTCAAACAGCTACTTTTTGAGTTTACTTGCGGCCTCAATGAAAGATGCTTCATCAGCCGGGCACGGTGGCTCACTCCTGTAATCCCAGCGCTTTGGGAGGCCAAGGCAGGTAGATCACGAGGTCAAGTGATCAAGACCATCCTGGCCAACATGGTGAAACCCCATCTCTACTAAAAATACAAAAATTAGCTCAGCATGATGGCGTGTGCCTGTAGTCCTAGCTACTTAGGAGGTTGAAGCAGCAGAATCGCTTGAACCCGGGAGGTAGAGGTTGCAATGAGCCAAGATCATGCCACTGCACTCAAGCCTGGTAACAAATCAAAACTCCATCTCAAAAAAAAATAGAGAAAGAGAGATGCTTCATCATAAGTAGGAATGGCAGCCCACTCCTGAGTAAGCTGTTTGCCTCAGTCTTGAAAAAAATTAATTATCAGTGATTATTTTCTTCTACAGGTCAAACAGAGATGCTAGAAATGACCTTGCTTACTACACGTTAGAACTGTGCTTCACAACACATGGCAGTGGGGAAGGGTCCTACACACTCAGGTAACTCAAAAGGAAAGGCAGAAAGGCACACAAATATGACCATAAGCCACAGTATTCCTTGCCATTTCAGTTTCCAGGGCTCCCCGAGAAAACAGAGAGTGACTCCCTGCACTAACTCAAAGGTTTACTGAATAAGCAAGCAGATTGGATTCTTAGGGGTGCAGGCACCAAGAAATCAGTTCCACTTGTATTACCTGCTGAATTCACAGCTTATATTTTTTTAAAGAACAGAAGATAAAATTTGGAAATACTCTTAGAGGTTCCCCAATACCCACACCTTCTATACCACATCCAGACATTCCTGGAATACCTTAAGTAACATAAGACCTAATATTTACATTTTGGACTAGACATCGTGGTTCACGCCTATAATCCCAGCACTTTGGGAGGCTGAGGTGGAAGCAGTGCTTGAGGCCAGGAATTCAAGACCAGCTTGGGAAACATAGCAAGACTCCATTTCTACAAAATATTTTTATTTAATTAGCTGGGCGTGGTGGTGTGCACTTGTAGTCTCACTAAATTAGGAGGCTAAGGCAAGGGGCTCACCTGAGTCCAGGAGCTCAAGGTTGCAGTGAGCTATAATCAAACCACTGTACCCTAATCTGAGTATCAAACTGAGACACTATCTCTAAAAAATAAAAACACTTTACATTTGGGAAACCCCTACAAGGATGCTCTCCGAAAACAGAGCCATAGTATTTTTCTCTATGCCTTTTCTTCCTAGTTCTGGTTCCATATCCATACTAGGAAAGGAAAAACCTAACTAATCCCTCTTAGAAACCACAATCCACATAGGATGTAGAGCTAGGTATCATCTACAAATTTTTCAAGTATTATGACCCTTTAATGCAGGTTGATGATTCCTGATATGTATTTTCCCCCATGCATAGCTCCCTTACCAGGCCAACACAATTAGAAGCTATAACTGTGCCTGACCCCCTCTGACATTAGTCATATGATGACAGTAACCATGACACATACAAAAATACCCAATAGAAACAAAGACCAGCTAGTAAGCACTGAGGAGGGCTAGAGACCACAGGAGTGTCCCAAGGACCAAATCTAGTTCCAGCTAGACCAGGAGAATACCATGGTAAACTCAGAGAAAGAAGCCAGGTGGGGGAGGTCTCCTACCCAGAGCCAATCTCAGGCATCTATTATTTAAAAGCAGACAAATGAGGCCAGGGGTATTTGCACTGTCGAAACAGAGAAGCTATCAGGAATGGCATTCTGACACCCACTCAAAACTCATTTTGAATCTGGGACCACATTCAAAGAATGACTCCTTCTAGCACCGAGAAGAATGCTAGCAGCTCACCTGGCCCAGGTGGGAAATACAGGCAGCCTTCCCCTGAATCCAGCTGTGACCAGTGCTGCTACAGGAAAACTATCTGCTTGCCTTGAAATATGCGCTGCAGAATGAAGGCATCCCTATCAACAATTCCCCCATCCGTCACATCCAGCCTCAGACACTGCTACACTTTATCTGGGTAGACCAGCCAGACCAATCTGAGTAAAAGAAAAGAGTAATAGCATAAGGCGACCTGACTCAATCCCGGGCCTGCATTGGAAATGGCTTATCAGTGAGGGAGAATCCCTGGGCTTCCTTGGCAGGATTTTTTTTAAAATGCAGCCCAGATGGAAATATGATAGCCATCACGTTAAAGTGAGGCCAATGGGAGGGGCCTAAACGCTGTGATGATGGCATCAGGGATCATTTCTCAGCCTCTGTGGAGAGCAGGATGTTGACAGAAAGCATCACCCCCTGGGAGGCACTGATGAAAACCATGATGGCCCAGGCAACAGCAGTTTCCAAATGAGGAATCCACCCTCCCATTAGCCACCAAGAAGACAGTGTCCTGAGAAGGAATGGAGTGAAGGGTGGGGTTAAGTGAGAGAAGCAAAAACATACCACAGTACAGGTTTTTTATGACCCAGCATCACAATTTACAGCTTCTAAGGATACCATGTAATACTCTTCACAACACTACCCAATAAAAAAAATAAAAAAAATTATTTCCAAGTAGGGATAATACACTTAAAGTTTTTTTTTTTTTTTTTTTTTTTTTTTTTTGAGACGGAGTTTCGTTCTTGTTACCCAGGCTGGAGTGCAATGGAGCAATCTCGGCTCACCGCAACCTCCGCCTCCTGGGTTCAGGCAATTCTCCTGCCTCAGCCTCCTGAGTAGCTGGGATTACAGGCACGCGCCACCATGCCCAGCTAATTTTTTTGTATTTTTGGTAGAGACGGGGTTTCACCGTGTTGACCAGGATGGTCTCGATCTCTTGACCTCGTGATCCACCCGCCTCAGCCTCCCAAAGTGCTGGGATTACAGGCGTGAGCCACCGCGCCCGGCCGCTTAACGATTTCTAATTATGTATTCTGTTTATTCTGCAAGCAGTTGTCTGGTTAATTCATAATTTACCAGAACTAGTTTTTATTTACACAGATTGCTAACAGATTAATATTCTGAAGAATTCCCAACTAGCTTAGGTTCCTCTGGAGAGATCAGGAGTTCCTGAGAACCACATGGGGCATTAATTAAAACAAAAAAAATCTTGGACTCTATCGTAGACCTACTGAATCAGAATCTTCAGGAATGAAAATCCCTTATTTGTAAATCTACTTTACTGAGGTATACTTTACTCAGAAAATTAAAAGTACCCACTCTAAGTACACCATTTGTTAAGTATGACAAATGTATAAGCCACAACACTAAGACAGATATTTCTATCATCTCAAAAATTTCCCTGGTGGTAGGCCCATAAATTCTTGCTGAGATTTCCTATTTTTGTTGTTTAACATAAATACTTACTTATTGAAGGATTTTTATGATGCCTGCTTTAAATTCTTGTCAGAATTCCAACATCGGATTCATCTCAGTGCTTGTATCCATTATTGGCTATTCTCATTCATGCTGTGATCCTTCTGGTTCCTGCAATTTTTTATTGTATCCTGATAATCTTTATTTACTTAATTTATTATTCAGACAGTCTCACTCTATTGTCCAGGCTGGAGTATAGTGGCATAATCATGGCCCACAGCAGCCTCGAATTCCTGGGCTCAAGACTCCTACTTCAGCCTCCTGAGTAGCTGGGACTATAGGAACATAACACCAACCAGCTAATTTTTTTTTTCTTTTAAGAGATGGGGGTCTATGTTGCCCAGGCTGGTCTGAAACTCCTGGCCTCAAGTGATCTTCCTGTCTTGGCCTCCCAAAGTGCTGGGATTATAGGCGTGACCCACCGTGCCCAGCCCTGGACATCTTTGCTTAGCGTGCAGTGCCCCTGTTGAAACGTAGCATGGGGTGGTGGATGTGGATTCTGCTTCCTCCAGGGCCCTACCAACACTAGAGTGGAAAAAGCAGGGCAATGCTGCAGAGAGTGGGGTAGAAGTTTACCTCCTGACTTGTCCCTGAAGACACCTTTCCACTGAATACAAGACACTGGCTGGCACTGGTTCATTTCCTCCAAGTTAGGGTGTTGGATGAGATTCCTCTTAGCACCAGTGCCACCAGGGAGGAGAGCTGACTCACATTTTTTTGCTACAAGGTAGAGACGGAAGCTCAGCGTAAGGCTGGACTCTGCTGATACTCTTGGCTCTGCCATGGAGTACTATCCAGTTCCACCCAGCAAGGGGAATGAAAGATCAGCACCCTGCTCAGTTTTGCTGACACCTCCTGGCAGGGGAACTGAAACACCGCCTGCTTCCAAGGAGCAGGAGGGAAGATCAACTCTGCACAGCCCAGCTGCAAAGGCAAGGGGTTGGTGATACGGGGTGTGGTTTTTTCCCCAGGTGTTTGGCTGCAGTAGGGAGGATACTGTCAAAAAGGCTTTCTATTGTTAGCCCACCCTTTCCCCAAGCCTTTAGGTTTTTCTTAAAGGTGTTTTTGTTTTGTTTTGTTTTGTCTGTGCCTCTTGGCATTTCTGATTTAAAGGTTTTGTAGTACCCTGTACGAGACACAGGCAAGCTGTGTTTTACTATGCTTTGCTTTATTGAGCTTTGCAGATACATGTTTTGGGTTTCGCCACATTGGCCAAGCTGGTTTCGAACTAATGGCCTTGAGTGATCTGCCTGCCTTCGCCTCCCAAAGTGCTGGGATTACAGGCGTCAGCTACCACATTCAGCCTCACTTAATGCTTACATAACTTTCATGTGGGTATGATTTTCATGAATATTCTCCATATAAGGAGAGAGAGGCTGCATTTACATGAATTGCCCAAGGTCACATAGCTCATAAATAGTTGGTCTGCTGTGTGCTAACCTTCCAAAAAATTTAATAAATAAATAGTAGGTCTGAGATTCAAAACCCAGCTGTTTGGCTCTTGGAGCCCTCATTCTTACATACTGTACTCTTACACAATGCAAAGCTCATAAACCTATCTTTATGCATGAATTTTTAAAACTTATACAAATACACTAAAGCATTATCCTACAGTAATAAATAATGTCAAGGAACACAGGAATCAAAAAGAATTTGCCTTAGGCTGTAAATTTAGAAACTCACTGGCATCCTCTCTGAGCTGAGAGGTATAAATCATTAAATCTTAACTTCTTAGTCTGGCTCCTCATAATCTGATACAAGCCTTTATTTTCAAAGTTGTTTCCACTTTAAATTCCAGCCGGGTACAGTGACTCATGACTGTAATCTCAGCACTTTCGGAGGCCAAGGCGTGAGGATCGCTTGAGACCAGGAGTTTGAGTCCAGCCTCGGTAACACAGGGAGACCCCATCTCTAAAAAATACTTAAAAAGTAGCTGGGCATGGTGGTGTGTGCCTGTAGTCCAAGCCACTCAGGGGGCTTAAGTGGGAGGATCGCTTGAGTCTGACAGATCAAGGCTGCAATGTTCATGCCATTGCATACCAGTCTGGGCAAAAGAGCAAGACCCTATCTCCAAAACAAACAAACAAAAAGACTTTAAGTTCCCTGACGGAAAGGGCCTTATACCTCTGTCAGACTGCATAGTTGTTTATAACAAACTTGGTAAACATTTATTCAACAAGGAAGAGAAGGAATGAATCCAACATCAGAAAAAGCACAAAGAGTGTAGGGCAACAGAATGATACTGGACAAATGTGAATTTTTGAGTTAAACCTGGATCTGTCATTAACTAGTTGTATACACTTCTGGCTTTGTAAGCTTCAATTACCCAGAAACTGGACAAGGTAACAATTTTGGATGCATCCAGCTTCCTATGCCAAACAAAAGGAATGGAGACATAAGTGTGATATTGTGCTGGCTTAGAGCCAGAACCGGAGCAAAACTATTTTATAAAATGCAAAACTGTTTTTAGATAAGTTGAAATGGCTGCCCCATTCTCCTTACAATAACTACTGTCCTTGGCCTCTGTAAATAGAACTACTAGTTTGTTCTGCAAAAGTATGTAAAGCTACTTACGTTTTCTTATCAGTAACTGCTAAAATCTGTGACTTCTATCACCACCCAGACGATGTGTAAACAAATGTATATCTTGACTTCTGTAAACCACTGAAGTAACAAACAGAATGACAAGAATCCCCTATCCCTTGAAATGTCCAAAACCTTTTCATCCCCATCCCCGCCCCTCACCCCCACTCCCAAGGTGGTTTTTCGGGTATAAAAAAATCGTGGCACCCTCCTTTTGCACCACAGGTTGGAGAGACATGAGTCCTCTGTGGTCGCCGGCATAATAAATGACCCTGCAATCTGGCATACTTTTGTCTTGTGGTAACTTTCTACGCTCCGGTCAAATACAACATAAGGATCCCCATTTCTGTCCCTTCTCAGTAAAAAAAAGTCAGGTCACATGACAGACAGGTATGAGGCTGAACCGAAATTTAAAAAAAAAAAAAAAACTGATTTCGAAATTTGATTCCCAGCTCCTACTCTGCCCGAGACCACTGTTCCTCTGCTCCAGTAATCTGCCTTCTTGTCTACTGTGGAAACTCCCTGTTGTCCTCCAAACACTTCTTGACCAAGGAATCCTTCAGGACACCCTCACCCTTTGCCACACGGAATTAGCAATCCATCTTCTGTGCTGCCAACACACCTTTTTTCACTTCTGCTGCAGTTTCGAAACTGCACTGAAACCAACTACTTGCATACAGATATTCCACACTAGACTGTGAACTCCTTGACAGCAGAAGCAATGTTTATTCACTTCTGTACCCCAGTGTTCAATACTGTGCCTGGGACCTACCTGCACACAATACATGTTTTTGACTAAGCATCTCAAAGCCAAGTAATTTCCTTTTGGAACTCCAAATGCACATTCTTACCACTCCCCTTTTTAGGTACCTTCTAATGCTATAGGGGAAATTGCTCTGGAAAGTAGGTCAATGGAAAGGGAAATTATCCAAGAAAAACCTGTGGGTTCATACACAGGAAGATTGCTGGGTGCTTTAGAAGGTTTTAGGTAGTGAGAAAGGAGTTTACACAATACTGTGCAGAAGCCATGGGTGCACAGTGGCCAGGGCAGTGACAGGGCTGGCAAGTCACAGTTCTTCCTGCCTAAAGTTCCAAATCCTCCCCTATGGTTCTCCAACACTGCAAACACACAGTTCCTGTAACTAAGGAGTTGGCGGGGGAAGCCACATTTTTTTTGTGATGTACTCTAAAACCAACTGGCCATTGGCTCCTTCAAGTAGCAACTTGTTCTGCCTTATGTTAAACCATTTTTTTTTTTAAGGAGACGGAGTTTTTCCATATTGGTCATGGATCACCTGACCTCAGGTGATCCGCCTGCCACAGCCTCCCAAAGTGCTGGGATTACAGGTGTGAGCCACCACAACCATTTTTTTTAAGTGCAACTTATTGACATTCATGAACAGATTGGTTTTATATTTATCCTTAACTTTAAATGATGTCATTAAGCTCTTCTAAGTGCAGCTGAGGTGGGAGGGGGGAAAAGCAAGTGAAAGTAGTTATTATGCAAAGTAATGAAAGACAAGCAACTGGCCTGGAGGGGGAAATGTCAGCCTTCTGTTGTTCTCTAGTAGGTCCCTGGAAACCCCTACTTTATAAAGCACACTATCTCTGAAATGTACAAAGGTCTCATATGAAGCACTCTGCAAAGCTGTGATTTAGCAGAAGCAAGACAATGGCCTCTAACTCCATGTAGCTCACTCTAGACACCATGTAGTTCATACCCAACAGGCCAGCAGGCTCCAGCTGGATCCAAGAGGCTAGCACCTCAAAACACACCTCAGGCAGCCAGGATGCTCCCACTGCAGAGCCTCCACCTGCCTCTCTGGAAATCCAACCTACCATGTGAACTCAGGGCTGAGGGTAGTGTGTCACAAACCTTTCATACAAAAAAAAAAATTCACACACATTATAGGCATTTGCTAAATGTCTGCTGAATGACTATAATGTCCACACAAAGTTGTATAGTCCTCATTTATAATGTTAAAAAAAAAAGCAAAAAGATGTTTTGCTAGATTAACAGAATCACCTGAAATGAATCAAACTAGTGTTTTAAAAACTATCACAACTAGCACCAAAAAAAACAAAACAACAACAAAAAAAAACACCACCGTAGCCTCTCATAAAAGATGACCAGTATACACTGCTTATATTAATAACATGCTCTGATGTGTTAACCCCATTAAGGACCTACACTTCCTTACCCTTAACTCTTTGCTTCACTATGCAAACTGTCTGAGAGGAGACAACCATGCTTATGCTCTTGAATTTCACATTCACACAACCCTGACCGTCCACTACAAAACGTCAACTAGTTTTCTTGTAACAAGGAAAGGAACTGATATATACTGAAACACTTGCTACATGGCAGGCACTGTTCTGAAGGTTTAACATGTATTTCACACTTCAGAACAACCCTGTGAGGTAATAACTAGAATTATCTCCATTTCTTAGCTACAGCTCAGCTCACTGGACCCTCCTAACGCAATTTATTTATCTTTTCCACCTTAGTTATATCCCTCATTTATTCTCAATAATCAAGTTTACTCTATGGGTTGGGAAACAGGAACACCAAAAGACTGACAATACACTGCCCTGTTCACCCACAAGTTCTGGTCTGCATTATTAATTTCTAGACAATAAAGGCAGCAGCCAGCTCCCAGGAAAGGAGGGGAGGGAGATATAAAAGCAAACATATCATAATCGGAAGAACAATTAGGTCTCCAAGTTGGATAGCTAGCTATTTCCAGCTAAATGGAGAATGGTGCCTTTCCATCACCATTAACTTCAGGAAGATTGTAGCTAATCTCATTGAATTTATAAATGAAACCCACTCTGTGAACATTACATAAGTCACCCCTCAACCTCCCACTTCCTGGGCAGCAGTCAATATTTGGAAGGCAATCAACTTCTTTCTTCCCATAGAGCAAGGAAAAAAATTCCAGTGACACTGTGTACACACTAGGAAATATTCAGTAAACTCGTCTATTTGTGATTTTATCTCCCACCTAATTATAGCTGAAATAATATAACATGATTTACACTCTTTGTTCAAGTGTGACATATTTAATAGATTATTCAATATTGGTTTATCCAGCTATGTCAGACTGACAGCAGCACTTAATGTTAATCAAGGGTATGCCTATGTATCAATTTTAAGCTTTATATGGTTCAATGAAATTATCAGAGTTACAAGACATCATCAATATGTTTTGATCCCTTTGTCAAGAGACTTGGGGTGTTTGTTAATTTTTCCTTCATGTTCTGCCTCATTGCACAGGATGGAAGAAAGTATAAACAAACATGTGTGTCTACACTCTGCCTTGCATTTCATGGTGTGGACACACCAAGGCCCAGTCTACAAAGATGGCCTGCATTCTACCTTCTGTCTTGAGACTAGCTAATCCCATCAGGCCACACTTTCTCTCTTTCTTGGAGCCTATCTAAAACCCAGGCCCCTCCTTGCAGGTGCCCGTCTTCTCTGGCCACTTCATCTTCATTATTTCTTCCTCTGTGACACATTTTCCCTCATATCCCCTCCTCTCTAATCAAGGCAACTATGTCTTTTGAACCCCTGCCCAATGACACATAAGCTTCTCTATCATTCAACTTGTAGTCTTCACTTCCTCCATTTTCATCACTAACTGAAATCTGGTTCTTTTGAACAAGGACTCAGTTTCCCGCCAGGTTTTCCTGCTCATTCTTCTTCACCAGACAGCTTATAGGTTCACAGCTACATGTGTTAAAGGCATCCTCACTCCGCAAAGCTGTAAATACATTAGTTTACTAACCACATGCAAAAAGAAATAGATATTCACAGGCTACACTCCAGGGTTTGAACAGACCAGGCTACTTCTATTCTGTGTGTCTGTTTCATTATCTATAAAAGTGAAAATGGCCATATTGCCCAAAGTAATTTACAGATTCAACGCTATCCCCATCAAGTTACCAATAACCTTCTTCACAGAACTGAAAAAAAAAACACCTTAAACTTCATAGGGAACCAAAAGAGAGCCTGCGTAGCCAAGACAAACCTAAACAAAAAGAACAAAGCCAGACGCATCATGCTACCTGATTTCAAACTATACTACAAAGCTACAGTAATCAAAACAGCACGGTACTGGTACCAAAACAGAGACATAGACCAATAGAACAGAGCAGAGGCCTCAGAGGCAACACAACACATCTACAACCATCCAGTCTTTGACAAACCTGACAAAAACAAGCAATGGGGAAAGGATTCCCTGTTTAATAAATGGTGTTGGGAAAACTGGCTAGTGGTGTGCAGAAAACAGAAACTGCATCCCTTCCTGACACCTTACACTAAAATTAACTCCAGATGGAGTAAAGACTTAAACATAAGACCTAACACTATAACAACTCCAGAAGAAAACCTAGGCAAAACCATTCAGGACATAGGCATAGGCAAAGACTTCATGACTAAAACACCAAAAGCATTGGCAACAAAAGCCAAAATAGACAAATGGGACCTAATCAAACTCCACAGCTTCTGCATGTCAAAGGAAACAGTCATTACAGTGAATTGGCAACCAACAGAATGGGAAAAAATTTCTGCAGTCTACCCATCTGACAAAGGGCTGATATCCAGAATTTACAAAGAACTAAAACAGATGTGTTATAAGAAAAAAACAAACAAGCCCATTCAAAAGTGGGCGAAGGATATGAACAGACACTTTACAAAGAAGACATACATGAGGCCAACAAACATATGAAAAAATGCTCATCATCATCACTGGTCATTAGAGAAATGCGAATCAAAACTACACTGAGATACCATTTCATGCCAGTTAGAAGGCGATCATTAAAAAATCTGGACACAACAGATGCTGGAGAGGATGTGGAGAAATAGGAACACTTTTACACTGTTGGGGGGAGTGTAAATTAGTTCAACCATTGTGGAAGACAGTGTGGCGATTCCTCAAGGACCTAGAAATAGAAATTTCATTTGACCCAGCAATCCCATTACTGGGTATATATCCAAAGGATTATAAATTGTTCTACTATAAGGACACAGACACACGAATGTTCATTGCAGCACAGTTTACAATAGCAAAGACCTGGAACCAACCCAAATGCCCATAGACTGGACAGGGAAAATGTGGCACATATACACCATGGAATATTATGCAGCCATCAAAAACGATGAGTTCGTGTCCTTTGTAGGGACATGGATGAACCTGGAAACCATCATCCTCAGCAAACTGACACAAGAACAGAAAATCAAACACCATATTTTCTCACTCATAGGTGGGTATTGAAGAATGAGAACACATGGACACAGGAAGGGGAGAATCACACACTGGGTTCTGTTGGGGGGGGCAAGGGAGGGACAGTGGGGTGGCGGGGTGGAGAGGTCAGGGAGGGATAACATGGGGAGAAATGCCAGATGTGGGTGACAGAGAGATGGAGGCAGCAAACCACGTTGCCATGTGTGTACCTATGCAACAATCCTGCATAATCTGCACATGTACCCCAGAACCTGAAGTACAATTAAAAAAAAAAAAAAAGTAAAATGTACTCCACTATGTTGTTATAAAGTTAAATGAGTTTATGTAAGTAAAATGCTTAATTACAAAGTACGTAGCACAAGGTATGTGCTAAGTATTTTTTAACTTATGCTTATTTGAAAGAATTCAATTTAGACAACCAGCATGAGAGTCAGAGAGGGTGAGTGGCTTGGATATTGTCAAACAGTTATTTGGGGCCATGGGCATAATTAAAACTACTAATTCTACTCCATCCCATTGCATCAGAGATGTGTCTAATAAAACATTCATCAATTGCCACAGACAGAACCATATAACAAATACTGCAGAAGGCCATAAGGTAGACAGATAGGACTAAAACATGGCACTTGCACAGAGGAGGATAAAGTCTGGTGGGAGATACTGCCTTAAGTACTTACAATACACTGGATCAAGTTCAGTGATGACAATAATCTCAAAGCAAGGCACAGAAGAGGCAGTGACTAACTTGCCCTAGAGGAGGGTCTGAGGAAGTTTCATAAAGCGACATCTAAATTGGTCCCGAATGCTGTGGACAATAAAGGAATATTAGGCAACAGGCACAGTGTGTGCCATGAAGAGTTGGAACCCCTTATGATGTGAAATATAAACCCTACTAGAAAGCTTACCAGGTAAGGTCTCAGAGAAAATGTACCTGCTGGAATCTGCAAATGATCTCATATAGAAACCAGGGACAGAAAGATGGTGCAAGCCACTGCACAAACAATGGGTTGGTCATACTTGGCTTGGCCTCTATTGGCTTTGTGCTGACAAAAGAGAAAAGGCAAATGCCCCTTATTTTGGTCCTTAATAGCTTCACATGACTGAAATATCAGTATTTAAGGGCCCACATGGAGAGATGTTCATCTATGGCAAAAGTTCACACTACAATTTCTAATTAGAAACATCTTTTTAGGCAGGTGGCTCACATCTGTAATCTCAGGACTTGGGGAGCCCAAGGCAGGAGGATCACTTGAGCTCAGGAGTTTGAGACCAGCCTGGGAAACATGGTGAAACCTCGTTTCTACAAAAAATAGAAAAATTAGCTGAGAATGGTAGCGTGTGCCTGTAGTCCCTACTGGAGAGGCTGAGGTGGGAGGATTACTTGAGCCCAGCAGATTGAGGCTGCAGTAAGCCATGATCACGCCACTGCACTCCAGTCTGGGTGACAGAGCAAGGCCCTATCTCAGGGAAAAAAAAAAAAAAAAAAAAAAGACAAATGTCCTTGTAATATTAAGATTCACATTAGCATAATCAATGGAGTATAGAAGGATCCACAGATTCCCTCTCCCATCTCAACACACACACACACACACACAACCTAAAGGCAGCTCATTCCACAATCTAGTCTTCAATTCTTCCTCAGGTATACAGTAGTGGGGTACCAGAGGAAAGTACTGCTTCACACACTTTTCCAGTGGTGCAACCCCAATGGCAGAGAAGAAGTTTGAACTATATTTTCAGATTCTGTGAGAGACTGTCATGCCACTCCAACTGTTATCCAAACATAAGTGGAGGTATAACCTAATGTGAGAAGCATGGCACCAGGTGATAGTCTCTATGAGCATTTCAGCTCAGGCTTTCTAAGATTCAACACCACTGGTAGGCTCATGTCCTGAGAAGTTGTTCTTTCAGTCTAATGACAGGCACCAACCTACAAAGGGCCAAAGTGAGCCACGGGAAGTGGCTGAAGTGTGTTAAAGCTCAGAGATATGCCAGAGCAGGTGACTACCTAAGAATTTTACTTACCCAGGGACAACTCAAGGCAGAATGGAGATCAAGGCCCAAAAAGATTAATTTAAATGTACCTTCTTAAAAATCTAGCTGCTTATGGAAAATACTATGGCAGTTCCTCAAAAAAATAAAAATAGAATTACCATATGATCCAGTAATTTCACTTTGGGTATATATTCAAAATAAGTGAAAGGGGGCTCTCAAAGACTATCTGCACATCCATGTTTATAGCAACATTATTTGTAACAGCCAAGAGTAGAAGCAACCCAAATGTAGACTGAGAAATGAATAAACAAAATGTGGTGTGCACATACAATGGAATATTAGCCTTAAAAAGAAAGGAAATACTGATACATACTACAACATGAATGAACCTTGAGGATGTTATAAGTAAAATAAACTAGTCACAGAAAGATAATACTATATGATTCTAGTTATATGAGGTAATTGATCAAATTCATAGAGATAAAAACCAAAATGGTGGTTTCCAGGGAGCTAAGAAGAGCAGAGAATGAGAGGTTGTTATTTAACGGGTAGACAGTTTCAGTTTTTTAAGATGAAGAGTTCTGGAGATTGGTTGCACAATAATGTAAATATAGTTAACACTGTTGAACTGTACATGGTAAATTTTATGTTATTTGTATTGTACCACAAATTGTAATTATTTTTTTGAGACAGGGTCACTTTGCCAGCCAGGCTGGAGTGCAATGGCATGATCTCAGCTCACTGCAGCACTGTCCTCATTGGCTCAAGCAATCCTCTTACTTCAGCCCCGAAAGTAACTGGGACTACAGGCACGTGCCACCATGCCCAGCTAAGTTGGGGGTTTTTGGTATTTTTTGTAAACATGGGGTTTTCCCATGTTGCCCAGGCTGGTCTCAAACTCCTGAGCTCAAGCAATCCTCCCGCCTCAGATTCCCAATGTGCTAGGATTACAGGCGTGAGCCACCATGCCCGAACTATGCCACAAATTTTTATTTTAAATAAAAATTAGAACACACTGAACACAGTGGCTCATGCCTGTGATCCCAACACTGGGTGGTCAAGGCAGGAGGACTACTTGAGGCCAGGAGTTTGAAACCAACCTGGGCAACACAGTGAGCTCTTGTCTCTTTAACAAAAGGGGTGGGGATAATTACTATTAAAAAAAAAAAAATCTAGCTCTTTTGGATTGCATACATGTAATCCAAAACAATAGAGACCTGCCCCCATCCAATCTCAAAGACTTTAAAAGTCTGAGAATGAGAACACGCCCACTTTGAATTCTTAATAAAATTCTGGAGGAACTCAATCCAACATGCTCACTAGGGTACCTACCATGTCCACCGTATTGTATTAGGTGCGACAAAGGCTCTTAACAAGAAGGAGCCCATCACAACTTAAGGCAGATAGCTAAATGCATCAGTATAGTTAAAGAGAACATGATCTACGTACCAAAGGAGAAGCCGAATAATAATGTTGACAATTTTTGATTGCATACATGTAATCCAAAACTTTCTGAAGCCCAATTAAATTGTTTTCCACATATAGACTAATGAGAAACTCAGTGGGGGCTGGCAGGGAGTGCTGAGAGTGAGGCCCAGTGGAGAGAAAACAACATAACTACCAATACTGGCCTAAGCAGAAGCCAAAACAAAATGCAGCAGATCAAGAAATAAGAGTATGTCCTTAAATTATCCAGAGTCCTTCTGTTTTCTCTCATTCTGCTGGAAAATTCTTTAAAGCTCTCAGGGATATTATCAACGTACTCACATAGGTAGCCTGGAAAGAAAGGGAGAAAGACTTGTTTGTTTTGGCTGTGAAGGACAAAAAATCCATCATCCATGCTGAGCCTGATTCCACAGGCCTTAGGGCCAAAACTTTTTCTTTACTCAGCAAGCTTACATGCAAGGGGATAACTTTCATGGAGATCCCAAAGAGCTTAGCAGCTTCCTTATAGCAGCATCCCACAACCATGTACTTCTCATGCACTTCTCATGCTAGCAACACTCTTGCTAATATGAATGAGATATGCCTGATAAGTGAAGTGCAATTTTCTGCATGCTGAAATATACAAGTTTTGCATTTTCTTCAAAGCTCCTACCTTAAAAAACACAGATCTCCCTTTACCTGGCTAGAATGCCAAGGTACCACTTCTTTTTATATGCCCCTCCCCCAAACACACATCACTTTTTTTTACATCAGTACTTTCAAACCAGGTGTCAGCCAGCTAAAATGTCCTTATTCCAGCTGTCTCTAAGAACTGCTGGGTTAAGGTTTGGAACGAGCCAGTTCAGCCCCGTTCTCTCTCCATTCATCATCATAGGGACACCCTGCCCCCACCCACCACCTGAGAGTATAATTTAAAAGAAAAAGGGAAAAAAAAAAAAAAAAAACTCTCTAGAACAAAAGCAGCTCCTCTGGCAGGCATTCATAATTCCAGGGCACAGCGGGGCTCCAATGTTCATCCCAGCTAGCAGAAGCCCATGTTACATAAATCATGTTCCTGCCACTTCATGGCACTTCAGGAAATTACTGTCCAGTATTCACCTGGCCAAAATTTGCTCAGAGAATTATCAAAAGCCATCTCATTTATGCTGATAATATCAGCAACAATGGAATGGAATCCACAGCCTTGAGTAACTGACCTTCTTATCAGGCTACCCAGTGGACGACCATGGGCAAGTGGCCTTTTTGTGGCAGCTTCACCAGTTAAGAAACAAATGAAACCTGTCCCCAACTGACCTCAAAAGCTTTAAAAGTCAGAATGTGAATATACCCCACTTTGAATTCTTAACAAAATCCTGTAGGAACTCAATCCAAGATGCTCACTAGGTACCTACCAAGTCAAAGGTATCCTGTTAGGTGTGACAAAGGCTCTTAGATCAGAAGGAACCCATCACAATTTAAGGCAGATAGCTAAATACATCAGTATAGTTAAGGAGAACATGAGCTACGTACCAAGAAGTGGAAAAATAATGATGACAAAACCACAGCAGCACATGCCAAACACTGTTCTAAGGGCATTATGTATACTAACTTGTATCACTAAGACCCTAAGAACCAGGGATTTTTTTTTTTTTTTCTTTTTTAAGTCTTGCTCTGTCGCCAGGCTGGAGTACAGTGGCACAATCTCGGATCAAAAGCAACCTCCACTCACTGCAACCTCCGCCTCCCGGGTTCAGGCGATTCTGTTGCCTCAGCCTCCAGAGTATTTGGGACTATAGGCGCACACTACCATACCCAGCTAATTTTTGTATTTTTAGTAGAGACCGTGTTTCACCATGTTGGCCAGGATGGTCTCGATCTCTTGACCTCATGATCCGTCCTCTTCGGCCTCCCAAAGTGCTGGGATTACAGGCATGAGCCACCATGCCCTGCCTGAAGTAGGGATTATTTTCTTCACTTTACAGATGTGGAAATAAAGATACTTTGCCTAGAAAAGCAAGTTATCTTCCCAAGATCAAATAGCCTCTAAGTGACTGACAGGATAAAAACCCACAGTCTCCACCCGGTCTACCTGAAATCTAATGGAAGAGATGATATGGCCAGGTGAGAGTAGTCAGGAAAGATCTACTGAGATGGAGGCATTTCAAATGGACCTATAAGGATGAGAAGATATTATTACTACAGTAGATATTATTACTTCTTACTAAGGATGCTTTGTGTGCCTGTTCTTACAAGTTCAGTCACTTATAACAGATGTAATTATATACACATCAGCCCAGGTTTCTCTACCCACAGCATGCATTTGAGAGGAAACTGAGATCCCAAGATCTAAAAGGATTCTACCCAATCATCCTCAACATATCACTGAGTGACAGTATCCCCCAGATCCCCAAGCATCTTCCTCCAGGCTTTTCAGCACAGCAGAGGCATCACCCTAATGTACTATTCAACTGTGCTGAGGCAATTAAAGCATCATGAAGAAGGCTCACTCTAAATATTTTTAAACCACCTTATTAAAAGGTGTGATGCAAGTATGAGGTGGCATTATTATTTTTAAGTTCATTCTCTGCAGTCACTCATTTAGAGGTGTGAAAATAAAACCTGTGTTTCATGTCTCACTTCCTATATTCCCACTCGATTAACAGGCTTGTATCCCCAAGATAGACGATGCAGGTGTATGGTGGAATGGGCTCTATATTATGATTTCACACAAACACAAAAGCATTTCTTACACAGTGATGGGTGTTTCTGAGAAGCATGTAAGAACATGCAATTCTCCTTACCTGCAATCAACCAGCTCATATGACACACAAGAAACTCAAAGACTTCATGTAGGTATGTAATTCCTGAGTAAGAGAATATTTCTTTGTTGTTGCTTTACTACATTTTTTTTTAATGGCATGACCATGTAGTAGAAATATAAACTTTTTAGAAACAATTATTTTCTTCCTCAGTATAAAAACTGATTGTTTGAATTAATATGCAAACACTGGTCACCATGTTGAACTAGGAAGAAGCTCAACTAGATCAAAGACAAGTAGGCTGGCTGGGCACAATGGCTAGCACCTATAATCCCAGCACTTCGGGAGGCCGAGGTGGGCAGAACGCTTGAGCTCAGGGGTTTGAGAGCAGCTTGGGCAACAAAGTAAAAGCCCATCTCTATCAAAAACACAAAAAATTAGTCAGGCATGGTGGTGCACACCTGTGGTCCCAGCTACCTGGGAGGCTGAGATGGAAGGATCACTCGAGCCAGGGAGGCAGAGGTTGCAATGAGCTGAGATAGTGTCACTGCACTCCAGCCTGGGTAATAGGGTGATGCCCTGTTTAAAAAAAAGAAAAGAAAAAGAAAAAAGGCAACTGGGCTAAAATGTTTACGAAAATAAGAATTGTAAGTGAAACAAATTGGGAAAAACGCTATGAATAGTTATATATGGCCCAATGTCATTATTTTACAGGTAGTTAAACTCAAGCCTAGAGAAATGCAGCAAATCAGGACAGGAACTGCAACTTGAATCCCAGTCTCTTCTCTCAACCCGGGCCAGTGTGCCGAACAGCCACAACAGGTGAAGCTTGGGTCCTCTCAAATAGTGAACATTGTAATTTATAGTCCACTATGATATAAATTCCATAAGGCTAAGAATTTTGTTTTTCTCATATACCACTATAATCCCAGGACCAGGAACAGGGGCTGGCATATAGTAGGTACTCAATAAATGTACTAAATGAATAAAAAACAACATGCATCATTTTATAAAATGCATCCGAAATCTTTATCAAGATAATCTCTACTGCACAGAGTTTGTAAAGATCCTGTGGGAGGTAGCAAGACAAGAGTAGAGGTAATCCTGAAATACTGGTATTTGCCAGGGAAAAATTTAACCTACAACTCCTAGTTCTCATTCCAGTTATTAGCTTACCCAGCCAAATTCCCAACCGTGAGAGCAAGGGGATTTTCTGAAGTTAATTCAGGGCTTAAAGCTTTTCCTTAATATTCAGGGGAGCACAATATTCCTTAACCTCCTATTTTATTTCAAATCCATGTCCTGTCACATTTTCTGTAAACAATTATACCTTCCCCTCAGTCCTTGACCCTGCACCCTACTAGATCAAGGAAATACACACAAATCACACAGAAAGACAATCTCACAAAATGGCTAACAGGACTGAACTATTTAACAGTAACACCTCAGGAAAGGCATTCTAAGTCACTAGATCAATAAACAATGAAAAACAACAGACATCAGTGTCCCCCACAGCCAGTCACTACCTTAATAACAAGCTGTATGTTTCAATTCCAATCACAGCCATAGCAGCCAGGCCAGACATCACCTGACAAAGTTAGTGGATGTTACATTTATATAGCAACACATCACCAGGCGATGGCAAACAGAATCCCAGAGGATTCCCTTTAGCCAGCTAATCCAGGTTAAAGACCAGATCTGAGGCAGTCTCTATTAGACTAGGGCAGTAAATCGCCAGTCCAGCAGCATTTCCAGGCAGCTGAAGCATGCATTTATTAGACTTGCAAGTTATAGGGTTTTTTTTTTTTTTTTGGTCTGCAGACCCCAAGCTAGTAGAGGGGAAAGAAGAAGGCAACTCTCAGCATCATATCAGTGGTTGGCCAAGAATGAGTAAGAAGTTAGCAGAACATAAGAAAAACTTACCTGTCATCAAATCTATTTGCAGCCATCTCCTCTGATAAGTGCCTTATATATTAAGTCAAACATTTACAACTAGAGATTTGAAATTGAGTTTTTTGAATCTCAAAACCTACTTTCCTACTGATATAAGGATTATGTGGGGAGATGCTTTACTGTCATTTGTAATTATTTTGAATGGGCAGCAGCTCTTTATATGTAGGATTTAGGTTTCTCTGCCCTCAATTCAGTCTCTCTAGAAAGAAGTGATCCGTAAATAAACAGGTTAAATATATTAAAGAAGCCCTTCTCTGTGGTCTGGAATTATGGTTTCCCTTTTCTTATTATAAAGCGAATCTTCATTTTAAAAAATCATCTACAATAAGAGGCCACGTATGGTGGCTCACACTTGCAATCCTAGCACTTTGGAAGGCCAAGATGGGAAGATCGCTTGAGACCAAGAATTCGAGATCAGCCTGGTCAACATGGAAAACCCCATCTCTATTTTAAAAAAAATTTTTTTTAATTGTCTCCAATTAAACTCTGTAAGTCTTGGTGTTAGTGCAACTGAGTATCTTACAGAAAATGATGCTTTTTGTTTGTTTGTTTTTTGGCCAGGTCTTTGTTGCTTGAGTTCATACTATACAATGAAAGAAAATTAGCAAGTTCATGAAAAAAAGTGGTTTTTCATTTCAGTTTACTATTAAGATAAACTTTCTTCTTTCATTTGTTAGGCAAGAAAAAACACAAAATGCAAGAATGCAACCAGAAATTAAAGCCTCTATTCGTATGGGATCTTCCTGAGGACAGAATGGCTAAACTGAATCCTTTATGGCCATAAGTTGAAGGCATGAAGAGTAAGGAGTCAGGTTCAGCCTCTAGGTTTGCCCATCTTTAAAATGAGTCCTTTACATGGGGTGGGGCTAGAATAAGAGTATATACTAGCATCACAAAAAGAAGACCATCACTCAAAAGAACACTTGTTCACAGGCACCAAGGAGATCTGACTCTCCAATGCACAACATGGAATAGTCAAGGGTAATGTCCGGTTGTTTGAGGCCCTAGAAAGGCATTTTTCTCAATTGTCTCATGAAGTACAGGTTGTATAACCCTAATCCGAAAATCTGAAATCTGAAATGCTCCAAAATCTGAAACTTTTATGATGCCACAAATGAAAAACTCTACACCTGGACTCACAGAAGCAGTTGCAGTCAAAACACAGTCAAAACTTTATTTCATGCACAAAATCATTAAAAGTATTTTATAAAATTACCTTCTGGCTCTGTGTATGAGGCATAAATGAATTTAATGTTTAGGCTTGAGTCCCATCCCCAATATATCCCATTATGTATATGTAAATGTTTCAAACTCTGAAAAAATAAAAAATCTGAACCACTTCTGGTCACAAGCAATTTGGATAAGAGATAACCATAGTTTAACATAGCAATTAAGTATATAGGTTCCCCGGGCAGACAGCTGTCTGACCTTAGGCAAATTACTGAATCTCTCTGTGACTCAGTTTTCTTATCCACCAAAAGGAGAAAACAACAGTACCTGCACCTAGTAGGGTTGTCATGTGTATTACATAGGCAAACACTTGGTTATTCCACACGCAATAAGTGTTCCTACTATGATAATTGTTATTATCCTGGCCCACCTTTTTCTTTTCTTTTTGGCTAATGTAGACAGAAATAAGGCCTTAGCTCCAGGCATTAGGCATGAAGAGGGTGAGTTGTTGGGTTGAAATGATCTAGAACAACACATTTTCAACGTTAGAATACAAAGCTGCTGCTGATCATCTCTTACTAGAGGGCACACAAAGCAGAAGGGCCTACTCTCTCACTAGGTGTCTCTCCAAAGAGAGTTCAGAAGAGGATTAAAGGGGGAAGGAAAAAAAAAACACACCTCTACAACCTTAAGAACTAAAGGGCAAATTTTAAGGACAATACGGATGCTGGAAAATTCACTGGTGCTTTCAGCAAGTAACAAATGTGTTAATGAGCTTTTCTAAACTCTTTTTTAAAAAAAACACTTTGTTCTTGGCTACCCCAATACACTACTAGAAATGTTGGCCATTCTACAGGTTCTGAGATGGGAACAAAACATGGTGACAACAGAGATTTCGTTGTCTTGTTTACTCCAGATTACTTGAAAAAGGAAGCAGAAGAGTAACCTACGGTTTATCCCTGATTCACTTAATAACAACTAAGTCTAAGCCAGAAAGTAAATGATGTAATAAAGTGACTGATTCAAAATGCTGGAATGCAACGGTAAGAAAACTAAAGCCCTATCAATCTAAATCTATTGTGAACAACAGTCGTAACCAACTAAAAAGGCCCTGATGTCAACCTTGTTTAAATGCTGCTTCAGAATATTTAAAACAAAACCCAAACACCCACCCAGGCTGTATTTGCAATGAGATCATGTTCCCCACGTCCAGCACTGCAATGGAAGCCACACTCTAGGACCAGCACCTCAATTACTGCAGCAAAACTAATTAATTCTGGCTATTACTCAACAGGTCTCTAGGAGGCAAACACATCCTTGCCCTTCAAGAACCAGATCGAAGATTGCCTACTCTGTGAAAACTTCTCTGATAAGCCCAGGCTGACCCAGTTATGTGTATTTTCAGAATTCTCACTGCTGTTTATTTAGTGAAATGTTTACCCCAGAGAATTGCATGTTATGTTTCTGGATTTCAACAAAACAGTTCATAATAGACTGAAATGTGTAGAGAGGAAGCAAATGTCTTTTTTTGTTTTGGACACTTGCTAGGTAAAGCAATGAATTAATGAATTAATGAATATCACAGGCTTGGGTTTCAGTAAATTCACACAGTTGATATGTGTACTTTGTGTTAAAATTGTTGAAACTCATACTAAAGGCGGGCGGTAAAAGAACATTAATTTAACTGCTTTCTAAATAACTGGAGGCAAACAGTAGTAACAAGAAGGGGGCACCAATTTCTGAATAATGGAATGTTTAAAACATACTATAAGAAGAAGAAAGTATACGTTACTGCATCAACATCATAGCAAAATAGATATTGGGCAGAAACACACTGCATATTGCCCATTTTTCTCTCTGAATAAATCAAAGGGATCTAATCTAATCACAGAAAAGGAGATATAAATGATAACTGACAAAACCCTGCCTGAAAGGAATCTTTCATATCAGGCAAAACACTGTATTGGGATTCAGACGGTTATGTAAATAGAAAATAAAGTGAAATCACAGCCTATCCTGCAAGTCCCTCACAGGGAGCAATCATTATCTCCACTACCTACATAACCACCAACTTAACTTCTCTAAAAGCCTTGTCCCAACAGGGAAATCTAACTTCTTCTGGTCAATCATGTCCCCTGATCCACCACCAAAATATAAGCTTCATGAAACCAGAGACAATATTTTGCTTATAATAATATCCCTAGCACTTAAAATAGTGCCTTGCTTACAGGAGAGGTTGAAGAAGCATTTACTGAATTCAATACATGAATGGGTGAGAGAAAGGGAGAAAAGAGAAGAAAGGAAAGAGGAATCAGATGAGAAAGCAAGGGACTAACACGGAACTGAGAAAGAATTTGTCTTCTCTGGAAAAGTCTGTACAAGCTGCAGAGTGCTGTGGCAAATTAAAGCCAATGTTTCCTAGGATTTTGGTGTTTATGAAGAAAAAAACAAAACAAAGTGTTTCTCTTTACTGACCCAGAGCAAATATTAACTTTTAAAGTAAAAACTGTAAAAACTTCAGTATATGTATATTCACTCATTCAATAAATGTTTATATGCCCACTATGTTCCACGCACCAACGCTACACACAGGTAAATGCAGCAGATAATGTAGCTAGGCATATAAAAAGATTTGGACACCTTCACCATCAACAACATCACTGAGCATCCCACTCTGCTTTCTGATAAAAACTAGTAGTTACTAGCAAGTCATCCCTGCATTCAGACATGAAATTCAATTCCTACTGGTATTATTCAAATAAAAGAATTTTTAAAAGATGACAAAAGCATAAAAGAAATGGAAAAAAAGATACAATAAAGAAAGGTAAGAACAACTGGAGTTGTCTGGCCTGGAAAGCAAGGCTGATTTCATTAGAGGCTTCAAATACACAAAGGGCTTTTATGAGATAATCCTGAGCATTTCCACAGTTCTCCTTTCTTTCTGAGTGAGGACTATGTTTAGGCATTTCCTTCTACTGACTTCAGAGATGCCTTCCTCAAGTCAGGAGTGAATGCCAATATTTTGCTTGCTGATATGTAAGCAAGGGCTTAGCATTTCTAAAACACACAAATACTAGTTTCCTCCTTCTTAGGCTTTAGCAGGCTGTCTGTAGGCATTTCTTTCCCACCCTATAATTTCTTCTCTGCCTTTGTTAAAACTGTAAGCACATCTGCAAAAGACTAAACATGACACAGTAAATGACTATCACTTCCTTCTCCCCCATATTTGGCATCCTGACTGCAGAAACCAGATCACTTCACTAGAATATTACATAGGGTTGCAACGGTGCAGGTGGCCACTTTAGTGCCTATAATTACCAGTCACACATGCACAATGCCAGTGTTGCTTGTCTTTGCCCCGTGACCTCCGGGGAGAAAGCAGTCGATGGCAGGGGGTTAAATCATTTGCAAAACTATCATCCCTGTTTGCAAGGCAGGGTTAAATCATGAAGGTGCCTGGCATTCAGGGATAACATTAACAAACTATAAAATCATTCAGGTTTGTAGTTCAGCATCTTTTCAGTCCCTGGCCTTCACTACCTCTTTTCAAAATATATTAATTATTCCTCCAACTCCTACCACAAGGTACCCAATCCCTTGACCCCACATGCCCAAAGTGTCCATCCAAGTCAAAGACATTCTCAAGACCTATTCTGCCCTGTGAATTCATCTCTCAAAAATAAAAATTAAATGAGTAATAATAACCAATAGAGACTGATAGACAAGGAACAGGGGCACAATATACCGTAATTAGCAAGGGTTTCCCATGGCTCTTATCATAATGTTGCTCTCTGTGGCACCTCAAGTATCCCCAGGAAAAACAACAAGAAAAGGGAAGCAGGGTAGAGTGAGGATTCTTCTAATTATTAAGCTCAGCAACACAATTCTTATGGCAAAGGAAACAATTTATTGGTGAGATCTTTCTCAGACATAAGCCTCCCCACTCTTATTCCAATCTGCATGCTTAATAAAGATGATTAGTTTTTGATGGAGATGATTGTTATTTTAATTAAAGACTATGCTGGAAGAGAGAGTTTGATTATAAAGTAACCCCAAGATAACAAGGTGCTTTTTGCCATCTCAGTCTCAGGCACTTGCCTTGCATACCATTTCCATGACAGTTTCCCTAATCTATAGAATTAGAAGAAAGACTGGATTTATAAAATGAAGCTGGAAAATTCTTGTTCTCAATAAGACTATTGGCTCAAAATGGCCAGCTCCAAACCTCACTCACCTCTGCCTGTCCTCCCCAAACCACTTGATGGGTGATCTCGTCAAGTCACTTAACCTTCTTATATCTCTAATCCCTCAGCTGAACAATTAATTGTGCTCCCTCATCTCATGGGAATGTTGAAAGAGATCACTATTAATAGACTAGTCCTTGCAAAGTTATTTGCTAATGCAAAACCACTACATGAGGCTATGTCCTGAGGGCCACAGTGTGGTGTAATATGAACAGAAAGGACTTGCAGTTGGATGTAATCAGGCTTAAACCCCAACCCTGCAACTTACAAGCTGTCCAGGGATCTCAGACTACTTTTGTTCTAAACCTAAGTTTCTTTATTTGAAAAATGGTGAGAAATAACACCTTCCCCTTGTTGCTATTGTGAGAATGAGAAGAGCTAATGTCTGTAGAGTACTTAAAGTTCCTGGCACAAAGCAGGCACTCAAATGTCATTTTCCTTTGCATGTACAATATCTATTGCAACTTCTCCTGGGCACCTGCACTGGAGATGACCTAAATAGGCTCCACACAATCCCCATCTGAAATACTGCAGCAGTCTTCTATGTTCCTATTTCCACTTTCCTCACCACCCACCCTTCATCTTTGCACATGCCATGAGCAAATGAAACCCCTGAAAATGCATCTTTCATACCATCCTCGTTACTTAACATCCTCCAACAAATCCCTATTCCAACAGAGTTAAAGTCAAAAGCCACATATACAAATCCCTATATCCTACACAGTAAAAGTCTAAAGACAGAAAAGGCCTTTCACTGTCAGCTGTAGCTGAAACTTTACTTCCTACCTCCCAAACCGTCCTTTGCACCTTCTCCCACTACACTCCATGCTCATCATAACCACCCTGGAGCCTCTGTGTGTACCATATATTGTCCCCACACCTTCTCAACAGATGAGCACCTCTTCCCACACAGTGTTGAGGTGTGGATTCGCTGAGGCATGAAGAGAGGTGCTTGGCAGCCTGACCTTCTGCAACTTCCTCTTCCAGCTGAGTCACCTGTTAAGACACCAGAGGAGGAAAAGGGGAGCAAGCGTAGTACTCTGCACAAAACAGCACAGTAGGCAGCAAGAAGCAAGGCAGATCCAAGCTCTGCCTCCACAAAGGTCATTTCAAGGGGATGTCACAGTTGAGGCAAAGGAAAGCAGGCCACTATTAAGACTACACGTGAACAGCAGAAAACCAGCCCATGGCACACAAAGACCTATAATTCAGCAATACTCAGCACCAGCTTAATCACAAGCCCCCATGTGTGACCTGCCGGTCTAAGAACGTGAGCCTCAGGGAGATTGCCAGCTCTCCCAGAAATCTTGGAAGTCCAGCTATCTTACATTCTTAATATAAGCTCCTCCAGTTCCAGAGTAGATACAAATCTTCCTTGAGTTGAAAGTTATTTCTTGAGCCTTTAACATTTGACAAAATATCAGAACTCACTCTTGGATAAGTACTGTTGTCAACTCAAGATAATGAAAATACCACACCACATAGTTGTGGAGTTCCCTGACACTAACAAAGGTTGTTCACAAACATTACCCATATTGTACCCTCACACATCCTCCTTTCATGGACAGGGAACTTTAGGAAGACTAAGGAACTTCCCCATAGCCAAAGGAGCAGAGCCTGGTTCTCCAAGATCTACCAGTTATCATATTCTCTGAACTGCACAGGCTTGTGAGCCACTGAGAAACAGAATTACCACTAAGCCTCACCAGAAATGGAGGGCTTCCTGACTCATTTTTCTCATGCCTTTCTATAAGCACAAAAGAAAAAACAAAACAAAACAAAACAGGTCAAAAGGAACAATTTCCAACCCACTGTCACAAGGTAGGGAAATTTCCACGTTACATGTATCCACTTGCACAACAGACAAATGTATGACAGACCAGCCAAGTAAACTCCACAAAAAAGTAAAAGGAGATGCCCCTTTAAGCACCTCTTGTGTGCCAGGCACTACACTTCACATTCTCACATACGTGATCACATTTACATTTTCCAACTATGAGGTAGCTACTACCATCCCCATTTTGTAATTATAAAAACTGAGGGTGCAGAGGTTAAGTGACTTGCCCAAGGCCATTCAGTAAAGCCAGTATCTAAACCCTAGATGTTTCTAAACTCTATACTTTATTCTAGACAGTAGACAGTTGTTGGTCAGGAAACATGAATTCCTTTGAGAAAGGTATGCTGGAGACATAAAATTACAAGTTAATATTACCTAAAACATACACAGCTGCAGTTCCAGCCCCTCAGCTCACTACAGTTCCAAAATATCCAGTTTCATTTCCAATTTCCCCTCTGAGCCTCTATCACTGACTCCTTAGAAATTTCTATTAGTCTCTTATCTCCCTCACCATTGAAAAAAATTTCCTTCCTCCTAAAAGTCATATTTTTCCAAAAGTGACCTGAAAGACAACTAGAGAGCAAGAGAACTCTTATTAAATCGACAATTTTCCATCCTCTCAAAGATTAATTCACCCACGAGTGTCACAATTTCAAAAACCATTCATTTTTTAACCCAACAATTATCCTTATCAAAATAAGTCTCACACAAGATTCTGACCTTAAATACTGAGTGCAAGCGGCATTGATTAAACGCCTTAAACTTATCCTTTTATTGGCAAATACATTCAGGGGCAGTTATTCACGGCATCTGGTTCAGAAATTAGATACAGAGTTAACTGTAGATTGATTAGTGCTTAGTATAAAGAAGAAAAAGACTAATTCCTATATTATTCCTGGCTCAGCAAGTGACAGCCTTGGATTGGATCCATGACAAGGGGCCCAGAGAGACTCTAGGCTCATCTGTACAAGAACCTGGGCAAGCCAAAGCTGTGTTCTGACAAGTGATGTTTCCTCCCACTGGTAGAAAATACACCTCCGTAGAGAGCGGAGGCCCACCCCAGTCCACTCACTCTCCCAATGGTCCAAATATCCTGCTGTCACTGGAAAAGGGCACTTCTAGGAGCCAGTGCCAGGCTAGTGAACTCAAAAGAAGGACTCCTTAGTCAGCATGTGTCTGGGCATTCAAGGAGGGGGAGTTTGGGACCATATTGAAGAAAGGGGCAGAGAGATGGATGAGGCAAATCAGCACCTGTGATGAAAGTCATTATAAAATAATTTAACTTTTAGTGAGTACTGTGTATTGGGCACTGTTATAAGAACTTCATGTGGATTAAGAATCGTATTTAATCCTTCCAACTCCACAAGTTTTGTTATAACCACTATTTTAACAACAAGCTATCCAAAACACAGAAATGCCAGGTAAGGTAAGATCCAAGGTCACATTCAGCCACTAAGTGGTAAAGAAAGGGTTACAACCCAGGAAGTCTAAGTTTCAGATTCTTTTAACCCTAAACACTGTACTACTATACTTCCTCATGATGGCACCTGGCTATACCTTTGCAGATCCGATAAACTGAACTAACGCCTATTATATGTCTACGTAACTTAACAAGTTTATATGCTGAGAAACAATCCAACAGACTAAACCACTGATGAATAAAGACCTAGAGTTCAGACTAATAATTCATCCTTTCATCTACCCTTCTTACCTCCCACCTGCCTAAATACACTTCCTTCCCTTCCATCATATAGAATAGTACATGGAACAAACACAAAAAGTACCAAGGAGAATATAAGGAAAAGTAAGTCCCTGTCACCTCACTCCTGTTTCTCTCCCCTTCTCCCTAAAGGCATCTACTATTAGCAATGGACAAGAAATTATTTTGAACAGAGTATTTAGGTGATAAACAGCACTGAAAATCATTCAACAAATAGAAATCAATCTGCCAGACCCAGAATGAAAGGTTGGTTCTGGCTAAGCAAACCTCTCAGACCCTGGGTGGCCATTTAGGGTGTATTTATCAGGTACTCCCTCAACAATATGCACATTAAGATAATTTATGAAAGGCTCAGGGAAATGTTTTTCCAGTCAATAGTAATTAGTCAGGTGATCATTCTTAACTCACCCACCCAAAACAGTTTTGTGTGTGCTTGCAAGTCACTGTACTTCTCCTGGTGGTTTTTAATGAACAAAAACTTTCAAAGAAGATGTGTAACTTTTCTAAACAAAATGTTTTCAGCCTCTACTGCTTACTGTTATCCCCTTTATTTTCCAATGCCCTTCCCCTTTTCTTCTTCCATACCTCTGATGGCTTACTATTAAAGTAGAAAAAGAACAAATTATAGGTCTGGAAGCACTGGGTTTCCATTTTATTCCACTCCCTAATTTCTATACCACCTTTGGCAAGGAAATATCATAATTTCTGAACATTCTGTCCTCCCTAGTCTGTGAAATGAAGCTAAGACCACCAACCTTTTTAATGCTAACCAATGAAACAATGTTTCTGAAGCCAGGCCTGGTGACTAATGCCTGTAAACCCAGCACTTTTTAAGGCCCAGATATTTACCAAAAAAATTTAAAAATTAGCTGAATATGGTGGCTCATGCCTGTGGGTCTAGCTACTTGGGAGGCTGAGGGAGGAGGATCACTTAAGCCCAAGAATTTAAGGCTACAGTGAGCTATGATCTCGCCACTGCACTCCAGGTTGGGAGACCCTCTCTCTGAAAAGTAATAATAATACTAGTAACATTTGTAGAAATACTTGACTCAGAAAGGGAATCAATATTTGTCAGCATTCCCCCCAGCTTTTCATGTAGGTCAAACCTGCAGAGTAAAAATTGAGAACCTCAACACCCTCACACTTTGGCCTTTTTCCAGTCCTAATATACACCCTACCACACTGACAGAAACCAACCATGGTCATGTACTACTACATCAGCAGTGCTTAAATTTGAATCTCGTCATCAACAGAATGAGAAAACAAGAGAACATACCAAATAAACTCTGAAGACCATGTAAATGAGGCTGCTGCTACATGAATATCTGCAGGGTATTCAGATTCCTTGTCAACTCTTCCTCAACCCCAGCCCCTAAATTACAGATACTTCTCAAGTTGTTTGTTCAACCAGCCCCTACAGCCCAATTCATAGAATCAAATGTGGCCCATTCTTTTCCTGCGGTTCTCCTGCCTCCCCCTTTCCTGTCTGTAATGCCAGGGTGGTTTTTAAAACAAATGAGAATGGCACTCAAGAGGCAAAATGAATTCACTTAGCTCTGTGCTCCCCTCTCCCTTGCTGTTATTTATTTTTGTGTATTTCACTAGAAGCAACATTTGTCAACATGGCAGCAGAGAAGCCGCAAGCCAGGGAGAACTGTTTTTGTACAAAACAAATAAGCAGTGCAGGAGCAGTTTTAAATAAAGTTGCCATATGAACAGCCGCAAAGTGCAAAATGGTGAGCCCTTGCACTGGCTGCAGCAGCTCCCTCCGCTTCCAAAGAAACAAATACTTTGGAAGGGGAGAAGCTAAATTGGCTATTTACAGAAAAATTCCAAGAATTTCAATCACATGATCCAGCAACAGGCAAATCAGCACTGTCCACAGCTGAAAAGAAGATAAGGGAAGAGAAGAAACATGGCACCTACAACATCTGGTGGAAAGAGGATGAGGGAATAAAGTAATGATAACTAAAGGGTACAAGTTTCTCTGTGAGGCGATGAAAATGTTCTAAAACTGGCTGTGGTAGTGGTTACACAACTCTGTAAATCTACTAAAAGCCACTGCAGTGTACACTTTAAATGGGTGACTTCTATAGTACGCAATATATTACAGTTCATAAAGATGTTGTATATTTATAAAGATATTACAGTTCATAAAGGTGGGGGGCAGCAGATTCAAAGGAATAGAAGTCTGTATATGGGAGGTATATCCTGAAGCTCCCTCACAGAGAAATCTACCGGTCTCATCACTATTTATTAAGCACTGGGCAAGGCACATTGAATATGTTATCTCATTCAACCCTGACAACCACCTCTTCAGGTATTATTCCCAATTTATATACAGGGAAGCTGGGGCTCAGAGATATCTAAGGTGACTGCTTTTAATGAAGTATCTGTCTCCAAGTCCAAGCTCCTTCCACCTCACCCTACTACCTCCCTACTTATCTAATCTCATCCTTGAGGAACAGAGTATTTATGCTGTACCAGTGATTTCTTTTCTCAAATAAACTTACCCCTTAGCAAACTGTTTTATTGAAACTAAATTTGACAAGAGCTCTCTGATACACTCATTATTTCCCTCTATGCTTATAAAGATACCAGAAACAAGCCTGTATGCTTCTTGTTGATGACCCACTTTTCTCTAAGAACCTGAGTTACTACATACAGTGTTGCCCTCCGGGACTCCCAGGATGACTGAGCTGCCTGTTTAGCCCAACTGTCATACTTTTATTTTAGTAGCTATTGTGTCTCTTCCCCTTGAAGTCAACCAGAGTTTCTTGTAATTGTCTGTACATCTTCAGAATATAAAATTTCTCTTTTATTTCTACCTAGCTCATTGACTAAGGGGTCAGAGGAAGCTTCACCTGAAACTGTTGCTACAAAAGTTCCAACTTTGTGACAGCTGTTATCAATGGCTTTTTCAATTTTATAACCAGAATTTAAAATGAGGAGGTTGCCACCTATCTGATTCGTGGATAAGTGGGAGTTTACAACAGTAACAATAATTACTCTTATGTTTGAGTTTTATGCAATGCTTTTAACTTTTCCAAACCACCAGGCTACCCTAGCCCTTTCAAAAATTAAAGATATGGTCTCCCCCAAAACACTTTCCCAGGTACTTCATTCCTTTGTACAGATGCCTTATCTAGGAACTTTTTTTTTATAGTCCTAAAAGACATGGACTGCCTGATTACCTAGGAAATTTTTATCCTAACAGTAAGTGAACTTCCTGAGATAAGAAATCTAAAATCTCAAACAGAGTAAGCTGTTTTTAAAAGGAACATGATCTCTTATTCCCAAACTGAGACCCTGATGAGAAGCATCCTCACCACACAAAATTCAATAACTGAAGTTTCATATTAGGAAAAATCCATTCTCATAAGAAACCCTAAAGAAAAATTCCATAAATACATTTTATCTCTATTTGATTTGGCTTTGAAATTTTTTAAATTAGAAAAGAAAAAAACAATGTTAAGCCATCTCATTTTCTACTCAGTAAAGAAACCTATGAACTCTGCATGCTTCATGCCCATTTTACAGATTAAAAAGTGGCCTAACAGAGATTTTAAAACTTATGGAAATGATTTCTGGCACACACTCTCTCACATACACACACATTTCTTTCCTCTCTGTCTCTGTCACACACATACACACACACCACACACACAAAATGACAAAAACTGTAGGAAAGCCAATCCAGTATTCCAAACAGCTCATGTGGTAACAAATCTCAGGATTTGAAACAAGAAAGATCTGCATTTGAAATCTAGCATTGCTGCTTCTAGTTGCACGATCATGAATAAGCCACTTCCCTATGTGTAAAACAAAACTAATGAACATTCCAAGTCATGCTGAAAACAAAGCAAGATCTTGTTTACAATGCCCCCAGTCCAGAGATTATATTCAGCAAATTATTCATATTTTTACCTCCACCACATCATTTTATACCTACATACCATACTGAAATAGCTAGCATTTACTAAGAACTTATTAATACTATATGCAAGGAGGAATCACTCTATATGCCATATCCAAGGTCATACCACAGTAAATCAGTTTGGCTCAGAGTTCAGGCTATTACCTATTTTGTAAGGCAGAAATACGCAAAGTTCATTTTGCAGATAAGACGGCAATTCCCATTCACCAGAGCAGTGGTTCTCAAAGCGTGGTCCTTGGCCAGCCGCACTGGTATCACCTTAACATTTGTAAATAATGCAAATCCTTGGGCCCTACCCTAAACCTCCTGAATCAGAAAACCTTTGGGTAAGGCCCAGCATTCTGTGTTTAAAAGAGTGCATCAATCACCTGGGGTATTTGTTAAACACAGATGCTAGGCCCAAGCAACACATATATTCAGGCTTCTGCCACAATGTTTTGGACACTCAAACACAAAATACCAACAATGCCGGTCTCTTGCATCCAACTCTACCTTCTTTTTGGTCACCAGCCCTAGGCAAGCAACATCCAAGGTCCACACCTGCAATGGCTGATGATGATGTCCCACGTCCGTCATCCAAAGATGGTCAGAGTCCACTTACCTAATACCTTCGTCCACAGTGCCCCACCTCATTCAGAGTAAAGGCCAAAGTCCTTATAATACCTACAAGGTCCTGTGTGACCTGTGACATCTCCCCATCATCCGCTACCCCTCTAATATCCACCCTATTTCTACCTCCCTCTCTGCTCTAGTCAGGCTGACATCCTTACTACTCCCCAAACATGGCAAGAGTACCCACTTAGGAAACCTGTACCTCTCAGTGTCTCCACACAGACTGATATTCTCCTAAGAAGAGATGCGCAGCTCATTCCATTCCCTCTTCAAGTCTCTCCATAAATGTAACCTTAGAGAGGTCTTTCCTGATGTCTAGCACCTCCATCTCAGCATACCTTTATCCCTAGACCCTGAATTATTTCCCTCCATAGAATGTATCACGATCAGAGATACCAAATATTTACTTGGTGTTTATTGAAGTCTGTTTCTCCCAAGTAGAAGTTAAGTTTCATGAGGACACAGCCTGTTTGTTGCTGTACCATCAAAACCAAAAGGAAAGCCTATCAAGCAGCCATAACCATATATTCAATGAATTAATACACGAGAGAACACAGTTAATCCCAAATAACTTAGAAAAAGCAGCCAAATGTCATTAAAAATGTCAATGTAGGCCAGGCATAGTGATTCATGCCTATAATCCCAGTACTTTGGGAGGCCAGGGCAGGAAGATTGAGGCCAGGATTTCAAGATCAGCCTTGGTAACATAGAGAGACCCTGTCTCTAAAAAAATAATAATAATTTTTAATTAACAGAGCATGCCTATAGTTCCAGCCACTCAAGAGGCTGAGGCAAGACGATCACCTGAGCCCTGGAGTTTAAAGCTGCAGTGAGTTATGATCGTGCTCCTGCATTTCAGCCTGGGCAAAAGAATGAGACTTTGCCTCTTAAGGAAAAAAAAAAATTTTTAATGCACATATTGGCATTGTTTTTGTATTTCCACTATCAGTAACACAATTGGCAAGACATCTACTAAACTAGCACAGAATATTCAAAATCCCATTTCTTCAGAAGAAACACCATGCACCATGCAAACTGCAAGATTACTTTTTTAAACCCACACAAATATTACTTCCACCGAATGTAATTTCTAATTTACAGCTCCAAAATATAATCTATATTGGAATTTGCATAAAACTAAACAGACCTGCAGCAAGATATTAAATTTTAAATTTGCATGCAAGAATGGCCAAGTAATATTAGTCTAGCCAAGGAGATCATGTCTGTAAACTTGAGAGCTTGCAGATGTAATAAGAAGAAAAATTGTACACTTCAGTGAAAGCAAGTTGATTAAAATGCTCTGATGCAGTGGTAACAGTGCAAAGGAGGCAAAGTGCATTTCAAATTTCATAACCTAGACTCTGATAACATAAAATGAGAATCACTGCTCCAGAATAGGGCAATCGAACACACTGGCATCTGCTCCATCTGTAAACATTACCAGGTGACAAAGGTAAATAGTCTGAGTTTGAATGTACCTATCTGTCCCTACATTCCCTGAAGTGCCCTTTGGATCAAGGAGCTACATCACCAGCAGCGCTTTATAGCAACAGGGATAGCAATGTTACTATTCACACCAGTTGTATGCACTGGGCATAGGGACCGGTGGTTTTTTGGTCTGCCAGAGAAACAGTTTCTTACTCTCTGAACCACCAAAATGCAAAAGCGAAATGCTCAATGACCTGTTCTGAAACAACTAATGCAACAGGGACTAAAAAGATATGTTTAAGAACCGGGCCTCAGGGGGTCCAGGACTCTCCTTCAAGAAGCAGCCAAATGGATTATAGCACTTTGAAAAAAGACATTCCTTGAGAAGCACTTGGGTACACACCAGGATAACAGCAAAAAAGTGACCATTTGAACTTTCTGAGGATGCTGTTTACAGTGCTTTTGTGTCACTTCTTTACAGAAATTCTAAGCAATATTTTATTTTTTATTTTTTAGAGGTAAAGTCTCACTCTGCCACCTAGGCTGGAGTGCAGGGTGTAATTATAGCTTTCTGCAGCCTTCATCTCCTAGGCTCAAGTGATCCTCAGCCTCCCCAGATAGCTGGCTACAGACAGGTACCACCATATCTGGCTTTTTTTTTTTTTTAATGTAGTACGGGGGTCTTGATTTATAGTCCAGGATTGTACTCAAGTCCTGAGCTCAAGCAGCAGTCCTGCCTCCACCTCCCAAAGTGCTGGGATTACAGGTGTGAGTCATCATACCAGGACTAACAATATTTTATTTTAAAAAGAGTCTTGGTGCTCTAAAAGTGTGAAATCACTGGTCTAATAGAATAGATCCTAAAGACAAAACAGAAGAGGAATAATCAAATGCTGATCCAGGCTTGATAACTTTCTGGCTGTAAGACAGTGGTCAACTCCAATCCTCTAAGCTCCTCCTGATCAATAAAAGGGGGTTAAAGATACACATTCCTTAAGATGCAGAAATTCTACTCTTATTTACTCAGAAGACATGAAAACATAGCTATACAAAGATTTGTACATAAATGTTTATAGCAGCTCTACTCATAGCAGTCCCAAATTGGAAACAACCCAAAAGCCCATTACCAGCAGAATGGCTAAACACACTGCAGTATACTCAACAATGGAATACCACAGGGCAAGAAAAAGGACCAGCCTCCTGATACATGCCAACAACAAAATAGTTATGCTGGCGAGGCGTGGTAGTTCATGCCTGTAATCCCAGTGCTTTGAGAGGCTAAAACCTCGATTAAGACCAAGAGTTCAAAACCGGCCTGAAAAACACAGCAAGACCCAGTCTCTACAAAGAAAAAAAAAAGGAAAAATATTTTTAAATCAGCCTAGCAAGGTGGCACATGCCTACAGTCCCAGCTATTCAAGAGGCTGAGGTGGAAGAATGTGCTTGAGCCCAGGAGTTCCAAGTTACAGTGCCCTATGATCATGCCACTGTACTCCAGCCTGGGTGACAGAGTGAGATCTATCTCAAAAAATAGGTAGGTAGATAGGTATGCAGGTAGGTAGAAAAAATTTAAAATTCACAATAATTATGCTGAGTGAAAAGGCCTGACATAAGAGAGTGTGTAAAATGCAATTCCATTTATATAAAACTCTAAATAAGAGAACTCTTTAACGACAGGAAGCAGGTCAGTGGTTGCCTGGGGCCAAATGTAAAAATGACAGACTGGGAAAGAGATAAGGCAATTTTTAGGATGACAGAAACATCTATATCTTGATAGCAGTGGTGATTGTAGCTCAAAGTCATAAAACTGTACATTTACAATAAATGCACATTATATGTAAAAAATAAAGTTGAAAAAATACATGTCCCATGTAGCCCATGACAATGTTATTAAGGAATAAGTGATATAAATTATATGTGGAAGCTTAATACACATGCCCTGGGACAAAGTCATAGTAAACAATGTTATTGTTTTTTTGTTTTGTTTTGTTTTGTTTTGAGACAGAGTCTCTCTCTGTCACCAGGCTGAAGTGCTGTGACACACGGCTCACTGCAACCTTCACCTCCCAGGTTCAAGTGATTCTCCTCCCTCAGCCTCCTGAGTAGCTGGGACTATAGGCACGTGCCACCACGCCCAGCTAATTTTTGTATTTTCGGTAGAGATGAGGCTTTACCATGTTGGCCAAGATGGTATCAATCTCTTGACCTCGTGATCCACCCACTGTGACCTCACAAAGTACTGGGATTATAGGTGTGAGCCACCGTGCCCCGCCAAGAATGTATTTTTTATTCTGAAAGTCAACAATATGGCACAGAAGGAAGCCCTGGCTACTGATAACAACGATGAAAGCTAAAGTACTAA
>NW_022437028.1:1876984-1903374 GCF_009761245.1 Sapajus apella
ATCTCCTTCCTCCACACTGATTACCAAAAGAACAGCAGCAGCTGAATCAGAGCTAAATCCTATTCACAAGGGACCTAGGGCAACAAAGAGGAAAAAAAAACGTTAGAGTAGTGCTTCTCAAGGGAAGCTGCTTTAAGTCATTTTGATTCTGGCGTCAATCACAACTGCCACAAACCAATAAGCATGTATAACGCAAGCAAAGACTAGATTCCATGCCTTCCCTCCCTCCTGAGGGCTCAGCACAGTGCACCTAGCATACTTAATTGCCCTGCCAACCAAACTGCTACTTGCAAGGCCTCCAGAGGAACTCAGCCAGTCCAAGGCTGAGTTTAACTCACAGGCTTAAATGTTTACCCTGAGAGCACAAACACATCGGCTGAGGAGAAGGAAAAGACGGCCTCAGGGCAGTCTGCTCTCACTGTCACAGGACCTGACTATCCACAAGACTCTTTGGAACAGTTTTACTCTCTCTGTGCCTCAGTTTCTTTACATGATAACAACATATCTGTTCCCCGAGGTCACTGTGGGAAGTAAACAAATTAATTCACATAAAATACCAGGAACAGTGCCTAATGCAGAGTGTCTCCACCCTCATCCCCCTCCTGTAGAGGAGAGAGAAGGGGATAAAAAAGGAGAGAAGACAGGAAAAAAAATAAACAACAACAAAAAAACTGGTTGCAAGGATATGGCTTAAATTTACAGATAAAGAACCTAATAGCTCACCTCCCCCCACCACCCTCTTGCATTGAACTTTACTCCACCCCAAATCTGTAGGTCTCTCCCTTCCAAAGACACAGCAGCTTCTGCCTCCAGGCTTAGCAGTCAGTGAAGAACATCAGAATTCCCCTTCTCTGCAAAGAACCTCAGCAAAAATAAAAATCATTAGAATTTCCATGAATACAGTATTTTGAGATTGGTGAGGGATCTGTGGATCCCCAAACTCTGTGCAAGTCAAAATGAATTTGCTGGTAGACAGCCAATGTTTCCAATTTGATTTGGCAAAATATACCCAGTTAGGATGTTCTCTCAATGCAATTAGCAATACACTGTCAATGAGCAGTTTAGCTATTGACAATACCTGTTGCAATTTAATTTTAAATGTCAATGACTTGTTTGGGTTCACTGTAACAAGGCTTCTATGCATGACAAGTAAGCATCCTAGAGCAACAGGATGGATGATCAAAACAAGAGGGTGAAGAAAATCAACAGACACTGTATAAGGGGCTGTCTTTCAAACAACCCTCTATGGCTATGACTGCCATGAACAAGGTAGGCTGCTCCTCCCAGGAGCTGGTTGGGGATTTAGGGACTGTGTTAGTGCCATTCACCTTCGCAACTGATGCCCACTGTTCCTAATGGGATACGGGTATGAGGAGCAGGCCAGGCTTTGGACATAACCAAGACTAGGCAAAAATGCTGGCCCAAGCAGGGACTTGATTCTGAGTATACCACAGTGAACTGCCTGACTTTTACTTGTTAGGTTGCCTTGAGCAAATTATCTAACCTCTCTTTCCCTCAATTTCTTCCTCATGTACTGTAAAGAATATATAAGCAAACATATTACAAGCACATAGCACACACCTGGTACCTTAACAGCACTTAATAAATAGCCTCTTGTTATTATTATTCAACTGAGTTAAGTGGTTGATATTACTTAAAAAACAAACAAAAAACAATCTATACACTTGGACAACATAGCAGGATGTCACCAACTCAAGAATCTACAGTGTAGGACTTTGAATAAAGTTGACTCACTCCATGGAAAAACTGAGAGAGGTAGAGTTTACAGCAAAATGGAAAATCTGTACCCCTCTCCTGGAGCACTCCTGCTCTCAATACCAACTGAAGCCAGACATGAAGCATGACCTGGCACTGCCAGGTGTCCTGATTTTCCCAGAATAACCCTAAGTCTGGATTGTTTTTAAGGTGAAATGTCCTGTACTTTAAATGTTGGAAACTACCTCCAACATTTTCAAAACAACAAATATGCCAAATGACCCAAAACTGTGGCTGGACCAGGTTTATTAAAGACTATATTTCTGAGAACTCTCTTGTCCAGGGTTACCCTTAAGAACTACGAGGGGGAAAAAAATCACCAAAAGTCTTTACTTATTTCCCATATAGGCGAAGCCTTACCAGAGAATAACACCACAGAAGGCTCTGCAGAGAGTCTGTAGTGTTCTCTAAATCACAGGACAAGAAGCTGTGGCAGGTGCTTCCTTGCTGACTTACAGCCTGCTCACTGAGAGGGGAAGCAGATGATTTATGAGTTGCAAAGGTGATGCAAAATGCTAATCAGTTTTAAGCTGACACTGGGTAACACAAGCAAATTTATATCTTCTCTAAAATAATTCAAATGCTTTTCATGCAGAATACCAGGCAAGGATAAAGATGAAGTGATAACACTTCAGAGACTTCACAAAATATCCCAATTAATCTAGGCCATAAACCTACAACAGATCCTCACTTCTCAGCACAGGAGCATACCCCAACTGAAAATCACCGGAAATATCCAAGTCGAAGCATATCGGCCAATAGATTTCCCAATTCATGTGCCTGGGGAATTTCACTGTGTTTCTGAGATGACTCTGGTTTACCACAATATCCTTAGTGTCCTTATTCCTCTTTGCCAAATATAGATTGGGAAAGAAGAGGAGTGAGCCATGAATGAAGGACGGAGCATGGTTCACAAGACAGCAGGGTGGTTAAATAAGAATTCTCCAGGACGACAGAAACAAGAGAAAAAAAGGTTCACAAAGTACCACTTTAAACAATTTTCACTTTTTTCAACAAATGCATGTATTCAACAAACATTCACCAAGTGCTCACTAATGGCCGGTGTGAGTCCATGTGCTGGAAATGCAGCACTACAGGAAGCAAAATCCCTGCAGACACAGAGCTTATATCCTTGGGCCATACTGAGACCTAAGAATTATTCTTGGAAGCAGAGATCACAGACATTTTATGTTAGAAAGGACTTTTAAATCTCATTCAGCACTGAAGGTGAGATACAAATGTCTTCCACAGCTTTCATTTGACAGATATTTCACTAAGCTCTGCCCTCTGTGCTGGCTGTCTACAGTCACAAATCAGATAAAGGCCAGCCCTTACAGATCTCACAAGACTCCTTGTCAGGGGGCTGTGGGGCCACCTACGCTGAACAGAACTCACCACACTCAAGTAGTGTTTGTGGCCGCTTTTGTGGAGCCCAAGGCTTCTGGCAAAGGGTACTGCTAGCTTTGGGGAGAAAAGGGGCTTAATCGGCTGGTGCCTCTCAGTCAGCTTCCACCTAAGTAGCCCCATTCTTTTTATTAACTGATAGTTTAAAAACAGGTTTTCTTGGGAGAAAATAATAGTTCCACGGGTTAAAATAATATAGCAAAAAGTAGTATTTCTCAAAGGATGCTGATCCCTTCTGTTAAACCTATTCTCTTTATGTTCAGCCCCCAAAGCATCCATTCATCAGTTCCCTGTCTGCTCTGCAGGGTCACCAAAAGTGTGATTCCTCCTCCATAGGATAACTCTGCAAGTGTCTGAAGAGACTGCAAGGGCTACCATCTCCTTTCATAACCAGGTCTGACACCCCAGTTTCATCATTCACAATGATCCAGGTGCCTCCTCATTCTTTTGCCATTACCAATCCAAAAACTATGCAATAAAGTGTCTTTTTCAGCAGTAGTATTATCCTACATAAAGACTTATGAAAAAACATTCTTTTTAAGACATCTCACATAATCAAACTGGGTCAGAGAATTGACACAAAAGAGGCAAGTATATCCTACAAACTATATACAGAAACCTGGAGCTTCTGGAGGATGCAACAGAGTTGTCTGAATATCAAATGTGCTTGATCATAAGAGACAGATTCCTGTAACCTAGCCCAGAACTACTGAACTAGAATCTCTGGAAGAAGATGCCTGAAATTTGTTTTTTAATACATGTCCCATGTGGTTCACATTGAGAATGGGGCAGCGTGGGGGAGAGGACAGGAAGGAATTAGTGTGTCAGACACAAACTCAACTGAGAAGACCCCAATTTAAATAAAAATCTTTTCAGAGCTTTTATAATCTCACTGACCATCTGCAGCACAGAAATGAATCCTGGAATTAGCTGTGCTAAGTACATAGCAGTACTCTAGAGACAAGAAAAGAAAAAGGAAGTTCTACCTTGCATTTGAAAATGTCAGTTAAGAACCCTACCATTATGGAAGGGGAAATAAAAAAAAAATGCTAAAACATTACAGGGATATATATATATATATATTTCAAAATATCTAGCTTGGTAGCAACCCAATGTGTAAAACCCAGATTTCTCCAGCCATGGCTCATAACAGGAATCACACTGTCTAGCCCTTCCTCATGCCCCTCTCAACCCAGTGATCCGAACTCCACTGAGAAAATGAAATTTCATCTATTTACTTTGAAGCAGATTTTTTAAAAATACAAGTCCCCAAGCACCAGCAAAGAAAAACTTCTTTACCTAAGACATTAAAAAAAAAAAAAAAAAAAACTAAAGAGGAACAGGGAGTTACTATTGGCACCTGAATCTACAGCATCAGAAAAATGGCAGCCCTTCAAACTCCACACATGGAAGAGCTCTTCATTTTAAGCTGAAAATGAGAAATTAATTTTCAAGTCTCTTGTCTAGGAGACAGCTTTTAAAAAGGTATTAACCTACATTTGGAGATTAATGCAAACACAGCCATCTTGTTTTAGTGGGTACAATCCAACTTTTATTAAGACAAAGACGGATTCAGAGTAATTAAGAGCTTGTCCAATATCCAGAATTTTATGACTCTAAATATTAGCGAAGCTGGCATTCTTACCAGCTTCGCCTAAGAGCTATTGCATTATAAATCCTCAGTGGTAATGAAACACCAGCTAACAAGAGGTTGAATAAGTCTCATTTAAAAAACAGCCTTCCCGTGGAGAACTACACTGGCTTTAACGTAATGTATAGCCCCTCTTAGAACATTAATACTATGAGAAAAAGGTGAGTGGCTTGGGATTTGCTATTTAAAAACCTCAAAGAAGATAAGGAAGTATGTTTTAACAATGTTGAATGTTGGGAGACTCCTTGGTACCAAAGTCTCAGAACACCTTGAAGGGATTTGGGTAGAAAAAGGACTGCACACTCACACTAAGAATGCTAGTGGTAGCTTATATATGAGGCACATCCTTAACACTACATACTGTTTATACAATGTAGTAGCATCACAGGCACTGTAAAAAATAAAATTTTAAAAACTTTGAAAAGTTAACATCTCATTTTAAAACCACCTCAATGGGGTGCTCTCTTCTGCTACTTAAATGATGCCAATATACGCCCTTCACCACTCCCTTCTCAGAGGAGGATTTCACCAGGGTCACCACCTGCAAACCTATCTCTACCAGTAGACTGAGGGGACACTCATGGAATATGACCAATGTACTGACAACTGGTCAACACTTTCTCAGACTTCATATAATTTGAAGATTCTGAGACACTAAGGTCCTAATGCAAAGTTATCCTGTACTTAAAATGCCATCAAAGAGTTAATCGCCTAGTGACTATATACATAGTTTAAAACCAGTTCCCTCTCTGCACTTCCATCAAATTTGCCACCCACTAACAAAACAAGGGAATGCCAAAGGTTCCTGGGTCCCAGCCACTGACTGATTATCTAAAAGAAGGCTGTCATCTCTACCCCTTCAGGAGAGAAATAAAACATCACCTACGCACCTCACCTGAGCTGTAGCCAATTATGCATATCCCCAAAACATAAATAAGACTTAATGGAATAGACAAGATGAAAACACATCATGCACCATACAATTAGCAAAAAGCAAGCTGCTAAACAGAGTGGGCTCTGTTCTTCTCAAAAGACACCCTTATGCAGAAATTAAACACCAATTTATGTTCAAGTAAATACTAATCTTTACCTTTCTCTGTCCACTAGGCAGGCTACTCTCCTATGAGAAACAATGCCCTCTTCCTAAAAGCATGAACCTTGCAGAATAAAAGCTGTGCCAAGAAGAAGAAATTTAAATTGAGACATCATGCTTTCTTTGACTACTGAAAGATACTGTCAGAATATAATAAATTGTCTCTTAGGGAATTAACAAAGGTACCATTTTCTAAAATGAACAAAGGGATTTTTTATTAAATGCTTTTGCTTTTATCCCCAATAACATGACTTTTTTTTTTTTACTCAAGAGAGAAACAGATACCTCATATTTGGGCCTTATTTAGTGAAATTAACCATAGCCAACACTTTGTACTATCATTTATGAAACTGAATTGCGGGAAAATGAAAACAAAGAAATGCCAGGGCACACAAATACACCTGTGGGCTATAAGAAAAAGAAATTCCATGGGAAATAATGCTGACTCAGCCAAGAGTCCACAGAGTCAGCACTCCATTGTTTGCTTAGTGGCTGACACACTTCACGCACACTCCTCCAGACTGACCACAGAGACCACACACCCCCAAATCCTGTTTTAGACAGATTAAGTTTACTTCCTCATGTAAGGTTAAATCACTGAACCTGCTCTGAGCACCTACTTGTAACTAAACCCCATTCCCCCTTTATAACAGCAAGCAGCAAATACTTTATACTATAAATAATAAGTACCAAAGGGGAGGAGGGGGAAATGGCAACAGCAAGTACTTTAAAGGCAAGGTACTAAAGTATTAATTAGCCTGGCATAGCACCCAGCATGACAACTAGCCCCCAAAGACTGAATTTCATTGTTTAACAAAGGTATTATGACACTAAAGTAACACTTGGCTCCATAGCCTTTCCAACAGCCTCCAACCTCACAGCATCTACTATGGTGCTAGCCTAAGTGAGGCATGGCAAAAACGAAACAAAACAAAACAAAAACTATTTGTAATTTTCTATACAAACTGCTTCCTAATGCACTCCTTAATGTAACCTTCACAAGAAACGTGCTACCCATTTTACAGATAAGGAAAGTGCAGCTTTGGCAAGTCAGAGATTGACTTGCCTAATATCACACACATAATAAAATAAGAATGTCAGCTGGGCGTGGAGGCTCACACCTGTAATCCCAGCACTTTGTGGAGGCTCACACCTGTAATCCGAGGCCAAGGCAGGCGGATCGCAAAGTCAGTGGTTTGAGACCATCACGGCCAACAAGGTGAAACGCCGTCTCTACTATAAACATAAAAAATTAGCCAGGCATGGTGGCATGTGCCTGTAGTCCCAGGTACTACGGAGGCTGAGACAGGAGAATCACTTGAACCCAGGAGGCAGAGGTTGCAGTGAGCCGCGATCACACCACTGCATTTCAGCCTGGGTAACAGAGCGAGACTCCGTCTCAAAAACAAACAAAAAAGAATGTCTCCTGACTCTATTCCAGTGACAACTCCCGGTGAATAAGACATAACCTTTGTGTTCACACAGTTTTAGGATTTAATTTAGATACAAAGACATTGGCATGAAGGTACAAGACAAATGCCAACTGAATATACACAAGCTGTATAGGTCCCTAAAAGGGAACAACCACTTGAAGCCATGAATAAAAGGCCTATGGAACATTTAAAAACCCATTCTGTATAAAGCAAGCAGATTCACAAGAAACAGCATGTGAAAACGGCTCTGCAGATCACAAATGTTACACAAATGTTACTTGTTAATAGAGGTGATAACGCCTACTACTTACTAGGCATTTGCTATGGGTCAGGCACCATGCTGAACATTTCACATACATTTTCTAAATTAAATCACTCATCAGTATCATCCCCATTTTACAGCTGAGGAAACTGAGTTTAGAGAGCTAAAATTACTCACCCAAAACCATTTAAGCGGCAAAACTAAGTCAAACAAGTCTCTCTGTCAAAGCCCATGTTTTTTGTTTATTTGTTTTGTTTTGGAGACAGGGTTGGGCTATGTCTTCCAGGCTAGAGTGCAGTGGCATGATCATGGTTCACCGCAGCCTCAACCTCCCAGGCTCAAGTGATCCTTCCACCTCAGCTCCCCAAACAGTGGAAACTTTAGGTGCATACCACCAGACCTGACTAATTTTGTATTTTTTGTAGAGACAGGGTTTCGGCATGTTGTCCAAGCTGGTCTCAAACTCCTGGGTTCAAGTGTTCCTCCCACCTTGGCCTCCTAAAGTGCCAGGATTACAGGCATGAGCAACTCTGCCCAGCCCAAAGACCATGTTTTTTAGCCACTATCTGTACTGCCAGTGTTTATTTTCTAGTAATCACTACTATTATATAGTCCCCAAAGTTTTTACCAAGTACTCAGATCTGTCTCCAAAACTATATTTCTGATGGACATCCTCAATTTGCAGTTTCTTTGTAAAATCAGATCCTTAATGTCTGCAGGTAATAGCATGGTGGTTCATTTCAGAAAACACCAAAGATCCCATGTGGTCTCTAGCTATTGGGAAAATCCAAGAAATGATGGTGAACACATATTAACAATCAAAGGTTACAGCTATTTGGTATTTTAAACACTTTCAACTGAAGTTCTTAACAGTGCTTAAGAGAAGGCTTAAGTGCACTTAAAAAAATTCTCTGTACATTTGTTATTCTCATCCTGGCTTGATAGATGAGTAAACACTGACTTGTAGACATTACAGCAAGCTGAGATTGAAGTTCTGGCTGTTTCTATTCCTCTCCCAAGACATGAATAACACGAGCTCCTGATTTAGTCCACCTTTCCTCACAACACAGCAGGTAAGGAGAGGGTATAGATGTCAACAGAAACTCAGATGGATTTTAAAAAATGCTTTTAATTAAACCATAGGAAATACTGAGGGGCAGGCAGGGACAGAATTCATGTTAGATCTCAGAAGGGATGACAAGTTTGTTCATCTTAAGGCAACCAAATGTAAAAAACTCAACTTCATAAACTCCTTTGTAATGAAAAACTAAAATAAAAAAGAATAAACTTGGAAAAAGTATGACAAACATTACAAAGGGTTACATATTGCCGAGCACAATGGCACTAAAACAAAAAAAAAGAACTTGGAAAAAGTATTCATGACAAGTATTACAGAGGGTTACATATTGCCTAGCGCAGTGGCATACACTTGAACTCCCAAGCTACACAGGAGGCTGAGGTGGGAATATCATTTTGAACCCAGGAGTTCAGGGCCAACCCAGACAACTTAGGAAGACCTAGTTTCTAAAAAAAAAAAAAAAAAAAATCAAAAATTAAAACTTTAAAAAAAAAAAAACCCTCACACCAGTTAAAAAAATTTGAACCCATAAACCATTAAAAGGCAAACATAAATGGGGCTCAAATTTGTGCACAGAAATAAAGGGAAGAATAACTTTTTAAATGATGCAATTATAAAAGAAATCCAGTATCTTTTTATCCCTAGAAATGTAAATGATCACTCTTAAGGTAAGTATGCCCTATATCCCTGAGGATCATATACAGTGTAAACTGTACACAGATAAGGTTGAAACAAAAATACGTGCCTTGTCACTATTATACACAGAGGAGGTACTGAAGAAATTAAGGGGGAGAGGAGGGATTCTATGCACAAATAAGTTCTTCATGGTATAACAGCACAAAATAGAAAACTTACAACAGAATATAAAGTATGGAACAACATGATGTATTATTATGCTGCCATTAAATTACTATCATGATATATATATATAGCAATGTAAGTGGCTTTTTTAATGTTAAGAAAATACAAAAGTATTTTGATGTTATAATCACACCACAGAAAAGTGATGTTCACATGACATATAAATCCTAGAAATAAAAGTATAAAATGGGAAAAAAAATGGGGGAGGGGGGGTTTGCAGACATTTTTAAAACTCCTAATCCCATAATCATTAGAGACTTCTTAAAGAGAAGTTTTCTCTCACTACAAAAAAAAAATGCTGTTAAAACAACACGTGCACATGCGAGTATGTGTTAAATACAGTCTCAAGGAGAGAAAGAAAAGTAACTCTCCCTCATACTCTGCCCACCTGCTTCCTCTACCTTGAAAGAGCATACATATACATGTAATATATATACATACATACACACACACACACACACACAAAAAAATATATTCTATAAATAAGTTTTTGTTGCTAATATAAAAGCTCTTTCTTGTCTAAAATGCCTCACCCTTCACACACACACACAAAATAAGGTTTAGAGTTGGACGTGGTATATTTCAATTCTATTAGGAATAAGAAAATAGTACAACCAACATGTTACACAAAATTACAAATATATCACCGATACTTGCTTTCTCTGTGCACTGTAAAATCTAGCTCACTAAAGAATTTTCCATGCCATTTCTACTAGGAAAACACTAAAAAATCCAATGTTCATTTGAATTTTTTAACATCCCATAGCAGGTAGACACTGGCTGTTTTCTAGAAAGCATTTTCCGTAACACTGAGCAGAAAGTTGAGATTAAAGATCTGCTATCTCTGACTGACATTAATTCTCTACAGCTGTTCAGGGAACTTGTATCTCAGAAAGAGGGAATCAGCTGACTAGTTCCAACCTCTCTTTGCAAAGAGAAAAATGTGTGTTTAAAAAAAAGAAGCCATAAGTAAGTACCTACCAGCCTACACACTTAGTGTGTTTCCAAAGAACACATTATTTGAGTGTAACTTTTTGTCCCTTTTTTCTTTAAAGCCTTTTAGGAAAACATCACTTCTCACTGAACTACCTACCCTTGGGATGAACAGATGAATCAATGTTTGTCTAAAGACATTAAATTTAAAAGACAGAAAAAACTCAAAAAGCAAAAAACCCACAGAGTCACTTCTAGAATGTGCCTGCCCTGTTCATTACTATGCAGATTTCACAAACTTTTCCCCAATCCAGGGGGAAGCTATTGTCTAAAACAGTACATTTACGCACTCTACTAACAGTATTCCCTAGATTTCAAGTTGCTGGTTTGTTGGCTACACTGTGACAGGTTTAGGGTGGGAATACCCTGAATAATCAGGAATAGGAGCCACACAAAGCAGCGCCTCAGCAATGGGGCTCCATGTGCCCCAGGGACAGAGAACTCTACTACCCTGACCACGGGGCTTCTCACTCCTGCTCCATCTTTTCCTCATTCAACTCTCCTGATTCCATAAGCATCAATAATCTCTTTCATTTGGGGGACCATATCAACTCCTATGCATATATTCCACTGGAATGGCTTCCATCTCAGCAATCCATGACCGTGTGTGTGTGTGTGTGTGTGTGTGTGTGTGTGTGTGTGTGTGTGTGTATATATTTTTTTTTTTTTTTTTTTTGTGTACCACACTAAAATCCCATTAGCACATAGGTTCTCAATTCTGGCTGCACTCAGAAGAATCTAGGGAATGAACCAGATTCTGTTTACTTCTAAATGATTCTGATTTAATTGGGATGAAGTATGGTCTGGGATCAAAGGATTTCATAAAGTACCCTATCTTTTCCTAAAAAATTGGATAATTTGATTCTAAAATTTATATAAAGAAAGCAAAGGGCCTAGAATAGTTGAAAACAACCTTGAAAAAGAAAACAAAGTGGAAAGATTCGCCCTACTGCATTTCAAGACTTACTATAAAGCTAGATAATCAAGACAGTGTGATATTGGTATGACAGACAAATAAATCAGTGAAGCAGAACAGAGAGTTCAGAAATAGACCTAAACAGAAATGGACATAAAAAAGCAACTGATTTTCAACAGAGGTGCTGGGGATATACAATGGGGAAAGGAAGCTCTTTCCAAAAAATAGCACTGGAAGAACTAGATAAACGTATGGACAAAGTAAATCTCTACCCTTACCTCACAACACACACAAAAATCTGTGATGGAACATAAACTAAAGATAAATAAAACTTCCAGAAGAAAACAAAAATGAATAATTTCTATAACCTAGGGTAAGAAAAGATTTCTTAGTGAGGATCCAAATGACATAAAATATATAAGGGAAAAATAAGATAAACTATACTTCATCAAAATTAAAAACTGCTTATCCAAAGATGCCACTAGGAAACTAAAAAGGCAAGTAATAAACTGAAAGAAATACTAATATTATGTATATATCTGGTAAGGGACTTATAGCCAAAGTATATAAAGAGACTTATAAATCAATAACAAAAAGATAACCAATTTGAACATGGTCAAAAAACCTTGACCACACATTTCACAAAAAAAGTGCTCAACATCATTAATCATCAGAAAAATATAAATTAAAACCATACTGAAATACCATGTTATGCCCATTAGAAAGTCTAGAATTAAAAATAATTATCACAACAAATGTTTGACAGTATGAAACAAGAACTCTTCATATAATGCAGGTGGAAATGGACAATGGTACAACTTTGGAAAACTGTTTGGCAGTTTCTTATAAAGTTAAATGTATTCTGACGTATCTATAACACAATTCCACAATTTGGCACTTACATAAAAAAAATAATCATGACCTATGTCTACCAAAACAAAGAAAAAACTTGTACAAGACTGATCATTACAGCTTTATTCATAATGGCCAAAAATTTGAACAATTAAAATGTCCCCCAACAGGAAAATGATTAAACAAATTATGGTGTATCTATACAACAGAGGACTTCAGCAATTAAAAAAAAAGAAAATAACTGACATGCAACAATATAGAAGAATTTCAAAAACATTACGTTAACAGAAAAAGGCAAACACAATAGAGCACATACTTGTATAATTCCATTCATAGGAAATTCAAGAACAGGCAAAACTAAACTATGTTAATAAGTATTGGAACAGTGGTTACATATGGGAGGGGTGCATAGGAGCTGATTCAAACCGGAGACTAAAGAACTTTTTCAGGTTCTGATTATGGTCTATAACTTGATGGGTATGTGTGCTACATGGGTATGTATAGTTGCCAAAATTCATTGATGTGTACACTTAAGATCTGTACATTTCACTACATGTAAACAATATCCTAAAAAAATAAGATTCCCAGGTAATTCCAATTTGTAACAAAGTTGAGAACCACTGCATTAGAGGGAAAAAATAAGTTAATCTAACTTTTCTACCCTTCCCTCCTCCATCACAATGATTTCTTGTGCAAGCCAAGACTATAATTCTGCATATCCAATATTTGCACACAATATCCTATACTGTTGCCCAAGTCCTGCATGTACATTAACTGGATACTGATGAACTGATTGGATCCTGGAACTTGCAAATCACAGTACACATCTATTTCAGGAGATGCTGAAATATGGGAGCGCTTGCAACTATCCTCAGTACACTTTCCCAGCATACCTTCCCCTCAAGTCTCACCAGACACACTTCGTAAGAGCCTACACTCTGACCCTCATTTCCCACAGCCCCTTAAGACAAAACCAGTTATCCTGCCTCACTGCACTTATTACTTTCAGGACCCCAAAAGGGGCCAACCATTTCCATGTCCACATGTCTTGGTCCATACTAGTCTTTCTGCCTGCAATGTCAACCCTGCCTTTTTTGCATACTCCTTCCTGTCATTCAAAACATCATCATCATGTCTCCTTCATGAAGATTCTTCTAATCTCTCTCCATGACACAAATGTACTCCTCTTCTGTGTACCTAATGCATGTCTCCAACACACGTAGACTATGTGGTAGGCAACCTGCTAGAGACAACAGCATGCCCATCACATTCTTACAGGCATCTATTTGCATGCTAATAATATGTTTACATTTTGATTCAAGTGGGCTCCATAAGGACAGGGATTCACCTCTTATTTATCATGGTAAGTTGTGACATACAGTAAGTGTTTGATATATTTCTACTGATTTTTCAAATAAATTAATATCAATACCCTCCCTCCTTTCCCCTAAAGCAAGTCAACTGGAATAAAGAACAAAACCAGGCCAGAGGAGGGGGTGACTATATGTGAGTGTATTCATGTATTTTAAGTCTAAGGTTAAAATTTACTTGGTACTAAGAACTCTCAAACCTAATAAATTCTTCTGTATGAGGTACTGAAGATTAAAAACTTCAGTTCTTATATCTTTTTTAAAAAAATCCTACCTTTGATGACTTTTTTCTAATGCTATTTCTGTTATATAATGTTATAAAGTCTATAGCAATTGTTAGAAACTTAATCAAAATAACAATACAAATCAGTGATCCAGAACCAATTCCTTCTCTGGACATGGACCCTCAAAGAGTTGTTCCTCTACAACCAATTAAGGGTCCTTTATCTGGTTATTCCACATATTTTACTCCCAGATTCAGCTGACAATCATAATCTAAGTCCTACACCATAATTTAAATTTTTTTGCAAAAGGGGGGGACAATGACCACTGAGAGAGTTTGTGGTTATTAATATTTATCCCTAAGCAGTAACAATTGATCAAATCTTTTTCATTCAGCTCAGCAATACAAACCAAAAAGTAAACCAATTCTGTAACCTTGAATCCTGATGCTACAGTAATTTTGCTTTCTGTGCCTTTAAAAATGCAGTGTTTTCATTTCTCTGCAAAAGTGCTGATCCACAGAGCACAGGACAACAGCAGTACTGTGGATATCATTTGTAGGGAAAAAAGGAAACAAGAGACATTAAAGAGACAACTCCCTCACAAGTCCAGTGATGAAATGTCTCATGGTCTTTTGAACAAGAACTGCTTTGAAATAACAAAAAACAAAATTAAAGATTCACACAGGTCAAGGTCTATAGCAGGTTGCCCTCCTTTCCTCCCTTAGTTATTAAAAGCTAGCTAAATTATTAAAAACAATCTAGAATAGAAAAAGAGTCAAGCAATCATTTAATCATTTTACAGACAAAGAAACAGAGTTAGAAGGAAAATGTGACTCGCCCATGGGGATGTGACTTAAAATGTTGGTGGCAGGGCAAAGGTCACATACCCGAGTTAGTCTGACTCTCTGCCATTTCAATAATAATTTTCCCCCCACATTAACACAATCCCTTGTCTTATACTCAGAAATACCATAGAATCAACACAATCCACACTGCTTGTATAGTTTATTCCTGGGTCCCACCCATCTAGCACCTTCCTCTGTGCTGCAGATTTCTGTCCTCTCTCCAGGTGATTACCAGACATTCCTGGCTGCTCGGCTTCACTTTCTGTCACAGCCTCAGGAGGCAGACTGAGACTACTCATCCATTTCACTAAACTACCATTAAAGTGTAATGAGTTGCTTCTTATATGATGCCAGTGGACTGAGGTGTGAAGCTCAACAATCCATTACTTACCCACTGAATCATTTCTAGCACTCTGCCACCAAGTCATTTTGTGACTTCTACTAGTTAAACACAGCAGGCAGAAAAGTTGACCAGGAGTTCTTGCAACATCTTAGAAATGCCAGTGGCTATGAAAATATCAGGAATACAACAGTTAACAGTCAGAGAATCCATAATGCCAGTCCTTGGTCTAAGTGATTTACATGTATTTACTCATTCATTCCTCAGGATCACTCTGTGGGAAGATACTATAATTATCACCATCTAACAAATGAGGAAACTGAGGAAAGTGGCTAATGGTCATATAGCTATTAATGGGACCCAGGCAGTCAGACTCCTGGAATTTAATATTAACTATTAAGCTAGTCTGTTCTTTGCCTGCGTTAAACCCTGCAAAATGGATCTATTTCAAAGCAATCCTTATAAAACATACCTTTCTTTCCCCCTTCTCAAAAAGAGGAAAGAATTCCAGTATGTAAGGTTGCCCAAACTTCCTAAAAAGTTCTCCGAGGATCATGTAGCCTATATAACATTCTATATATACACAAGACCATGATTCTACTACTCCAAATGATCAAGGCTAAAGTGGGAGAGTCCTACACTGGCTGCTGTGAATGATGAAGGCAGTAAAAACAGGGATAAAGTGTCAGACAGCCCTTTGGAACAGGGACTGCTATGACCTGCAGGTTAATATGCAGCCACACGTACATGATTCAATCCTCCCTTTTGCTTCTGAACAGCTCTGTGGTAGCTCTCATCAGTTGCTGAAATGGGATGTGTTCTGACATGTAGAAAACAAGCAGCAAAAAGCCACTGTCTGCTTTTAAAACTATGCAGGCCACCTCCTGGAAATGGTCATGTTTTCCTCTGGAAATGGGTGTGAGTAGCTCAGATGCTTTGGTGTTACCATATTCCACGAGAAAGAAAAAGCAATTCCAGATCTACTTCTATTAAAGCAAAGGACTCTTGATATTACCCAATATTTCAAATGGAAATACGCTTATAACTTCCCAAACAGCATACTTTGTTCTGCACATCAACGATGAAAGCATATCAACGAAGTACATCTCCGTGAAAGGACAAATGAAACACAGGTAAATGAAATGCACGAGGCCACATGGCAGCTTAATGTATAAGGTATGGCCAAGCACAGTGGTGCACACCTGTAATCCCAGCACTTTGGGAGGCCAAGGCAGGCAGATCACTTGAGCCCAGAAGTTGAAGAGCAGTCTGGGCAATATGACAAACTTCCATCTCTTTTAAAAAAAAAAAAAAATTAGCCGGATGTGGTAGTGCTTGAGTCCAGAAGGTGGAGGTTGCAGTGAGCTGAGATCGCTTTACTACACTCCAGCCTGGGCGACAAAGTAAGACTCTGTCTCAAAAAAAGAGAAAAGAAAGAGAAAGAGGAAACAGAGAAAAAGGAGCAGAAGAAAAAGAAGGAGAAGAAAGAAGAAAGAAGACCTCCATTTGCCAAGGCATTTTCCAATTTTTCTATTTTAAGAATGAAAATGGCCTTCTCCTCCCGTTTGTATCCCAATGACACAGTTTTAATACTATTGAGGAAAAAAAGTAACAGTTCCAAGAACTACTAGTCTTCTAATAGCTACCACCTATACACAGTATATTGCTATATATCCATAAACAAAATTGCTTTCCATTTTTTGTCCATCATGAGGATCCAAAACTTTCTTATGTATTTCTAGGTTGGGAAAGTTACATTCCACTTTGCTCTTTAACCCCTCTACAATCTTCCCTCTTCCAATCCATCTTTAAGCACCCTCTTTGAGATATTGCTACTTCTCTGCTTGAAGAGTTTGGGGATCACCACTTCCCAAAAGGTAAGGTCCAAATGCCTATCAATTACCAATCAGATCTCAACTTATGTTTCACATGTCCTCCCCAACCCTACCTCTCAGGCCCCTTTGTTACACTTTCCCATGTACCTGTGCTCCAGCAGTCACATCATAATCACTCAATGACATCCAAACACAGAACTCATTTCTACATCTCTTCAACTTCACTCGTCCTGCTCTGATAGCCTAGAAGATCATTCCTTGTCTCCACTACAGAACAAAACTCCTCTTTATCATTCAAGGTCCGGTTCTGTGATGACCATCTCTAGCCTATTTCTCAAAGCTCACAGCACGCTGTGCTCAGGTTGTTATACTTATTATAACTGTGAAACATACTGCATAACATAGGACAAGGACTGAGTCCTGTATTCCTAATTTTCAGCTCTTCTCACAGTGATAGGCAAGAGACACCCTAAAAATCCATTCCACAAATTTTTATATGAATTAGGTACTGGGAATACAGTGACGGGCAAAAGAAACAGAAGCTCAACTCTCAAAGAATTTACTTCTAGCAAAGAAAATTGGGGAAACATTAAACAAACATTGTGAGGTGGTAATGAGTGCTATGAAGAAAAGCAGAATGTGGGAAGAGTGTCTGCCTCCTTCAGACAGAGTGGTACTAAAGGTCTCTATGATAAGGGAGCTTCTAGCAGAAACCTGAATCAAGTGAAGGAGGGAGGCTTGAGGGTAAGAGCATTCCAGGCACAGAAAGGTAAACATGATAGCCTTCAGCACAGAGTGCATGGCTGCTGCAGTACTCGAGCAGATGAGGAGAGAAAGATTAGAGATTGTGGGAAGCAAAACTGCATGGAACATCATCAGCAACACCCTTGCTCAAACCTGGATGAACAAAAACTGACCCTGGTCATTCTTAATCCCCTCTGTTAATGTTCCTTGCTGCTGACCAGCATAACAACTGAATGGCGTTCTCTTGCTGACTAGAAACTGCCCACTACTCCAGTCTCTTCCTGTTGTTGCTGCTAAGTCTTTTCTTAGCTTCTCAATCTTTTACAGCTTTCTCAAGATGAACTTCATTTCACCTTCTTTGGCTTTCTTAGGAATAAAGCCTAATAAATGCTGTTGTCCTATTTCCTCTATTCTCAAAATATTTTGTAGTGATTTCTGCTGCATTTCCCAAGAGATCCTAGTAAATCTCCCTGAAATATATTGCGCAGCCTTCTCCTTTTCCCATAATAACAGCAGAAGCTATCTGACTTCTTAAGCAGAGTTTCCTCCTTAAAAAGCAATACACTGACTTCTTATAAAATCCTGCCCAATTTTTTTCTGTTACTCTAAAGCTTAACTGCTATGTGCCCCTACAATTATTTCATTTCAAATAAAGTATCTTTGATTTAAGCAAATCTAATATATGGACTTATGAATTTACTTAAAAGATAAATTGGGCATGACTTTGGTTATAAAAGGATTTTTCACTTTAGAAAATGATTCATAATAGCATTACTATAAATGGCAAGCTCTCCTATTTCATCCTAAATTTAGGACCCAATTCTCACACAAATCTTTGAGAACACATCATTAGGTCAGGTGAAGTAGACCTGTACAATGAGATCTTCTTTCTAAGAGCCAGTCTGGGACTCCCATCATATAGTCTTAAGAATATTATATTTAACCACCACCAATTTGAAAACCTATAACCCTCAAGGGCTGATTTATAATCATTCTATTACGAAAGGCTGTAATTCCTAAAATGTAGACCTCAACTCAAAACACTAGAAAGTTTAGTTAACAACTCTACTAAACCAATCAGTCTCTTGTTCTCTATTGGCTGAGATTCCAGACATAATTGTTCAGGTAGCTAACCCATCAGCTTTCCATTTTCTTACACACATTACCATGCCAAATTACATACACTGTTCTCTGCCATTTCTTACAGAACTCTTCTTGGACTACTTCTATGCTGACACTGTCTCATCGCCAATTTGCATGTCAGTTCCTTTTAATTGGATTCCATCCAGCCAGAATTACAGCTGCCTCTCTCTATGAAAGAATAAAGTGATTTTTTTTTTCCTTCAACAATGCCAGGGTCCCTACCAGGGAATCAAACTGTCACTCCACTTGCTATTAATTATCCTGTGCTATGCCACTGTTTCCCTTCCTTCATAAAGCCCTGAACCATATTCCTTCCCCCTATGATTAACAGCAGTCACTATGATGCCTTACATCCAATGAACCAACACAAGAGGGAAATTCAGGCATCAGGCACAAATGACAAGCAATGACAAGAATGCGTTAAGCAAAACGTTTAACTAAAAGCAAAGTCTCTTATACAAAATATACAAATTCTGAGGTTGAAGACCTGTCGTATATTAAGACAAAAGATCCCTCAACTTCCCACAGCAGGCAGTCCACTGCATGATCCACAAGGTTAAGACAGGTTTCCTGTTACCAAATCCATGAGGTTAAGACAGGTTTCCTGATAATTAAATCTCTTTATCCACAATATGAGCCTATGATTTCTTGTTTCCGTGGTAATGGTAAAGACCTTACCAGCCTTTTCTGTATGACAATTCCCTCAGCATGTAAGGCTCCTATTAAACGTTCCTTCAGCCTCACCTTCTTCATGTTGTATCATACTCGGGAGAAGGAACAGAATGGAGGGAAGCCTCAAGACAATTTTATGTGAGACCCAGTTGAAGAAATTGAGATTTTAAAGTCTGATACTTTGGGGATATGAGAGATATCTTTAAAAAAAAAAAAAATCTCAAGGTCTTCAAGTGTGAAAGAGAAAATTAGATTTATTCAATATGATCCCAGAGAGTAAAACAAGAACCAATAGGTTCTACAAACCCACAAAGAGAAATATTTTCCCCCAATATAAAGTAGGAGCTATCTAACAAAAACAGAACTGTTTAAAAAAAGTTTATCTGCAAAGGCAGGCCATTCCAAGTAAGCAAAGGTGGGATAGCCATGTGGAGGAGATTTAATGATGTGTCTGCAAAATGCCTGCAGGGCGGGCTGGCTAAGAGGATCTCTAGCTTCCTTGAACTCTGGGATTGTACAAAACTAATCATTAAATGCTTAAGTGACTGGGTTTTGTCACGGTGAAGAAGAGTGAGGCTTTAAACAGTGATAAACCTCCCACCACTCATACAAGACACATACATAAGTAACAATTTATTTTGCAAAGAATTAAGAAAGAGCACTATACAATTTCACTTGAGTGGGGAAAGAGCAAAATTTGGGGAAAGTCTACCCTACTGTAATAGGTAGAAAAAATGGCTCCCAAAGATGTCCGTGTCCATTTAATTCCTGGAACCTGTGAATATGTTACTATATGTGGCAAAGGGGAATTAAGGTTGGAGATAGAATTAAGGATGATAACCTGCAGATCTTAAAATAAGGGGATTATTCTGGATTGTCAGGGTGGGCCCTATGTAATCAAGCATTCTTAAAAATAGAAGAGGAAGATGTAACTATGGAAAAGAGAAATAAAGAGATGGCATTTTAAGAAGGACTCAATCTGCTGTTGCTAGCTTTGAAGATGAAGAGAAGAGTCACACATCGAGGAATGCAGGAAAGCCTCTAGATGCTGGAAAAGGCGAGGTCATAGAATCTGTCCTAGAGCCTCCACTAGGAACACAGCCCTGCTAACACCCTGATTTTAGCCCAGTGAGATCCAAGTTGGACTTCGAACCTACAAAAATGTGAGATAAAAGTCTGTGTTGTTTTTAAGTCACTATGTTTGTGGTAATTTATTATTGCAGCAAATAGGAAACTAACATATCCACCAAAGTTTCTGATATGTCCAAACAATCTCTAAGAAAATATCTAATATTTGCCAAATAGCTTAAAATAATAATCTGTAATATAAGTCTCATCAATGATCATCTTTGTATTATAGGAAAAGTAACGCTTAGTGGAAGACAGGGTTTCTCTAGACCAACCACATAAGTGGCAACATATTTGGTAAAGTTAGCCTTTATATGCCTTATGCTATGCCTGGTACATAATAGGCTCTCAATAAATCTTTGGTGGCATGAATTGAAGAAGTAAAGTTCAGACGAAATTTTTAGCCTCCTTTGCTGGCTGGGACAAAAAGATTCTTATGCTAAGCAATAAATCGCCTTATCACTTAATAACCTCATCCAATGAGTAAAACAATGGATGAACTCTAACTGCCCTCTGTACAGCCTGTGATTTAACAAAAAAGAAGGACAGTGCATATATTGGGGGTGTTGGGATGCATGAGAGAGACAGAGTAAGAGCCTTTCCAATCATCTGTTTTCCCTCTTCAATAAGGAATTACTCCAAAAAATTACACTCCAGAAAATCTACCTCCACCTACTTCACAAAGCACAAATGTCATTTCTATAGGAATAGTTTCTCAAACAATAGAATCCCTGAAGCAAGATATATCAATATTGTTTTTTTCCTTTCATTCTGTTCCCTTCATTCTGGTCTCCATACTCTACACAGTACAGAATGCTGTTCAACTTTTCTGTCCTCATTTGCCCTAAGAGTTATGGTCAGGCATGGCTTTGTGCCTGCGCAGATTGAACAGCTGAAATGCTATAAAGTTTCCACACAAGGCCACAACCACAAAGGCCATCAGGCCAACTCTCACACTCTCTAATGCCCACACCCAGGGAGCTGGTGGCAAATGCCACTAGGAACACTTTGTCAGCCAGAGCCAGCAGCTGCTCCATAACCTCTGATCTCTAATACTCGCTTATTTTAAAAGTGCTTTTACCTGACCCCCATATAAATATACACAGCCATGCAGGCTCTTGTTGCCCCATTCCAAATCAAAGGCACATTCAATTCCATTTTGACGTAAGGCTGAATCTGTCCTCCTCAAAGGGGAGGAAAACAACTTTGGAAACAAACATTTAAAACAAATAGGAGAGAATGCTAAAGGTTGAGTCAGTCACTAATGGCCAATGATGTAATCAATCCTTCCTATGCAATAAATTCTCCATAAAAACCCAAAAGAACAGGGTTTAAATGAGCTTCACAAGGGCTAAACACGTGGAGTTTCCAGAAGGGTGACAGGTCCACGGAAGACACAGAAGTCCACTCACTCCTTTTCTCTCCTATCTCACCCTATGCATCTCTTCCATCTGGCTGTTCATATCTGTATCCTTTTTAATATTCTTTATTATAAGTGGGCAAACATAAGCAAAGTTTTCCCCTAGGTTCTCTGAATCACTCTAGCAAATTAATCAAACCTGAGGAGGGGGAAATGAGAACCCCGATTGACAGCTGGTTGGTCAGGAAGTATACTTCACAACCTGGAACTTGCAATTGGTGTCTGAAGTCAGGAGCAGATGCGTGGGATTGAGCCCTCAGATTGTGGGATCTGACACTATGACCAGCTAGACAGTGTTAGAATTCCTGGTACATAGTGTCAAAATTAAATTGAATGAGTTCAACTAATTCATTGATGTCTTCTGGAGAATTGCTTGGTGTGTGGAGAAATCCCACAACATATCTAGTGTCAGAAGTAAAATGTGAAGTGACCAAGTGACTGAGGACAAGAAAAACACCTTGGTTTTTCACTATCTCTCAGAAGCTCAGTACTTGTCCCGCTTCTTTTCCCTATTTAAAATTTCTCTTAATTTGTCTAATCAGGTAATATAGTTTTAATTAACAGCATCCTATTCACCTCCCTAATCTAAGCTGTGTCTCAGTATTAATAGGATGGAATGGGGTGTGAAAAAAAACTGCAATTGTGGGAGGGACGGGGCTTTAAAGGAGTTGACAGAGCCAGACTCCGTCTCAAAAAAAAAAAGAAAAAAGAAAAAAATGAAATGTCCAGAGAACCACAAACAGTGGTTTTCCCAAGAAAAACATACCTCTGATAATTCTAACATTTCCGCCCAATAAAGAAAATAATGTATATCATTAATCACAACTTTAAAGGGACTCTGAAAAAAGGAAATTTAAAATAAGACCCAACCTTTCCACTATTACTCAAAACCACATAGTATTTACAAAACACCTGCTCTTTTCTCTTTTTCTCTGATTTTAACATCCTGTGAAGCCCCATTGCTACCCAGTTCTAAATGTTAATGAGCTCATTCTGAAATCATCATTTTCATGCTAATTGCATGGGGGCACAAACAGACAAAGCAATGGGATAGAACCATGTAAGCCAAGTGCTGTTTTCTTCCATGTATACTAAATGAATTTCAAAATAAACACAAAAACCTCAATCATACTTTAACTACTGATTTCTATCTGCCCACTAAATGACTCCTTTGTCCCATGGTCTCAGCCACCATGCCATTCTGGTGTTAAGTCACAAAAGGAACATTCCTAAGGGTGAGCAGGAGGAAAGAAAGAATAAAACACACACAATACACAAAGCACACCACTAATAATTGTACCTGCCATTGAGACCAGCCCTGACAATGAGAGCTTCCCCCACAGGCCAGTTCAAACAAATATCTCTATGAGATGGTAGACACACAGCTTAACAACTCCTAAATGCCGTACAGTTCAGAAACAGACATTAATTGCATGTACCTGCAGCATTTCTCCCACATCTTCCTTTCAACAACCAAACAGAAATTTAAACAATGCAATAGAGGTGTTAGTTTAACAGAATAAATGTTCACAGTCAGAGTCAAGCCATCTTCTTAAGGCAATGCTTCTTTTAAAAGGACTTCTCAGCTAAGAGACTGCAACTTAGAAGTTTAGGTTTTGATTCCTGTATATCAAGTAGGACATAATCGGCATATGTGAAAATATAAGTCACATTCTCTAACTTTAGCTTTCTTTAAAAATCTATGGTTGCTCTTACTCATAAAGATAGGTACTCAAGGACTAAGACATGACCCACCATCCAGACATCCACACCAGTCATCATCCTAACAGATTAAGGTGGAAGCCAGTCTACTGCATCTCAAAGAGCCAAGCCAAAAGCCTCAATCTCAGTTTCCTTAATTGCCAAATACATTTTATAACTAGAACATACAACCAGTAACAAGTTTAATTATAACAGTGGGCATTTTAATTGCTTTTGGAAAACTAGCCAACAACCTGTGGTATACAGCTTCAAAAGGATGCAATCTCATGAGCTAATTAAGATCTAAACCCTGACAAACTGTAGCTCTCACAGTGATATTCAGTTGCAAGCTGCACACAAGTAAAGTATATAAAGGGATAATTTAGAAATTATTTATGGGAATTAAGAGACTTCTTTAATTTGATTTTGCTTTATTTTTTTGACAATAGGGATCTAGAAAATGATCTTCCCACAATTTATAGGGCTGGCCTTCAAAAAAAAGTCTCCCAAGTAATAAAGTCAGAATCATTTACGTTAAGTCATTTTGGAGATGACTTATACTTGGGTTGGTTTATTTAACTGACTTGGGAAGGTTCTGGAATTTTTAAGAAAATTTTTAAACAGAAGAAATGACAAAGTGGAGTGACATGTTCCATGTGACGCTACTGAAGTAATGCATTAAATCTGTTAAATACACACTGCTCAGAAGGTAGAAAGAATTATCTGAGAAACAAGGATAGCATTTTGCCTCATTTCTAACTCCCTCACACTCCTCCCATAATAAAGGTTACAGTTCTGGTTTATTTTATTTAAAGGATAAAATCCTCACAGTGAAAAGATTCAGTAGAAGGAAAATCTCTTATTTTGCCCTTTCCACTTGAGTCAGAGTATAAACAAAAGTACCTGTTATCTGCACAACTGTGCACTCAGATGGGTGGTTTCAGAAATGTGCTTATTTCTAAGGAGCCATAAATGTCTCTATTCATCATCTTTGAGGATAGCACTCTCATGGCTTAAAATGTATCCAAACTATGCAAATAGCCAGGTGTGTCTTTTTCAACACTGAGGGTGAGAAGTTGCAGTAGAAACGCTATGGAGTGAAAATTTCTGGCTGTACTGCAGAACTCAACCCTCCCGCTCAGGCTTATTCTGCTGGTATCAACTTTAACTTCACATCGACAGCAGCATCAGTGGTTTACAATTAACACACAGCACTCACACGAAGTCCCTTCCTGTGATTCACATCAACTAGTTTAAATCCAGAACCATTCCTGGGAAAGGTGCAACAAGAGTCTGAGTCTGGTTTCACCAAGATTGCCACCAAAGAGGAAGAAGGGAGTTTTCTTTTTAATTTTTTTTTCTTTTTTTTATAAAATTTTGATAGAGCCAAAAGCCTACACACCCGGTATTCCCAGGCGGTCTCCCATCCAAGTACTAACCAGGTCCGACCCTGCTTTTGCCTCCGAGATCTGACGAGATCCAGCTTGAACCTCTCCTCTGCCCTTAAGCCAATTCTTCCAAGGTAGTCTAAACCTGGCCTCTAGCCAGCCTTGTGCAATTCTGCTAAGTCTGCTCATGGCAATACTCTGCACAGCAATGAGGCTTTGTGACATATTCTTAGCCCTCAGCAAGGGAACAAGTACTTAGTACACAAGCACCCAGCATCAGCTGAGTCATCAGGGATATGTGAGCTACTTTTGGCGGAGCTGATAAACAACCATGTAATACCCCTCTCTCTCAGCTTCAGTAAAAATAAATGTTCATGTCTCTACAGCACTAAATGGAAAAAACTCCATGTAGGACTGGTTGTGAATGGAGATAATCTGATTTTCTCAAGGAGTTCTCAATAAGCAACAAAATTCCACATCCTTCAAAAAACATTCACAACATAAAGTGTTCTAAATCAGAAAAGTCACAAAAACATGTCTTTCTTCATTATCACATAGTATTTACTCCCTCTCTAGGACCAAGTACAGAAAATAAAGAATGCAAACTGGCATCACATGATGGGATGCTAACTCTGACCTAATATATTTCTTCTAATAATAAAGACTATATGTTATTCCTGGTTTAAATACTCCAAATACTGTGGACATAACATGTAGCACCTGCATGCATGAAAGAGGTGCCTGAAATCTCTGTGTCCTTGCAAGAGCCTCTGCTTATTCCCCTTAAGACAGCTCTAGGCTCACAGATGACCAGTACCCCCTCCACTAAAGGAAATGTTTGGTTGCTAATACTCTACCATGTCTGAATCCCAGAATCCCACCATCAGAATGCTATCGCAATGCTTCTGAAAGTTGTCAATGGCATTTTCTTTCTACTAGTAATCCACAAAAAGAAGCGAGAGGCCAGGCGCAGTGGCTCACGCCTGTAATCCCAGCACTTTGGGAGGCCGAGGCGGGTGGATCACGAGGCCAAGAGATCGAGACCATCCTGGCCAAACGGTGAAACCCCGTCTCTACTAAAACTACAAAAAATTAGCTGGGCATGGTGGCACATGCCTGTAATCCCAGCTACTCAGGACGCTGAGGCAGGAGAATTGCCTGAACCCAGGAGGCGGAGGTTGCGGTGAGCCGAGATCGCGCCATTGCACTCCAGCTTGGGTAACAAGAGCGAAACTCCGTCTAAAAAAAAAAAAAAAAAAAA
>NW_022437028.1:1903474-1968036 GCF_009761245.1 Sapajus apella
AAAAAAAAAAAAAAAAAAAAAAAAAAAAAAAAAAAAAAAAAAAAAAAGAAGCAAGAGACTCAAAAGGTTTTTCTATCATCCGTGAAGAAAGAGTTTAGGGGAGCTGAGCAATATGATGCCCTAGGGTATTCTTCCTGTATAAACAAACCAGTGATACCAGCTAGGGCTTGGTAAGCTAAACACCACAGTGTCCTCTCTGAGTCATTCAGATTTTACTTGAACAAACTGGGCTTTCACAAAGAGATTCAAAGGCTCAAACATGTCAGTTGGAGCTCATTCTCTAAGCCCCTTCTGGAACCTCAGAGAAAGCCTATAAAGCAACGACCCAGAGGAAGAGGCAAGCATCCCAAGACTGAGTCAACAAAACCCCAGATGCACCTTTACAACAGCCAAAACCATAAAATGGATGGTTGTACATGATACATGACTGACTGAACAAGTGTGGAGAAGGGCTTTCTCTAAGATCTACTCTGCAAAGCCCCAATGGGGTTAAAATGTCCCTAATAAAGAAAGTTAGTGTTATTACGCACATATTTCACTTAATTTTTTTCATAAATGGTAGCTATCATGTTCTCCCACCAGCTGGACTCTGTGCAGTTGACAGTCAAAACCAGATTTGTATGTTTGTCCTGAAAGGGTAGGAATTTATTCTGTTTTGTTCACAAATATAACCCTAGCATCCAGAAAGGCACAAAAGATTGTTCATTCAAATATTTGTTGAATTTCTTTAACCCTTACAACTATTTAGATGATGAATCTAATGATTAAGATATTTAAGTGGCATGCCCAAAGTTGCATAGCTGGCAAGTGGCAGCATGACTTTTTTTTTTTTTTTTTTTTTTTTTAATAAAAATGTTGGCCAGGCAAGGTGGCTCACACCTGTAATTCCAGCACTCTGGGAGGCCAAGGCAGGCGGAACACGAGGTCAGGAGTTTGGGACCAGCCTGGCCAATATGGTGAAACCCTGTCTCTACTAAAAATACAAAAATTAGCCAGGTGTGGTGGCACATGCCTGTAGTCTCAGCTACTCGGGAGGCTGAGGCAGCAGAATCGCTTGAACCCAGGAGGCAGAGGTTGCAGCAAGCTGAGATGGTGCCAGTGCACTCCAGCCTAGGCAACAGAGCGAGACTCTGTCCCCCCAAAAAAAAAAAAGTTGACACCAATTGGAAGATGAATATTTCTTGTACCTACATACCCTTCAAGCAATCAAGCAATCCTCTATTAGCAGCGGACTCTAAGTTCTGCAATGAGCTAAGTACTTGCTATATAACTAGTTTCTACCTCTAGCAATTGTCAGAAATTATGAAACTAGTCAAAGAAAACAGACTGTAGCATCACAATTTAAACTATGACTAAAATTTACATTCATAAAACCTACAATTCTTACCGAAGGGGTAAATTTGTATAAAAAGTATGCAGATGAGGTCTGATAACCAAAGCAAAGAAAGAGCTAACCGATAGACCCACTGCTAATCTTTTAGGGGGAAATACAAAAATCTTGCTTTTTACAGTTAAGGTGACCAAAATAAAATTTCAAAATATGAAACCGGTCTCAAGGAGTAATTCAAGTGTTCTCTATACAGAAACAGGCAAAGGAAATGAAAAATTTCAGGAAAAGAGAAGCATCAGAGGTTGCAAAGGCTCTAGACCTGATCTCCAAGTACTTTTTATGTTGGTTTCCTGGGAACATACCAGGCTTTGTGTACAGCTTAGAGCAGAAGCATCAACATTCTTTTACCTTGCAATAAGCAAGATATCGTGTAACCAAATGAGGTGAAGTGTAATCTCATCACACATACAACACAAGCATCTGTGAGTTCCTAGTTAACGGACAGCGGCTCAGTTCAGCTGCACACCTGCAATTACTTAATGTCTAGTTAAGCTTGTCTCTATTTAATAAATTACCTGATAATCACAAAGAGAATGGAAAGAAAAGACATAGGCCACAACTGAGAACTGGAGAGAAGGATGGGAATTAACAAACAAAGATGGAGAAAAAACTCGTCACAAAAGGTCTGGAGAACAAAATATGAGTCAAGTAAATTAAGTAATTCAATTTGACAAACATTTCATAAGCATCTGCTAGATAGCAGGCAGGGTGTTAGCCACGGCAGAGTATCCAAAACTGAACTATCCTGGCCTCTACATAGGTGTGCTCAACAAGTCTCTGGGCTATTTCTAGGAAGAAGAGCTGACAGACAAGGACAGAGTCCTTACTTTTCTAGGCCAGCTAAGAAGCTGTGGAATTATCAATTTCCCCCTCACTTGTACTAACAGAACAGATACTTCCTAGGCCCTCCAACACACACAGCCAGCTTTCAGCTGTCTAGGAAACCAGCACAGAATGTGCCAGGACAATACTAATTTATAGGCAATATCAAATCTCATTTCCACCAATAGCTTCAGCCACTGCCCATCTCCAACCCCAGCTACCTCCTGAACTGCACCCAAAATAAATTTCCTTTTCCTTTATCTTAACTTCTCTTCCTGACTGCCCTTGGGTGAAACAAAATTGCCAGAAGAAAGAGAACAATAGGAAAAGACAGAGGGGATGGTTGGGTAGAGGTGAATGGGGTATCCTCACAATTTTTGCATGTTGAAGTCCTAACCCCCAGTGCCTCAGAATTAAACCAAATTTGGAGATAAGGTCTTTAAAGAGGTAATTAAGATAAAATGAGATCTTTAGGGTGGGCTCTAATCCAATATGGCTGCTGTCTCTAAAGAACAAGGAAATCTGAACACAGATGTATGCACCTAGAGGTAAAACTATGTGAGGACACAGCAAGGTAGCCATCTGCAAGCGAAAGAGATTGGCCTCAGAAGAAACCAAACCTCCCAATAGCTTGATCTCAGTCTTCTAGCCTCCAGAGCTGTGAGAAAATAAATTTCTACCGTTTAAGCCACCTGGTCTTTGTTACAGTGGCCCTAGCAAACTAATATAGCCACAAATCAGAAAATGAACTCTTGTTAAATAAGCAATTTCACATGAATAGGCCCATTCCAAATTCTTCAGATGAATTTCCACTTGGATCCAAATGAGAGGCCAACAATTTGTTCCCTGTCAGTTAGGCTGTCCCTAGGTGTCATTTGATATAGCTGACATAATATGCATTCTTTCCATGTAGCAATTCTGCAGCCTTGAACTTGGCAAATCACAAATGGACCCAACCACTGGGACTGACCATCCATCTAGCCAGTTATCCTCTCAACCATCCATGCATTCATTCCATAACACTTATTAACCACCTATTATTTGGAGTGGAAATGAAGAAAAATTAAGATCTGAGATCAGCTGTTAGTACTAGCACTAGGTAATATTAGTACTAGTATTTACACTATCAGGCTAAATTGAGATAGGCCCAATGACCTATGGAAGCACATTGTTAGGAATACCTAACACCTGTACATTTGCAAGTCTGTGAAAAAAAAGGGTAGGAGACATTCTAGGTATAGAAAACATAAGGTAGCCAGGTGCAGTGACTCACGCCTGTATTCCCAGCACTGTGGGAGGCTGAGGAAAGCAGAGAGCTTGAGCCCAGAAGTTGGAGACCAGCATGGGCAAGATGATAAAACCCCATCTCTACAAAAAGTACAAAGATTAGCCAGGCATGGGGGTGTGCACTGATAGTCCCAGCTACTGGAGAGGTTGAGGTGAGAGGATCACTTGAGCCTGGGAGGTTGAGGCTGCAATGAGTTGTGATTATGCCACTGCACTCCAGCCTGGGTGACAGAGCAAGACCCTGCCTCAAAAAGAAAGAAAATATATAAGGAAAGCACAGAGACATGAAAGCAAGAAACTGAGTCAGAATATCAAAATATCTGAATATGAATCCTAGCACTAACACAAAGTACCTGACCTTGGAAAAATGACAAAACTCTTTGATCCTGTATTTTAATGGTATCATCAGACAATGCTTGCCAAGGCACTAGAATCGTCCCTACCACTGCAGGGTGGCTACTGGTTATATTTTATTTGTACTGTGAATAGCAGATAATCCTGTGGCCTGAACCACAAAAAAAAGTAAGCCTGAAAATTAGGCTGTAACAGTATTTTAGAGCCAGGCTGTAGAGCACCTAATATGGCACACTAAGGAGTTTAGAAAACAGCATATCCTACGGACAACAGGAAGCCTCTGAAGGTTTTTTAGAACCCAGTTCAACAAGCAGAGTTTGGGATTTCTGAAAGACCACTGTGATGGCACAGTAAACAACTGGGAGAGAGGAAATGAAGTCAGGGTGACAAGTCAGGAGGTAAATGCAAGTGACTGAGCCAGAGAAAAGGATGACAGAGAGGTGAGGATAGTGTCAAGGTACATCTCAGAAGCACAATAGCCAGGACACTGTGACCTCCCAAGATGAAACTTGTTTCAAAAAAAAAAAAAAAAAAAAAAGACAAAGGACTTAATTAAATTAACTAGCCAGATAACTATTTTCACATTCTAGAAACAGTGCCCTGCTTAATTTATATTCTAATTCATTTATGTACATGCATTTTTAAAAGCTAGCAAAACATGACCAAACAAAGTAACACTCTTGACCAATAAACAATCTCTTTAAAGAGTCAAACAACTGCAGAGAGCTTTTATTTTTAGCATTTAACATCTCTGATATTTACTAAAGTTTATAGTTCCTCTTCCCTGGGAGTTATTTTATTGTTTAAGTGGACTGTATTAATATTCGTACTTCCACCCTGACCAAACCAGCAGATGAGAGCAAACAGCTTCCTCTGACTCTTCAACCTGCTGCTATTTTCATACCTAGCCTATTCTAAAAGTATAATGATCAGCTCTAAATCTAGGCTTGAAGGCAGAGTACTAAAGGCCAGTACAACATTTACATTTCTCTCAGGCTGAGGCATGGAAATTCAGTGACAAATCAATTTTTTCTTTTACAGAGTGGTGGATATGCAGGCATTTAAGAAGAGGCAGTGCAGGTGTGAGGAGATCCAAAAGGAGATGCTGAGAATATCCTTCCACAAGTCATCTTCATAACACTGCCAATTTTTAAACTATTTATCAGGCCAATAAAACAGACCCAGTCAAGGGGTAGGGGAGGCTAAACAAGCTGTAGATAGGCCTCTAGACTTGCAGAGCAGCAGCAAACCACAGATTAAAATTATTCAGGAATCCTGCACAGAAATAATGATTGCCCCTACTGTGCACACCACCTGCCGCTGCACACATCTATGAAAATGTCCACCTTCATTTCACAGGCATTCTCTGTGCCTTCTGTACTAGCCTTTAACACTGTCTTTATGCTGCTGGTGCAAAACTAATCGTGGTTTTCCACTGAAATTGCTATTGAAAGAATGGCAAAAACCTCAATTACTTTTGCACCAACCTAATAGTTGTAAACAATCCTGTCTCCTCAACTGGAATTCAAGTTCCTGGAGAGGTAGGACCCATGCTAGAGTTGGCTTTGTGCTGTGCCTGCATAAATGAGATTCAATAAATGTGTGGCGAATGGCACATTAATCACATAAGCAGAGAACCCAAAGGAGGATCTTGAGAGCCTCTGCACTAGAGCAATGCTTCCAAACACTGAATACACAGACCAATGACCTAGAGATCTTGTTAAAATATACTTTCTTAAATTGCACCCACTGGATACTCTGATTCAGTAAGTCTAGGGTAGGAGTCCCCAAATCTGCATTTCTAACAAGATCCCAGGTGGTGCTGATGTTGCTGATCCATACTAGCTCTGCCTAAAATAACCTACTTCCCAAAGTAGAAATCACCCCAAGTGAAATTCTTAGAAATAGCATGTAGTAACGACTGCCCCCATCAAGGATGTTCACACACACCCAAGGCAGCCCAGTCCACTTCTGGTCAGAGAAGCACTAAGAAGTCCTCCCATTTATATACTAAGTACCCTGGATTTCAAATGATTGCCCTATAGATGCTAAGTATGTACATTTCACAAACTTCTTACTGACTTTCGTTCAAATCACTCATTCATTTTCCTTCCTTCCCACCCTGCCTCTGCCTTTTCTCCTTATCCTTGCACAACTAGAACCACATCTGAATACTGAACTACAGCCCTTTTATTTGTGCTTCCCAGTAAAATATTGCAGAAAAACTGCCCTGCTTCTGAAGTTACAGGTTTTCCCTCTATGAACCTATGTACCTACTTTCCCCATAACTAACTCTTATCAGCAACTAATCAATCCCCAGAAGAACACCCATGAACATCCAAGGAGAACTCTCTGCCCTCTCCACTGAGCTGCTTTTGGTACCACATTGACCCCTCAAAGTCCCCCGCAGCATGTTAATGTTTGCATTAGTCAAAAAAAAAAAAGAGGATGCACTCATCTCAGGTTCCTTCTAGCTCTGATGCCCTAGAAGTGTGTGATCTAAACCTACGGACACTTGGGAACCATTCTAGGTTTCTCTTTTGCTGACACACTCTTCTCTCTCTTGCTGCTACCAGTTCTTTCACTCAAGAGACCAGAAGGAAACACGTGGAGATTCAGAGTCAGGAGACCTGGACTCAAACCCCAACTCCACCACCAAGAAGCTGTATGACATTGGGCAAATCAGATAACCTATTTCACTCTCTTATTTCTTCAGCTGTAAACTGGAAATAATAATACCTCAAAGCTATTTTGTGAGATTGAGATAACATGCATAAAATGTTTCCCAAACTGCAAAAGGCTACAGAAATGCTAATTAGCATCAATGCTTATATCCTTCTTCTCCTTATTTTGCTTACTAATGGTTCCTAGTTCTAACAGTTCCCCCTTTCATAATGCATGTCCTTGTCATCCCAGTCAAAAGAGAGTGACCTTACATTCTTTGTATTCTCAAAGTATACAGGGGATGTTAATGTTGACAATCAGCCTTGCATTTATAGGCATCTGTGCTCAGACTGCAAGGGATGAGGGCTCCTTGCAGCATCTTACACATCATCTTGTTTAGAGTCTGGCACTTGCTGAGCACTCAAATACTGGCTGAATGAACGGCATTTCAGTTAGTAGGTTAAGTTCCTCACCAGGTAAAGAACAGAGGGAGGAGAAAGGTTAATCAACAAAAGTCAAATGCAACAAGACCACTATTTTATTGCATGGCCTATGAGACCACTGCGCTTTACTACTTTTAGGCCAATGTTTATTGAGCACTTACAATGCTCTAGGCCTGTACCAAACGCTTCACATGTCTCATCACGTTTCATCTTCACAACTATTCAATGAGGCAGGTACTGTTACTATCCCCATTTTATAAACAGGGAGAGTGAGGCACGAAGAGGTTAGGTAGCTTGTCCTAGGTGACACAGCTAGCAGTGGCAAAGTAGGAATTTGAATCCAGAGGTTTTATTCCAGAGCCAGTATTCTTAACTTCAGGCTAGGTGGACCCTTACAGGACACAAAGCTTCAAGGCATGTCTCCATCTGGGAAAACACTTCTGCCTCCACATTTTAGCTCCTTACTCCAAGAACCAATTAACAGCACAGAATGACAGCCTGAAGCTCCAGGAAAATTATAGCTACTCATTCTCTCAATTAGCATGTGATGCAGAGGGGACGCAAAACCACCAAATATTTAATGTGCTCGAAACTTGGTCTATGAAAGATTCAGTCACTTGAAAACCACATTTATTATTGGAAGTAAATCTCAAGAAATACAAACTCGAGGCAAGGTTTTCGCTTCAATAACCTTTCTAGTTAATAATTGATACTAGTAAAAGAAGAATAATGGAAGATGGGCTCTGAATTACATGTCTCATAATGGAGGCTAGTCAGAGGCTCAGCAGAATTTCCCAAGTCTGTCACTCCATATGGAAAATCCCCAGAGGCAGCCAGGCATCATGAATTGGATGTGCATCCTTCTTCGGGCTGACATATCTATGGCAAGCCCCAGAATTCCAGGAGACCTGTCCTTCCTCAAACCATCTAACCTAATTAACAGAGCTAATGAGTACATAAGAAAAGAAAAAGTAAATCCCAGTAATCTTTGCAACTTTTCTGTAAAAGTATCTCAAAATAGTTTATTTTAAAAAATAGAAAAAACAGTAGCAATAACCAAATAGAAAAAACAGGCAAGGAATATGACCAGATTGTTGATGACAGAAAAGGAAATACTATCAGATCTTAGACATAGTAAATAATCCTCAACATTACTCATAATAAGATATGCAAATTGAAACCACTGTGAGATGGCAATTTTCTCCTATCAGATTGGCAAAACTTCAGAAGTTTAACACCACCACCCTGTTGACAAGACTGTGGGGAAATCTCTACTCTTAAACAGATGGGAATATAAATTGGTGTAACCTCTATAGAGGGATTTAGCAATAACCATCAAAATCAGAAATGTACATACACTGTAACAATTTCACTTCTGGGAATTTATCCTATAATTGAATTGAACATACACCCCAGATGAAATGCCATATGATCAAGATTATTCACTGCAGGCCATGCACAGTGGCTCATGCCTGTAATCCCAGCTCTTTGGGAGGCTGAGGTGGGCAGATCACTTGAGATCAGGAGTTGAGATCAGCCTGGCCAATATGGTGAAACCCTGTCTCTGCTAAAAACACAAAAATTAGCAGGGTGTGGCAGCAGGTGCCTGTAATCCCAGCTACTCAGGAGGCTGAGGCAGAAGAATAGCTTGAACTCAAGAGGCAGAGGTTGCAGTGAGCTGAGGTCATGTCACTGCGCTCCAGCCTGGGCAACAGTCAGAGATTCCATCTCAAAAAAAAAAAAATCACTGCAGCATCACTTGTAAGAGCAAAAGGCTATAAATAACCCAAGAGTCAGAGTAGTTAAGTAAATTATAGCACAGCTACACAATGAAACACTAAGCAGCTATAAAAAGGAATAAGGAAGCTCTCTCTATACTGAGATGGAATGATCTCCAAGGTATATTGATAAGTACAAAACAGGAAGATGCAGAACAGTGCTTATAGTATGATAAATATTGTATAACAAAGGGCAGAAAAAGTGAGAGAGCATATATGAATAAGAGTATATATATAATTTCTTTAAGAAATTACAAAGGATGTAATAGAGACTAATAAAGTAGTTATATAAGGCTAAAGAAGGAGCACATAGGTCCAGGGATGAGAGAGACATTTCTCTATATACTTCTTAATATAGTTTTGCTTTTTGAATCTTATAAATATATTACCCACTCAGAAATAAACAATAATAAGATAGTAGCAAAAACGCCCATCAATCCCACAAATGACAGGATAAATCTTTGGTTTTACCTCTCTATGTGGTTATATTATTCAAGAATTATCAGTGACCAGTCTCCAAATTCTTTTGTATTGCTTCCTACGACACACGTTGCCATAAATAATCTTAGGAGATAAACACCAACTTAATATGAATCAAAAAAGTATAATCATAAGCAGAAAAATATAAACACAAGAACAAATATATATCAAAGTCATATATGACATTGACTATATATCTCACCTCCTATGTTAGATTATCTGTGCCACTGTTTCCTTCCCATACATACCTACCCCATATCCTTAACCTTCCCTTCCCCAATAGATAGTCAAGAACTCTGCAGTTTTTGCATTTAAATGTTCAGAACTTATTTGTGAGTAAATTTGAGCCCAAAAGCATGAATAAGAATCTCAATATACAACCTAGTGTGAAAATTTGACATGTTGGCAGATGCTGACCCAAACTGACTCGGCAACACATTATCTCCAATGGGATCACGCATACGCTTCTTGTGTTAAGTTTAAGGCTATGTGCACTGTGAGGCCATTACAGCAGACCACGGGCATGTGTGGTATCTCGCAGGAAAGCAGCCAAAATGAAAAGGCAGCCTACGACATCATCAGCGATCCTACCAAGAAGGAGCCCCCAGGCTCACAGATAATAACATTAAATGGTAGGCAGGCTGCCACTCAGCAGGTAAGTACTTTTTAAAAACCCTTTGGGAGACAAGTCATCAAAGCCCAGCTCAACAAAGTGCTATCTAGGGAAAATTATTTGCTTTTCTACTAGATCAATAAGTAGCAAATAAGGTCAGAGACTAGAAATGAGCAATCAATAAAATAGGGAAAGCACTGTAACCTGTCACTGGTTTTGGCCACATCCTTTGATCCTGTCTACAGGTTTTCACAAAGAAAGGAGAGAAAACTACTATGCCACTCAATTTTTCACACATACACACCTAATATTTTATTGTGCTTAAAATTATGGGACCATTATTAATGGCCCAAGATACTCCATAGCAGGTCACCCTGGGAGAAAAGCTTGCCCTGAGAGTTCTATGTATAAATAGAGTTATATTTAGATTTATTATACCCAAAGTCCCAGCTCAAGCTTAGGATAACAGGAGCTTCTAAAAGAAACATCCTGTTCTCCCTTTTCTCTCTCTTCAGCTCTGACTTAGTGTCTTAATCAGCAGGGCCATAATCTACAAGGCTCCACTGTAAACTGCTGTGTTACCACAAAATGTCTGATCTGCTTGAAGAAGTAAAGGAAAAGCGGCATGCTGATCCACTACAGAAAGTTCCCCTGGTACCTCATGAATTTTTGAAACTGTCTCATAAATCCATTCAACCAAGATCACTTAACTTGGTCCTGTTACAAATCCTGCTGCCACAGTGGACAGTGTCTGAAATTGTAATTTAACAATGGAGGAAGGACTCTTCCACAAAAGCTGGAGTGGAGAGCTGACAATGCCAGTTCTGGAGTGTCTCAATACAGAGGTTGGGATGCCCGAAGTCAAGGATGAGAGGAAACTGATCTGAGCATTAAGCTGCAGAATATTCATTTTCTTTCACTTATTCCTGTAGGTATAAGGCTAAGACAGTCTGAGAAAAAGCTCAGACCGCACCTCGTAGCATACCTAGAAAGCCTACTACCCCTGACAATCACCACAGCACTTCTCCTATCAGATCATGATTGCTGGGTTTCTTATTTTAATCCCCTCTCAACTGTGAGTTCCCCCAAGGGCAGAGACCATTTTATTTATCCTAGTACACTCAGCTCAATGCATGGCACCATGGATACACTATATAAATATGTGGTGGATGTCTACTTAGAAGAGGCAATTCTTCTTAGAAAAGGAAGCCTGGGCCGGGCTCAGTGGCTGAAGCCTGTAATCCCAGCACTTTGGGAGGCTGAGGCGGGGGGATCACGAGGTCAAGAGATTGAGACTATGGTGAAACCCTCTCTCTACTAAAAAATACAAAAATTAGCTGGGCATGGTGGCTCACACCTGTGGTCCCAGCTACTCGGGAGGCTGAGGCGGGAGAATTGCTTGAACCCGAGAAGAGAAGGTTGCAGAGAGCCGAGATCGCACCACTGCACTCCAGCCTGGTGCCTGGCAGCAGAGCGAGACTCTGTCTCAATCAATCAATCAATAAAATAAAGTAAGAAAAGAAAAAGAAGCCTGTACAATTCAGTTCCATTGCCCTTGGCCAAGAAGAACATAAGATCTACATCCTAAAACTAATTATCAGCAATGCCTGGGACCACATGAGAAATGCAAATTTTAAGTCATCGCCCAGGCATACTGAATCAGAAACTATGGACGAGGTCTAGCAATCTACATTTTAGTAAGCCCTGCAGATGATTTTAATGAAAAGTAAAGTTTGAGAATCAAGGTCCAACAGTTTCTGTGCATACATGTATGTTACAGCTTCCTAACCTACCCCTAAGAAGTGAGACAACTAAGATAACTATAAACATTTTTTAGATGCTTGGAAATAAGTTTATATACAACCATGAACCAGCTTTTCCAGTGGCGTTAATTAATAACATATGCAATGCTGGTTCAGTGGTTTTTATTAATCTGTTTCTCTCTGCTCACAGCACAGATGTACATATTTTACCAATGAAAATACAAAAGTCAAGCCAACAGCTGACACACTAAAAAAAAAAATCTTTTTACGAACTGACCAGAACACATTAGCAAATTAATGTTACACAAAGTGACAAGAAGGTCAGGTTCTTAGGGCAAAATGGAGGTCATTCTGCGTTTATCTCCAATTCAAGCAACTAAAAGACATTCAGCAAAGAACTCCTCATTTTCCCCACTCTGTGCATGGCTATCATGGCCTTCTTCCAAGTTATCTGCTGGTATTTCTAAAGAGCACACGGAGATAAGTGGGTAAGGGTATTCAAAGTGTTCAAAGAGAGAGGAGCAATTTTTTCACAGGGAAACTCGAACGGGCATGTCAACAGTGAGCCTAATTACCCTGCTGCTATTCTGAAAATAATTCTATACCCTGCACCTAAAAAAAAATTCTATATCCAAACGGATCTATTTTGGAGGGAAAACAGCCCAGAACAGACACCTTTGGCCAGCATTAAAGAAGGATCACTTGGGGAGGAAGTGCTGAGTCTCTCGGCCTTTCCCTAAGGAGAGGTAACCCAACCAGAAAGGGAGGAACAGAGGTCCTCCTGAGCCTATGCAGCTGCTAGAGTTGCATCAAGGCTCACCTCAGGCTTCTAGAGGTTCAACTTGCTCTGCAAAACTAAATTTGTCCTTGGAGCTAGAGAAAGCTCAAAAATAAAAGTGAATTCTCACCCATGATCTGACAAATGCATGTCCCTCACTAGCCAGGAATATATTCAGATATTAAAGGGGCAGCAATTTTTAAAACTGTTATTAATTTGGCAAGAATACATTTTCATTCAGGGCCCACCAAACAAAAATGCCAGGAAGGGTCTCTTCCTATTTGTAGATGGAAAATGAGCATTTATTGAGTGTCAAGAAGGTCCCTTCTTGTGTTCTCCCATAATACAGAAGCTGCTGACCAAGAAACCACACTTAAAAATCAAGATTTTTTTGAAGAATGTCTAATTTCTGTACCCTGTTTCAAGAAATTCAAAATTAGAGTCATTCTGGTCAAAACCTGTTAGGTTTATTCCCACAGTTGGGGGAGGGGGAAATGCTTCACCAAAACAGAAAATGTACAACAAAAGCAAGTTCTTAAAAATATAACAAAATATCACAAACAACATCAAGCCTAATAATGTCTACTATCAGTCTAGTTTTCAGAGGATAGTTTTTTAAATTGGATGTGAACATTTGCCCAGTTAAATATTTTGTTTTTAAAGTGAATATTAAAAAGCATAATGTTTAGTTGGATGCAATTCAAATTCACCCAAATCAGGACCTACCTCTAATCAAATATCTGACTACAATTTTTCAAACTTAATGTTAATAACATATTTTTGTTTTATATTTTATTAAGCTGAATAATACAATATAGTATTTCCTCTGTATGATCAACCTGAAAATATATTCCCTGTTACTTTGTGTTTGTGTATACATACATATATACATATACATACATATACAAGTTGTTTTTTTAACATTTTTCTTTTAGGTAAAAGAGTCTTGCTCTGTTGCTCAGCCTGGAGTACAATGGTGCAATCATAGCTCACTGCAGCCTTGACCTCTGGGGCTCAAGCTATCCTCCCACCTTAGCCTCCCATGTAGCTGGGACCACAGGGGTTTGCTACCATGCTTTGCTTTCTTTTTTCTTTTTTTCTAGAATGGAGTCTCACTGCGTTACCTAGACTGATCTCAAACTCCTGGGCTCAAGCAATCCTCCCACCTCAGCCTCCCAAAGCACTGGGATTACAGGCATGAGCTACCATGCCTGGCCTGTTAATTTAAGTGATTAAATAAATGATATTAGCAAATTTACGTTTTGTCAATGATATTGACAAAACATAGGTTACCACTTTCTCTCCCATGGAATACCCATTTCTGTAAACACCCAGAATATTCCAGTAGGGTTTTCTTGCTTCATAAAGTAGTACATATTTTAAAGCCCTTTTACTCTTCAAAGACGTTTGGCATTTTGCAAAGCAAGAAAAAGTAATTTTATCTCTCACTACCACACCTACAGTGAAACTATACATAGTAAGGCCACCTTGTTAAATAATGGATTTCAATCTACTTTCAACTTTGAGGGTTGGCATTACAACTATAATCACTTCTTTTATAATTACTTATTTTAGATAACTCCTGTCCACTAGCACCCAAATACAGAACAACAAAGGCCAACTATACCACTTATGAAAACCCAGAGTTTCACTCATGATCTATTCTTTGTTCCTGCAATGCAGTTTTCCCCAAATATGGCTGGGCATCAAAATCACCTGCAAATGCTATAACAGGATGTCTTAAAAGAACAGTAAAGAAAATAGGCCGGGCGCGGTGGCTCACGCCTGTAATCCCAGCACTTTGGGAGGCCGAGGCAGGTGGATCACGAGGTCAAGAGATCGAGACCATACTGGTCAACATGGTGAAACCCTGTCTCTACTAAAAATACAAAAAATCAGCTGGGCATGGTGGTCCATGCCTGTAATCCCAGCTACTCAGGAGGCTGAGGCAGGAGAATTGCCTGAACCCAGGAGGCAGAGGTTGCGGTGAGCCGAGATCGCGCCATTGCACTCCAGCTGGGTAACAAGAGCGAAACTCCGTCTCAAAAAAAAAAAAAGAAAAGAAAAATTATAGCTTTTAGGCCGGGCGCGGTGGCTCAAGCCTGTAATCCCAGCACTTTGGGAGGCCGAGGTGGGTGGATCATGAGGTCAAGAGATCGAGACCATCCTGGTCAACATGGTGAAACCTCATCTCTACTAAAAATACAAAAAATCAGCTGGGCATGGTGGTGCGTGCCTGTAATCCCAGGTACTCAGGAGGCTGAGGCAGGAGAATTGCCTGAACCCAGGAGGCGGAGGGTGCGGTGAGCCGAGATCGCGCCATTGCACTCCAGCCTGGGTAACATGAGTGAAACTCCGTCTCAAAAAAAAAAAAAAGAAAAAAAAAAAAAAAAGAAAGAAAAATTATAGCTTTTAAAAAGTAGGAAAAAAAATCACCTGAAGGGCTTTCAAAAATTGAACATTCCTAATCCTTAACCCACTGAATCAGAATTTCCAGGAGTGAGACCCAAAAATCCCTATTTGTTTTAAATGAATACTCAACTTTCAGAACTAGTACTTGGTAGCAACGAGTAAACGAGCAACAAGTATTAGGTCTACCTAACTGCCCCAGCAACAGTCACGCACAAGTCTAAAGAAGCCATCACTACAAGTTAAACTGTTTTAGAAGGAGATATCTAAATGGTAGAACAATAAGGTAAAATGAAAACCTAGTGTTGCCCATGAAATTCAGCAAATCTACCTGGAGTTTCCCATCTCCAGGCCCAATAGTGTAAAGACAACAGTAGTGGTTCCCAAGTTTTAGCAGCTATCAGAATCACCCTTGACAGCTTATTAAAATTTCTAATAAAGGAGTGGGGAGCTCATGAATTTGCATATCAACAAATTCCCAAGGGATGCTAGTGGTCCAATAGTCATTCTTTGAGAATCACCACGCTAAAGCAATGTCATGGAAATCAAATCTGGGGTAATTTCAGCTTCATCAATAACTAGCTACACAACTTTGACCAAGTCCCAAATTCTCTAAATTTTGCCTTTTCTTCTTTGGGGGGGGGGGGGGGGGGGGGGGGGGGGGAGAGGGGGAGGGGGGGAGGGAGAGAGAGAGAGAGAGAGAGAGAGAGAGAGAGAGAGAGGACATCAGAATATCTCTTCTATCTCCAATACTCCTGGTTCTATGAAATACAAATCCCAGCTGGATGAACACATGAAAATGCAGGAATCTTAAGGACAAAAGAAAAGGTTCCAGTTTTTGAATCAACTACATTAACAGTCCAAAATAACACACACATCCAGAGGCAACAAAGTAGTCTTTTCTGTAGTTGTCTAAAGGCTTTGCTAATCCATATGGCCAAAAGAAAAAAACTATCCTATTTCCAGAATGCCATACTTGCACAAAAAAACTTGTCATGGCATGAGTTAAATTTCCTTTTGGCATCAAGTATCTCAACTATTTGCCAAAAAAAGACCTTTGGCTTTACCCCTAAAAGGGGGAAATGGGCTACCAAGATTTACCGAATCTCCAGAATACACCAGGCACTGACCGATGTTTTCACATTCTGTTGCTCAAGTCTCCACAACAGTATGAAATAAATATAATCCTCATTGTACAGATGCTGAAATTTTTGTAATTTTTTTTTCTTTTAGTAGAGACAGGCTCAGGAAATGTTAAGTAACTCACTCATGACAGAACAAGTAATTAATGACAGAGTCAAAGACTAAAGTTTATATAGCTCTAAACCTCTCACTCTGTTCAAGGTGGCAGTTTCCTCATTATTTCCATCTACCACAACACTTCAAAATGCCATGAGAGAGATCCTTTTCTCAAAGTTAAGGTAAGGAAAGTTCTAGCATGTTTCTAAATTAATTTTTAGGGAAGTCTCTCGGTCAGTGCATTCCTAACCAGCCTCCTGAAAGCTAGAACCTAGAGGGGTTTCAGAGTTTTCATGTAAGCCTGAAAAATAGGCTAACATTATGTGCTTGAGCACATTCTTAGCTCACTCTAAGCAGTATAAAACTCCCTAAACAAATAGGTTGTTAGACGATGTGGGACAAAAAAGAACAATGGAACCACCCCCCAAACCCCATCCTAAACACAGTCCAAATTGGCATCTGCCATGACTCTTTAAAATAGTCAAGTTCAGCCAGGTGCAGTGGCTCAGGCCTATAATTCCAGCACTTTGGGAGGCCAAGGCAGGCAAATCACGAGGTCGAGTTCAAGACCAGCCTGACCATAATGGTGAAACCCCATCTCTACTAACTAGCTGGGCATGGTGGCATGCACTTGTAATCCCAGCTACTCAGGAGGGTGAGGCAGGAGAATTACTTGAACCCAGGAGGTGGAGGTTGTAGTGAGCCAAGAAGGTTCCACTGCACTCCAGCCTAGGCGTTAGAGAAGAGCTCCATCTCAAAAAAAAAAATCAAGTTTAAGATCATCAGCTGATCCCAGAAAATATCTCTCCATTTCCCCTCAGGAAAAGTTGAATGCAAATTTGCATCAACTGAAGAGACAATAGGTAAGAATCAAATTGAACGACATAAGGGGCCTCATGTAGTGGCTCACGCCTATAATCCCAGCACTCTGGGAGGCCAAGGCGCGTGGATCACGAGATCAGGAGTTCGAGACCAGTTTGACAAACATGGTAAAACCCGTCTCTAAAATATAAAAATTTGCCAGGCGTGGTGGCGCACTACTCAGGAGGCTGAGGCAGGAGAACTCTTGAACCCAGGAGGCGGAGGTTGCAGTGAGCCGAGATTGGGCCACTGTACTTGAGCCTAGACAACAGAGCGAGACTCTATCTCAAAAAAATAAGATTTGTTAATGTTTTCAGGCCACTGAACTATATATGTGATGGTTCATACATGTAAAGACTCTCCAATCTCATATTCATCCATTTCTCCAATAAAATCATCACACAAATTTGTCCCAGAGCAACACTGGAAAACATTTCATATGTCTTTATTTCACAGCCCTAGCAGAAGAATGACCTTAAAAATGATAGGTCTTGGCCAGGTGTGGTGACTCACACCTGTAATCCCAGTACTTTGGGAGGCATAGGAGGGCAGATCACAAGGTCAGAAGATTGAGATCATCTTGGTCAACATGGTGAAACCCCATCTCAACTAAAAATACAAAAAAATTAGCTGGGCGTGGCGCATGCCTGTAGTCCCAGCTACTCAGGAGGCTGAGGCAGGAGAACTGCTTTAACCCAGGAGGCAGAGATTGCAGTGAGCCAAGATCATACCACTGCAGTACAGCCTGGGTGACAGTGGAAGACTGTCTCAACAAAAAAACAAACAAAAAAAATAGGTCTTTAAAATGAGAAGTGTTTCTATAAAAACTCTTCATTTCAAAGGGCCACCAAAGTCTTCCAAAGGTGTGGTTATTTCCCCTCCAGTCCTCACTACCAATCATGCAAAAAATCATGTTTGTTCTATTATTTCTACAGACTTGGAATGGCACAGAATGCCAAAGTAGTCTACCTATAGGGGTGGGGGGTAAAGGAAGATTGCAGAGGTCACAGGTGTTCTCCTTAAGTGAGCCAAAGGACCACTGGCAGCGCCAATTATCCCACCTCCAAAGCCTATACACATGGTCCCTGTAGGCACTGGCCCCACTGAAGCTCTCAGCTTCAAGCTCTCAGGTGCTCAGCTGGATGGCACAGTGGACAAAAACAAGGAGCTAAAGAGGCTATGGTTGAGGCATCTGAACCTTACACAGGTCAGTCTACTTGGCTCAGATCCATGGCTAGAGGCTTCATGTCTAACTTCTACATGCCTGCCAGATGCTACCTGTAACAGAGAAAAAAAATCTATCCTCCCTACAGGAAAGAACACTTCCTGCCTTGTATCCCACTGATGATGGCAGAGTTGCCTACCTGGAGCGGCCACTGTGAAGACATCCACTGCATCAGGGGAGGCATAGCCAGGAACAGACAGGAGCCCCACCCCCTACCAAGTTAGCAGAGTGGGAACCCTGCACTCCTGGGCACAGCTGCAGCTTCCCAGTTATGGCTCTGGACCCAGGCATCCCTGCACTCTTGGGGGCCCAACGCCCACAGGCTTGTAAGTACCTGCTCCCACTCCCTGGCTTCTCCCTATTCCCAGCACCTGCTCTGGTGCGGAGCAAAGTTGTGGCTCAGCCCAGGCACTGCTGCAACCCAGCTAGGTGTACACTATTAGCTCAAGGTGGTACTGACACACCAGCCCTCTGTCATCTTGGCCCCTTCTGGACTTTGGGTGTGAACAGGTGCAAGAGTGAGGCAGGGGATGGGGGTGAGAGGTGAGGGTAGCTTGACATGGGCCTGCAGGCACTCCTCTGAACAAACAGCCTGGGCACCATGGATGGCATGTTGATGGTGAGAGGCAGAAGGTTCCTGGGCAGAAAAGGGTGGGTCCCCTGTGAAACCCCAACTTCAAGCCAGGGATAGCCTCAAGTCTGGAAGCCAGGCTGCCAGTTCCAGGTGCAGTATGTGGCCTGGAATGAGAACTTACAGTGCCCACCCATGGCCACCCATGGACCAATCACCACATACTTCCTCCCTTCCGAGCCCATAAAAACCCATGGAGATTCAGGTAGTTCCAGGCAGATGTTGTGACTACCAGCTGTAGGAAGGAGCTACCCGCTTTGGGTCTCCTCAATTCATCAGGATGATCTGCCTGTGGAAAGTACTTACCCACTACGGGTCTCCTGTCCACTGAGAGCTGGACATTCATCGGGACGACCTGCATATGAAAGGGAGCTACCCACTTCAGGTCTCCTGAGGTCTGTTGTGTCACTCAAATGAAGCTCCTCTCTACCTTGCTCACCCTCTGGCTGTCCATGTATCTCATTCTTCCTGGATATAGGACAAGAACTTGGGACCCGCCAAATGGGGGACTGAAAGAGGTGTTAACACCAAGAGGGCTGAAACACTCACCCCTACTAGCCACACTGCAGGCAACAAGAAGGAGAAAATAATCGCAGCCCTTTAGGGATCCCAAACCTAGCGACTCCACAAACCAGGACTACAACACCCTCTTTGAGGCTCTGAGGTTCCTGGCGTCTCCAAGCTTCCAGGCACCATCGCATTCCCTGGTACCAGCATACCTGGCTGTGCCAGTGGCTGGACCCCATGCTTACTCCTACACCCCTCGCAGCTCCACACCTGGCTCACACTTAGCAGGCATGGGATCCAGGCTGGTGGCATAAGCCGGGTGCAGCCTGCCCAGTTGAGTGGGTGGAACAATCCCAGCAGGCCCGAATAAAACTTGGGCAAAGGCACCACAGGCCACAGAGGTTTCCAGCTGGAAAAGTGACCCCCTAAGGATCCTGTAACAGTGAGAGCAATTCATACATGGAGAATTATTTCTTCTATTCTAGAACACCAACTATATTATATGTAGCATACTACGTGAAAACAATAACAGCCTCTATTAATCAACTAGTAAGTAATAAAATATTCAAATCACAATATTTACTGAGTACCTACTATGTGCCATGCATGTGCTATCTAGGAGTTATGGATACAGCAGCAAACAGAACAAAAAAGTAAAATTTTAAAAATATCTCCCTTCACAAAGCTTCCAATCCAGTAGATACTTAAAACAATATTCATTCAGATGGAAAAAAGTTGTTTAAACAGAAGTAAGGAGTTGGCTGGGTGCAGTGGCTCATGCCTCTAAACCCAGAACTTTGGGAAGCCAAGGCAGGCAGATCACCTGAGGTCAGGAATTTGAGACCAGCCTGGCCAACGTGGTGAAACCCTGTCTCTACTAAAAGAAAAAAAAAAATTACAAAAATTAGCCAAGCATGGGGACACATGCCTGTAATCCCAGCTACTCCGGAGGCTGGGACAGGAAAATTGCTTGAGCCCTGGAAATGGAGGTTGCAGTAAGCTAAGATTGCGCTACTTCACTCCAGCCTGGCCGACAGGGCGAGATTCTGTCTCAAAAAAAATAAATAACTAAAATACAAAGCAAAGAGTTAGAGAGTGATCAGGAAGAAAAGAGGAGCTATCAGGGAGAAAAGAGGTCAGGAAAAGCCTCTCTGAGAAAGTGATTTTGTGGTCAAGGTAGACACCTGACATTTACTATCAGTAATCTTTATGACAGCCCCCCCAGACAGAGATCTACATTCAACAAATAAGGAAACTAGAGACCTCAAGGTAGTTGAATGATTTGCTCCAGTTTATGAATGACTATATTCACGATGCCCTCTTCATTGCACAAAGGTTTCAAGACCATGGCCTTGATCTCCAAGGCAAAATCTGCACATCTCAGGGAGTGCGAAAGAGGATTCATTCAGGAACCAAAAAAAAAAAAAATCAAGTTATCTATGTATACCTAATTTTTAATCTCAATCCTTTAAACTCCTAATTTTGGAATAAAATTTATATATATAAATATGCATATAATTTTAACATGAACAAATATGAACTATGTATTTTTGACACATCATAAAAATTTCAAGATCACTGCCCTAGATGCATTGATGCCAAAGAAATAAACAAGGGAGGGGTGTGGAGGATAGGGAGAGCTCTGTTAAAGGAAACAAAATTACAGCTAAATAGGAGGAATAATTTCTATTATAGTGTTCTATAGCACACTGGAAGATGACTATAGTTAACAATATTACATACTGTCAAATAGCTAGACGGGAGACATTAAATGCACCCATCACAAAGAAATGATAAATGTTTGAGATGATGAAATGCTAATTACCCTGATCTGATCACTATACACTGTATATATCGAATATCACTACGTACATCATAAATATGTACGATTATATGTTAGTTAATAAAGAAGAAAAGCAAATAAACAAACATGAACCCTCTTCCCAAGGACAGTATATATTGTTATACACAGCCTGTACTCTGTAAACATAATTATAAATTTCCAAGTACAAAATGAACTAGATCATAAATGTGAATCTAAGGTGCAACTTCACTGTAGAGATTCGACATTTTACTCCAGTACTTTAAGCAACACACAGGCCTCCGGGGCTGTGGCCTCACGCACTGACAATTATTCAGCCTGCTCCCCTGACTAGGAAACTTGTGTATTCTACACTGAAGGTAATCTACTAATTCACTTCAAATTGGTCACCAGATAACAGCTGTCAATTGGTAATAACTTTTGGTCACTCCCTACCCAGGCTGTTTAATACACATGTAAACCTAAGTTTTATAAATTGTTCAAATGCATATTCACTCAAAACACCATTATGGGTCCATCAGACTGTTACAGGCTATCCGCTAAATAATATGCATTTTTTAAAAGGCTTGGCAGCTTAATACATATTTTTACTGCTCGCATAACTCAGAAACAGCCTCAGAGTAAAACGTTTAATTTGACACATAAATAGTCCATTATATGGCCTAATCCTCTTTTGGGTTTTCAAAGAGGGAAGAAAGTGCCAGGGCATTTCAATTTGATAGAAAAAGCAAAGCAGAGGAGAAGGAAAAAAATTATTCAAACATAGCTGTTGATCTTAACTTCAGGGCCAGGTTTAAGAGGGTTGGCAAATAGAAGGTATTTAGAAAGAAAGAGTTATCATATGCATTAGGATGATCATATTTTAAAAAGAGGGAGAGAGAGAAGTCATTATTCAGATAGTCTCCTGGATCTTAATCCTACTCAAAATGTTTAATATCATTTACCTATAAGTTGATCCATTAGACTAGTGTTTCTTAACATAGGGCTCTAGAATCACTGCTACCCACAAGTACATTTCCACAGATATTTGTTTTCTTTAAACTGACCAAGAGCTACTTACTAGTTACCTTAAATAAGTGAGGGGAGTCCTAAAAAATCTGTATTAATAAATTAATATCAGCAAGTTAGCAAAGTATATAAAGAACTTGAAATTGGCAGACCAAGAACATCAGCTAATATATAATTCTGCAAAGTGTCTACCATACACTTTCACACACCAACAGTTAGAACTTTCAAAATTGTCACAATTCTCCAGAAGAATGATTTATTATCACTGTAACCTCATTGCAGTCTTAAATCAATCACAGTTTGCAAAGCTGCTATTCCTGCTTTTTAAATATAAATTACTTACTTTAACTGTATCATTAGAAATTTGATTTTTTGAAAATTATCTGTTTAATCTCTTGATGTGCAGTGGTGCATATTTAAGTCATTTATATTTTTGTCCTGTAATTTTCCAATAATGAGACTGGTATGTGGTATAGTTAAAATAAGAATAATCCAAATCCCCGTGGCTAAAGAAGACATACACAGACTAAGACTACCTCCAAAAAGACTACTATAGTAAACATTCATCTGTGACTTCATATTCTCTAAATAACTTGCAATCTACTTTACCAAGGTAAGTATGACAAAATCACATTTTTAAAGCTTATGGGATACTTTTATAAAACAAAATATTTGTACGACTCCTATTAGCATGCACTTATCTTGATGCTGGATGGTATAAATGGGATAAGGAGCTTCTGTCCCACCTAAGTGGGTTAAGACCAAAAAAGCTGAGAACCACTACTCAAGACCAGTGGTTCTTAATGTTTTCTGGATCAGAGCCACTGCCAAGAATCTGACAAAAGCTATGTTCCACAGAAAAAATGTATGCATGCATTAAAATTTGCAACCTGGGCTATGATTCTTAATTCTTAGAGGCCTCTATAAAGCATACTCAGATTACTTGTGTCAAGACCACTGTGTAATATTACTTTTCTATTATATTTTGAAAACAACAGAATTTTCTTAAGTGTCTCAAAAACATAAAGAGTAATATTAAGTATATTTTTTGAAACTGCTTGAGTCCTTAGAAATTCTGCAAATCTCTCGTCATTCTTAAACACTATTCTTAAGGTACCTAAACCCAGTATGTTCCAGGTCTCCCAGTTCCAGATCTCTTTTTTTTAAACCCCAGTTCCAGATCTCTTTTCATCATTTCAATATAAACTCAGAAAACTGTACCTAATATATTTTTTTTGGTTCATATTAGGATTTATTCCTGTTTTTAGAAACAAGATTTGTTACTTTCTATTATGAAACCTCTAAAACCCTACAGTAGAAAATGACTTATTCCTAAAGGTCTGCCATTCCAGTATCTGTGGTCCTTTTACTATAAGGCCGCATATATTCACGATTACAATATCAACTCCTGTTGTTCACATCCCTTCCTACTTGGGAAACTTACTATTTCCTGGGAAAATGCATTGTTTCACAGCACTATGAGAAAACTATTTCTTACAACAGTCTAAAATTAATCTTCCTATAGCCTATAGCCAGTAATCTTTGTTCTCACTCCATGGTTCCATACATGAAGTCTAACAGATCTCCTTCCTGAAAATAGCCTCCTGAATAACTGAAAACAGAAGGCATGGACTTCCTTGTTCTCTCCTACCCATGCAGCCTTCATGTTTTCAGGCCTACCTCTGGTCATTTTGGTCATTTCCTCTGAAGATTATTGTTTTATCTGAGTCTGAACTCACCACTCCAAGACAATCTCAACAACAATGTAAAAAGGCATGGACTGGCCACAAGTGGTGGCTCATGCCTGTAATTCTAGCACTTTAAGAGGATCATCTGAGCTCAGGAATTTCAGACCAGCCTGGGCAACTTCGTGAGACACTATCTTTATTTAAAAAAAAAAAAAAAAAAAAAAAGGGCATGTATCCCTTCTTTAGATACTCTCTACTTCTACTACTGCAGCCTCAGACTAAAGCAGGACTTTATATAAATGCTGTTGGTAAAATCTTCTGCCTGAAAATCTTCTGACTTCAGAAAATATGGCACTATCCTTGAGGCCTATATCCCTACTAACTTCAATTCTAATGATCAGAAATTTCTGTGGTCCACAACTACTTGTTTACCTGGACAAACAGCTTAGTTTGTCTAAGACTAGATGGTGGCCAAACAGGAAGTGGGGAAAAGTAGGATTCATTATGAATTTTCTGAGGTAGAGAGATGTCAAAATGGAAAGCACAGAGATTTGTGACCTACTTTCAATTTTCTCTATGTTCCAAAATGAACAGGCTCCTATCCAGTCAGAGTAGCCATAGAAACTTCTAAAACTGGGCCTTGGAGGATAAGCAGGCTTTAGATAGAGAAAAAGACAGGGTCATTTCATGCCCCAAAATCATCTGAGCAGAGGTGCAAAGGTGAGGAAGCCTCCGGCAAGTTACAGGAACAAGGAGTCAACCTCTGTGGCTTGCGCAATGTAGCCACATGGAGCTGCCTTAGGGAGACAGCCTGGAAAGATCATGCCACTGCATGAGCTCAGCAGCACAGAGCCCCTTCCTTAAAAGCCAGGCTACTGAGAATATCTTTCAGCCCAGACGCAGTGTGGAGTCACTGAAGTTTTTAAGCGGGGGAGTAAAATGATGACAGCTGAATTTTAGAAACAATACACACCAGGCATTTAATCAATGAGGCAGACTGAACATATAGATTCTAACTACCAGGAAAGACATACCTGTGACCTAAAACTTACAGAAAAACCACTCAACTAGTAAAATCCATCTCACAACAACTCACTTTATCCTTTTAATTTTATTAATACAAAGAAAGAAAACAAAACAAGTAATGAGGCACAAACTAACATTTTATCTAATGTCTGACTCTTATGTCCTTCCTAAATCAAAATACATATTTCACAGTAAGCTAAAAATGATTAAAAAAAAAGCATTAAATATTTCCTCTTCCCATTTGATATTATTTTTCACTAGTTACTCAGCTATAACAGTCATTAACATGCTGAAAAGGAACTTCATGTAAATTCACCACTGGTCTGGGAATACTGCAGCTCTGATGTACTGGCTGCAAGCTACACCCAGCTCAGAGGCGCCATTTCCCTACAGTCAGGGCCAAATGTCTGGTTCACTCACAATTTACAAATGATGATTTTTCTAATTAATCATTCATCAAAAAACATAAATGGCAAGAGGGTGTGAAGACAGTGCTAGCAAAAAAAAACACAAGGGGGCATGTATCCATCAATCCCTCCCTCATGAACCAGGGCAGCAAGCTCATGAAAGAAGGCTCCTAGGGCCTATGAAAGATGCTATCTTGAAGAAAACCTTGACCCCATCCCAAGGTGCAAGTGCCCTCCAGCACTCAGGAAGGGGCAGCCTACCTTGAATGTGGATTATCAAAACAGCCTCCTAGTGTCTCCTTTCTCCAGTTGCTCCTTTAATGCCCACCTAATAACCTCCCCATGCCTCTTTCTACCCAAGACACAAGGCTGTTAGTTAAAATACTTCTCCTCAAAGGTCTTCATCATGCCCTAAGAACCTACAGGACTGTTTCTAATCTCAAGATGGCCATGTCTTAAAACGTGCAAGGTCCTTAAATACCTCCTGATCCAGGCCCTTCATTTTATAGTTGGGGAAAATCAGATTTAGAGAGTTTCCACTATGTCCGCCATTATCTCCTGAACATGACTTGAGAAAGTTTGTTTAGTCTTTTTGATTTTTAACACAGAGTCTCATTCACTCTATTGCCCAGGCTGAAGTGCAGTGGCATGATCTCAGCTCACTGCAACCTCCACCTCCGAGGTTCAAGTGATTCACGATTCTCCTGCCTCAGCATCCCCAGTAGCTGGAATTACAGGTGTGCGCTACCATACCAGACTAAATTTTTTTTTTTTAAAGTAGAGATGGGGTTTCACCATGTAACAGGCCAGGCTGATCTCAAACTCCTGGCCTCAAGTGATCCACCTGCCTCAGCCTCCCAAAGTGTTGGGATTACAGGTGTGGGCCATTGCACCCAGCCTCATTTTTTCTTTCGGGTTTTTTTTTGTCTTTTAAGAGACAGGGTCTTAGTTCTTAGAGCTCTGTCACACAGGCTGGAGTGCAGAGGCACCATCATGGGATTACAAGAGTTATTAGAAAGTTATTTTAGGCAAATAGGATAAAAGAGTCCTCAGTAAGGCTTTTTCTTTTACTAAAAAAGCAACCCCCAAAACATTTCTTTTCTAACAGAAAGCAGCCTGAAAAACCAGACCTGCAAGTATTGATATGCAAATGCCAGCGGCTAAAAGCCAGGTCCACCCAATATGGCGGTTCCTGCCACTTTTTCTTGCCACGTGTGCAGGACATCATGGCAACCAGCCAGGTAGTTGCATTTACATATTAAAAGGCTAGGGTGGGAAGGCCAGTTTTTCAAAGGCTACTTGAATGACACCCCTGGTCAAACCAACCCTCTGGGCCCTAAACAAATTAGACACCCGCCTCATCTAGCTTCCCAAAATAACCAACTACATTCTCCCCTCACCCCCACCAGTGGGAGTTTTCTGTTCGGAGCCCTCTTGCCTCTGTATGGTGGAGCTGTTTTCTTCTTTCTTGCCTGTTAAACTTTCTGCTTCTTTTTTTTTGAGACAGAGTTTCGCTCTTGTTACCCAGGCTGGAGTGCAATGGCGCGATCTCGGCTCACTGCAACCTCCGCCTCCTGGGTTCAGGCAATTCTCCTGCCTCAGCCTCCTGAGTAGCTGGGATTACAGGCATGTGCTACCATGCCCAGCTAATTTTTCGTAGTTTTAGTAGAGACGGGGTTTCACCATGTTGACCAGGATGGTCTCGATCTCTTGACCTCATGATCCACCCGCCTCGGCCTCCCAAAGTGCTGGGATCATAGGCTTGAGCCACCGCGCCCGGCCCCCTGCTTCTTAAACCACTCCAAGTGTGTCCATGTCGCTGATTTTCTCAGTGAGAGGCAAGGGACCCTGGGTTTCTCCAGACAACGGAGCCATATCAATGGCTCAGTGTACCTTCAAACTCTTGGGATCAAGTGATCCTCCTGCCTCAGCCTCCCAAAGTGCTAGGACTGCAGGCCAAGCCACCATAGCTAGCCTTGAGAACTTTTCAAGCAGAGGTTTTGTTTCTGAATAAGTCTTTCCCTCTAGGCCTCTGTATTAAGTAACAGAACTGCCAATACTGAGTAATTGCACAACTGCTGCTACCTACCAGAAAGCAGACATATGAAATATCTACTCACCTTGGAAAACTGGCTAAGTTTCAAATATGCAAATTACTAAAGAAACGAATACTAAGCCTTAAGAGTATGAGTACTGAAGAGGCTAGTATTAGTACTAAGTCATAGTTCTAAAAAACTATAGACCCCCAGAGTTTTCATACCACCAGGATTACATAGCTAGAAAATGATGTCACTCAGGTCAACCTGAAGGGATGTTTATAAATGGGCAAAGAGGTCAGGAAGAGTTCTTACCAGATTGTAACATTAAGACCCACTCAGGCCCTACAGTCATTAAGTATAGGACAACACATAATCTCTACTGTTCAATTTTTCTAACTGTGTAATAGGTATATCCTCCCCACCTACAGAGCAACATTGCAGGAAACAGTATCTTCAGAAAGTCTAAAGCTACTCAAATGTAGAGTATGACCAAATGTTAAGATGACCTCACTCATTTACCACCATCATAATTACCATATGATATGATAATTAGAGTTTACACTTACTGAGTGCTTACTATGGGCTTGGCACATGCAAAGCAGTTTACAGGCATTAGCTCATCTAAATCTCACAAAGTTATTACTATTTCTGTTTCACAGATAGAGAAACTGTGAAACAACTGTTTGTTACATTGTCCAAGGTCACCCATCTAGTAAATAGAGGAGGATTTGAACCCAGGCATTCAGACTCACTTCTCACACTCAATCACCAAGGTCTCCATCTTCATCACTTAATATCTGGGGCAGTTACAGAGTAAGAACAAAAACAAAGGGCATGTTTAACAAAAAACAGAATAAACTGGTGCAAAAAGAAATCCAATCTATCAAATAATTACACCATGCTACGCACATTATATTTTTAAAATGCCTGGATTCTACAACAAACAGATTTTGGAACAAATTAAGAAACAGGGAGAAGCACAACCCCCTCATTTACAGATGACAATAGCAGGGAACAGGATGTTGAGGTGACCTACCTCAGATCACTCACAGCAATTGCAGCCTAAGTCTATCAACACCCAGACCAACATTCTATGCATAAGTCAGTGCCCTGGTCCAGCAGTATGACCTTAACAAAAATAATTAGCCAGTCCTTAGGAGTCTGATGAAGCTTGAAACAGGCCACCCTAACCCTCAAAGCTGCCCTGTTCTCCATGAAGCCACCCTCTGTCAGTCTGGAAGAGGCTATTTAAAAGATAAGCCTGGAGAACATGTGCACTGTTGGTGAGACTAAAATGGCATGACTCCTACAGAAAGAAGTACAAAGGTTCCTCAAAAAATTAAAAATAAAACTGCCATATGATCCAGCAATCCCACTTCCAAGTACGGATCCAGAAGAAGTGATAGTAGGATCTTGAAGAGATATTTGCACACTCATGGTCAGAGAAGCACTATTCACAATAGTCAAGAGGTAAAAACAACTCAAATGCCCCTCACAGGATACAAAGACAAACAACTGTGGTATATACCTTCAATGGAATAGTATTCAGTCTTGAGAATAAGGAAAATTCTGTCATATGCTACGTGAACGTTGAAGACACTATGCTAAGTGAAATAAGTCAGTCACAAGAAGACAAATACTATGTAATTCCACCTAGATGAGGTACCTAAAATACTCAAATGTGGTTGTGTGCAGTGGTTCATGCTTGTAATCCCAGCACTTTGGGAGGCTGAGGTGGGCACATTACTTGAGGTCAGGAATTCGAGACCAGCCTGGGCAATATGGCAAAATCCCACCTCTACTAAAAATACAAAAATTAGCTGGGTGTGGTGGCGCACGCCTGTAATCCCAGCTACTCCAGAGGCTGAGGCAGGAGAATCACTTGAACCTGGGGGGCGGAGGTTGCAGTAAGCCAAGACTGTGCCACAGCAATCCAGCCTCAGCAACACAGCGAGACTCTATCTCAAAAAATAAAAAATAAAATACTCAAATCCATACGAAGAGAAAGGAGAATGGTGGTTACCAGGGGCTGGAGGAAACAAGGGAGGGCAGTTGTTGTTTAATGGGTATAGAGTTTCATATTTGCAAGATGAAAAAGTTCTGGAGCTCTGTTTCACAATGAAATGACTATACTTAACACTACTGAAGTATTTACACTTTAAAATGGTTAAGATGGTAAATTTTGTAATGTTTTTTAACACAATAAAAAATAATAAATGTAATGCATGTATGCTTGTATGCATGCACAGTAAGTAAATAAATAAAGACAGGCCTAGGGACAACTCATCTTAAGTAGTTGTTTAAAGTGAATTCATGCAAGTAATTGAATCAGATAGTATATTTGCCACTTGGATTAAAACTGCTAAACAAAATGCTCAAAGCCAATTCTAATAACCTCACCTATGCAACCATACGTAAGTATTCAGAAATGAATCAATGAATGATTTGAATTATTTCTGAAGAACTACTACAAGATTTCTACTTAGTATAAGGCAGCATGCCCAAACCCACTTCATGAGAATAACATACAAATGCCATTAAATTTTTCCAACGTAACAGGAAAAAAAGTCAATGATATTCCAAAACACATCTAACTAAAAAAATGTAATATCTATGTAGAGACAAGCACACAATGCAAAAAGAAAACAAAACTGTTTAGTTAGGAAATGGTAATTCTCATCACAGAGAGTTTTTTAAAAAAAGAAAAAGGGACTGATTTCATTTAAAGGTCCTGTGTATCACAAAAATTTTTAAAAAACATACACATTTTCTCAAATCTCTAAATTCAACCAAGTAAGACAACACTCAACCATCTCATCTAAATAAATAAATAAAACAATCTATTCCGTAGAAGATGTATCTAACTGACATTTGCTTCTACTCCCCAAAATAAATTATTACTGACATGAAATATATAATCACACATATTTTACAAGCCCAAAACATAGAAATACAGAACTACATACATACTGTCCTCTCTTTCCTGATTTCTTCCAAATGTAGATTATTCCCAAAAGTATTTTTTTCATTCCTTAAAACTATCAATCTATAAAGTTTTCAATGCAGGCTGAGTTATTTTTTTACATTTGAAAATGTCCGCAAAACAATCTACCAGGTATCACATATCATCATTTATTTCCATAAAATCAACACAAATTTATAAATTGCAATAGTTAAGTTTACTGAACACTTAGTTATAAGTGCCTTAGTACCGACTAAACAATTCTTAGAGCTGCCTGATAAGGTAAGACCTAGAATCCCCATTTTATAGGTAAGATAACTGAGGCATCTGGTTAAGTCATGGTTGGACCTGAATGTAAATCCTGGCAGAATGGTTCCAGAACCCATGCTATTACATTAACTACTACCAATATTATTGTCCATTAATGTCCATGAAAGACAATGACACACCAGTCAATTCTTCCGTAATGCCAGGAAACGGTCCTATAGAGAGAACTAAAGAGAAACTGAATGCCAAACACTCTGGCCGTGGCCCGTCACAATCTCTCCAGCTTCGTTTTTCTTGTCATGAAATAAGTTTAGAAATTTCAATGCCTGATAATATAGTTGGCTGGAAACAAAACCCAGCAAAAATATACATATATACCTCACTATGGCGACAGCATGGCCAATTACTCTCCTGATATCTCCCTTCTTCCACTTCCAGTCTAGAGACGGGCTTTCCTTTGCCAAAAGTATTTTCCCATCCCCACAAAAGTAATTGACTACAGCAAAACGTGCAGCATTACTGGCAAAAGCTAAACAGAAGGAGTCAACATCTCTCTTCTAAGCCATGTCCCTGTCTGAAATATAATACAGTGGGCAAGTTGTTTCTCTGAAATAGATGGATCTATGGTTTAAGGGCAGCACAGAGTGTAAATCTGTCTCCATGAATGGCTCACGCCATGTCTTTCTCGTTTTGTGTGCTATTGTGTGCTATCTAGCAATATATCTGTCACAGCTCTACTTCCTCCCTTCCATGGGAACAAAAGTTGAGAGAGATTGGAAATACAACCCCAAGCACAGCCTTATAAAGGCCACAATTGAGTTTCTGAAAACTCTAGGCCAACTACTCTAGGCAAAGCACCAGTTCAGCCTGTCTGTACACGAGGCAATTTGGTTAAGTAATAACCCCATTTCACCATCTTTTTTGTTGAACTCACAATAGAAATCATATCGGAGAAACCACCACTTACCAGAAAATTATTTTAAAAAGAGAAAATTGATTCTGATACCCAAATAGAATATAAATTCTGCTTTTACACATGCTGGTCCCATCTATAACACCCAGAAGTCAATTCAAGAGGCTATAGACAGTGAAGAGATAACTTCAGATTTCCCTTTAAACGCTTTTGCAGCTTCAGCAGAAACTGAAAATGCCAGTATTGTTGCTTTCTGTTCTCTGTTCTGGTCCCCAAGACCCACAGGCCTAGCTGCCTCCAAGAAGTGCTTGCACGAGGATCAAGCAGGGAACAAGCTTTTCCTGTGCCTGTCAGAAAGAATACTGGCCTTTTAGATAAGCACTTCCAAATTTTATAGGTCAGCCTGAGAACTTAAAAGAGTATTAGAAAATCATTGTCCATCGGCCCCAAGCATCTTAAAAGTAATTCATCAATATCACTGCCAACCTTTCCCCAAGAGCTTGCTTTGGCACAACTGTTCAGGGTCTCAAAGTGGGCTTTTCCAGAGAACTCATAAAGGTCCCTGTGTTTAAACTGCTGATCCCAAAACTCAAAATAGAATCTCAGCCCATTTGAAAACTGCATTTATAAAAACCACCATTTAGGCTCAAAGCTATGTAATTTACAAATGCTCCTGCTTCTGTCTAAGTTTGCTTTTGGTGCTTACAATCCAGCCAAAGAAGGGAATTTAATACAACTCACAAAATTAACAACAGATGGCCTAGTACATTTAACCTAGAGGAGTAAACAATGTGAGCAATGTCTCCAAAAAATAAATCTCCCCAGGAAGGCTATAAGAATATCTGGAAAACACCAAAATAAAAACTAGTGGCTTCAAAAACAAAACTCAAACCCAGATTAGATCATCGTGTAAGCACTACCATTTCCTTAAGTCTGTTTCTCCTTTCATCCATGTAGACCTCTTGTTAAGGACAAGATACCATCTTTTATTCCTCACTCTTTAAATCAAAAACTTTCTAATCCTAGCTCTACAGAAGGTAAATGGGTTAATGCTGGGGTTTCCAGTTAAGCACTATAGTTTTACAACAGTACAAAAATACCCAATTTTCAAACTATCAGAACACAATAAAAGATATTCAGCATGAAGTTTAATATAATGTAGCTCTCCTTTGAAGACGGTGGAAAACTTGTATCTTCGATTTGCTGCCAGAAACATCAGTTATCACTATTAGTCAAGGTAGAGTGATGGGCAGCTCAGAGACCAGCAGGCGACCACTAACTGAATCTCAACATTGGGCACCTCATTTCTCTGGGCTTTCAGCTCTCCTTATTTATAAAGAATGGTATACTGAGACGCTCTAAACTCTATCAGCTCTGACAGTCTATATTTCTTCAGAAATCCTTATACTCAAAAAGCTCCATTTAACAAGACATCCAAATAGATTAGATTTTCCATCTCTCTTCAGAAATTTTCTATCAGCTAATAATTCCCAAGGAATCTCCATAAACAAGAACCAAAATTGTCCACTGTTAAAAATGAATGATGAGAAGTTGTGTGTCCTTAAAAAGCGTCTACATGTGTTAAAAATGAATGATGAGAAGCTGTGTGTCCTTAAAAAGCGTCTACATATGAAACACAAGGCACTTCCTTTTCACTTCTGTGAAAAAAAATCTACTTCAATATATGAAGCATGGTCAGAAAACAGTTTCAGAATAATTCTTTTTAAAAAGAAAAAAACCAGTTTCATGCATAAATAAGAACTTAAGGCTGGGAAGTAAGGAGGCTATCCAGTGAAAAATTAATTGGAGAATAAGATTTCCACAGAATATCAAAAAGTAATCATTCTTTATTTTCAGTTTTTCCTCCCCACAATAGATATATGGATATAGAGGCACAAAAATGTCTTACCATTCTAATATTTAAATTGTCAAACTTACTTAAGTCAGGCTAATTTAAGTCAAGATACCTTGACATAGTTGACTTAAATCAAATGTGAAGCATAAGACCTCCATTTCTGTATCTTCCCCCAGACCAAGACCTGAAAAATTACAAGAGGAGATTCAGGACTCTGTAGTCATTTCTAGAAACATTTGCATTTAAGAAGAGCAAACCAGAACATGGCCTTGCCTGAGCAACTCTCTAAATGCATAAAGAATTTGAATAAAGTGATCTCAATGGAGGAGAGAGAAAGGGTTTGTTCAGAGATGCTGACATCCCAGGATACAGGTTTAGACTGCTATAAAAGCCACCCTAAGTAGTTTCAGGGCCATGCCTAATGGTATACAACCAGGTTCTTTGAATGCCCAAATGTTTCATCTCCCTTCTAATATTCTGTTAGGTATATTACACACTGATGTGACTATAAATAATTTCTTATTTTTAGAATGTCATGCCATCCTTCAGAAAAACTGGAGATATTTCTGAACACCACAACCCTTGGTTCAGGAGTTGCCAACTCAACTCCTCAGGTATGCACAGACTGGGATCAAACCAGGTTCTACTTTCCCTTTCAATCTTCCTCCAGCTTACCAATATAATACCTTCTATAAGCAAAGGGATGACCTGCCAATATATAATATAAAAATTATTTTAAAATGTACTCCCCACACTGTCTTAGTTTCTTGGTTGGTGAAATGATGTCAGTCCTCAAATGTGAATATACATGCATACAAGTACACACATCATGGGGCTGTGAGTGCAAAGAGTCAAACCTCAGCCAAGGCTGGGTGCAGTGGCTTACACCTATAATCCCAGCACTGTGGGAGGCCAAGGCGGGAGGATCACCTGAGGTCAGGAGTTCGAGACCAACCTGGACAGCATGGAGAAACGCTGTCTCTACTAAACATACAAAAATTAGCCGGGAGTGGTGGTGCACCCCTGTAATCTCAGCTACTTGGGAGGCTACGACAGGAGAATGTCTTGAACCAGGGAGGCAGAGGTTGCAGTGAGCTGAGACGATGCCACTGCACTACAGCCTGGTGATACAGCAAGACTCCATTACAAAAAAAAAAAAAAAATCCCTCAGCCAAAGCCATCCTGGGAAATGATCACAGTACAATATTCTGCTGGATGTTCGAGAAGGATTGAGTAACTAGAGAGATTTAGGTATCTAGATGAATCTATTAAAAATCTTAAAAAGTTTCACTATCCTGGGACAAAACACATTAGTACATTATTAGAATAAATTTGTAAAATTATTTTTTTAAAGCAATAATGGAAACAAATAGCAAGATTGAAGTTTTATGCAATCTATAGAAGCTCTCATATAAAAGCCAGCTTCTCATCAAGGAAGTAGGCCACATACAGAAAAAAAGGTCAGGATCTCACACTTAGGCTATTTAAAAGAGGTTAGTGCTACCAGAGACTCCTTATTGATGTGGTAAGATTCCCAGAATAGAGAAGCAGGGACATTCTCCCTCTGCCTTGTTGCAAAAGTGAAAGCACTACCAAGGGCAAACTGTAGTCAGACCAGTTTCACCTCTGTTAAAGAGCTACACCATTGTCAACTGTCAGTCACAGGGTTAAAGATAACAGACTAAAATATTAACAAACGCAACCAACTAAAATACACAGGAGCCCAAATCACAGGATGCTGTGCACACTCTTCAGAATCTATTCCTGTAGCACACCTTCTGTCCGGACTCCCATTTCTTGTCCCTCTCACAGCCTCACCACAGAGCATTCAGCTCAACTACTCTTTTCCCTAGCTGTCGGACCTGCAATCAAAGCACACAGGCCACCCTGGAGGAAGTGCTATGAAACTGTTCATCCTCACCACACACGGAATACCTGATTTCATTATGCCTGCCACTGTTACATGATTCATTTTTACCCAATAAATTAAAAATAACTGATTAGATTCTCAGCCCTTATTCCCTATCCATCCACCACCTATTCCCCTATGATGAACTCCCAGGCATGCCAGCCATATAATAATATTATTAAAATTACAATAACAACCAACATATATTGAGTGTTTACAATGTTCTAGGCACTGCTCTAAATAATTTGGAAGTGTTGATACATTAACATGGTGGAGACTCCAATCACCCCCATCTCACAGGTAAGGACAGTAAGCATAGAGAAGTTAGGGTCCCACAGCTCAAGGGTCAGACCAGCACCCAGAGCCAGGCAGTCTCCAAAACCTACAGTATTAACCACTATGCCACTCTACTTCTCAAGAAAGGCAGCCGGAATGGAAGACATAGAGCCTCCAGAGAAGGTACTTGAGAAATTTTTTTCCACTTGCCTATTCCAGAAATTGCTCATGAAATTACTTTTTTGTCTACTACATAATTAAGTTTGATAAACAACAAGTATAGAATCAGTGAAATGGTAAGGGAGAGAAAATGGCACTCTTTTCAGGCTTGACCCAGACACACTGGGAGGCTTGTCCCAGACATACTGGGAGACCTCTGTTACTCTCTAAGTGTACCTTTACAAAATAGGAGTAAGACTTCCTGGTCCTCTTTTACCTGTTAATATAAATTAAATATATACAATTAATAAATACATAAATATTGCAATATTTCTAAAAGATTACATATTGAGAAAAATATATAAACTCACTTAGGAAGTTAAAGCATCTATGAAAAAAAGTTTGTGTCTAAACAAAACAATCACTAAACCCTTATTTCAAACTTCTGGGTTTCAATAATGGATTCTCATTCTTGGCTTAACAGTCTATATCAATCCCCTTTTCCCTGGACCACATGCTGGAATAGAAACTAATGTCAAAAAGTTGATGTGACTTCTGATGTAACTAACCCATATCAAACCCCAGTACTATAAATTGGCAAAGTTACCCCATAATTATAGTAAGACCATTCTACCAATAAGGAATTCAGATTATTGACAGAAACAGAAATATGGCCTCATTCTGACCTGATTTTAGGGCCAAATTCTTAATGAGAATCTTTCCTCTTGTTACAAGCAACTTGTGTGGACACAAATTTGGCCATGGATATTGGTGAGACTGGCTTCTGGCTAAGTGAAGGAAGCAACTGGCCCAGACAGCCATGATTATTCCTTAACAGGTTTCTATCTCTCCATTAGGCCCCTAAATACTGCAGAAAGCGGAACAAAACTGTCTTGAGCTCCCTAAAATGACTGCCACATAGGCAGACCGTCCTTCTAGGTTCAGGGAATAAGGTCATACGAGGATCAGGAATCCCTTTAATACAATCCCCGGCCAGCCCGTCATTCTCTTTACTTACTGAAAGTGCCAGGAACAGGCCTGCCAAATTTCCTTTTTTAGCACCACAATCTCTTGCCTTAACCAGACAGTCTCCTTCTGTGCCCCACTAAAGCATAGAAACCAATCCCCATATCTAAAAACACACAATCCTTCCAAGGATTTTTTTTTTTTTTTAAGTATCTAGGGCTAGTAACAACAAAGAAACATTAAAGTAGGAAAAAGGGCATAAGCTGAATTAACTATCTAATGAAAGCACTTACCATGATTTGAGTCTAGGAACAAACTCTAGAAACATGATGGATTTAAATACAGTCACACTGAGCTATGAATTGAAATAACAGCCACTGAATGGTCACCCAAAAGCTAGTACAAAATGAGTTACTGGCAGTCCACAAATTCCCAGTGGTTCCAAATACAGCCAAGCCCAAAAATCACAACTGGCATTTTGCTGACCTCTCCAACAAAGAACCATATCAATTCATGTGTCTAATCATTGAACCAGAACCAAGAAAGAGAAGATGCCAACAGGGAAGACACTGAACTCTCAAGACAGCACTGGCATCTCCATCCCTGGGTCTCTAGGATTCCAGCCAACAAACTGTGCCACAACATCACTGGAAACTGTTAAGGGGAAGATGTCTGCTCCCAGCTGAGATAGAGAGTATTTGTGGTAGACTGCCTGAAGACAGGTAGCTTATCCTCTCCTTGACATGTTCTAAAAGTTGTCCTTGGCTCACGCCAGCCCTTTGAGCTATGTATGTGAGACATATGATCTTGACCCCTAATAGTTACTCTTTCCTAAAATCATGCTTTGTCTCAATGTTATTAATTTGCATTGATTGTATAAAAGCAACTGTTTCACAAATCACTGTTGTGCGTATTGATACATGTATTCAAGATAGAGCTCATGGACACATCATGGAGAAGATGTGTCCACGTGCTCTATCTTGAATACATGTAACAAGAAAAGTTATGCTCCAGCTGGGCGCTGTGGCTCACACCTGTAATCCCAGCCATTTGGGAGGCCAAGGGCAGTCCAATAACCTGAGGTTGGGAGTTGGAGACGAGCCTGACAAACACAGAGAAACCCCATCTCTAGCAAAAATACAAAATTAGCCAGGTGTGGTGGCACGTGTCTATAATCCCAGCTACTTGGGAGGCTGAGGCAGGGCAATCACTTGAACCCAAGAGGCGGAAGTTGCAGTGAGCCAAGATCGCACCGTTGCACCGGTGCAACAAAGAGCGAAACTCCATCTCAAAAAAACCTCCCTCTTTGTTCTATTCTCTGTGAAGCTTCAGGCCCTGCCTAGTATGTTTCTGCCCAGAGGCCTTAACATGGCTTTACTGTATTTTCCCTACACATTTCCCATTGCCCCAATTCCTTTTCTGCTTATTTTAATTCTGTTGCATTGTACACATTTTTATAAGCCAGTTCAAAGACTTTTCTGAATGACAGTGAAAATAAAATAAGACAAAGGTACCTTAAAAACTAGTATTCTCTACACAAAGTGCTGCTTCATCCAAATGATCTTAAAGGAGAGAGACAAAACTAATTGTCCTAAAGGACCAATAGCATCTTCAATACTTTAATCTATTCAATAGCCACACCAGTCATCATCATCAATCCAGAAATAACCTGAGACCCATCTCAAACTTTCACACTTAGATACTAGGGCTGCCAAATATAAGGTGGTAGAAAAACAGGGACAAAGGCATACAGATACAACACACACACATACACACAGAAGCAAAACACAAACACACATACACACACACCAGCAGCCAAAATAAGCATTTTGTGCTGATTCCTGTTCATTCTTTTTTTTTATATAATACCTAAGTATCACCTTATAGTACATACTTTCACCTAATCTTTCTTACTTAATCTTTCCAACAATGTTGTGAAATAAGCTAAGTGTTATTACCCCATTCTACAGAAGAAGAAACAGATTTATTGGGAGATTTGCCCAAAGTTATGAAACTAAATGAGTGCTGCAGCCAGGACAGTCACTCATGGTCGAGAAGTTTCTTCTCCATCAGAATCCTTTTACACGTAGGCATTCCAGGGACACATTAAGAAGGTCGTAGAAGTAAAAGCAAATCAAGTTAAAAAAATGGGCAGCCACACTGCTTAATTATACTCTGGAGTTTAACTCACACACCTGTCCACTAAACATTTCTTTTTATACTTTCCAAGCAATAGAACTTACAGCCTCCATTCTTCCAGATGCCAACATTCTACCTAAAAAAATTAGTTTTCCTTTACTTTGGCCTGATCATGAATGATGCCAGATGTTTCTGGGGCCAGCAGGATTTTCTATGCCAAAATATTCCTAACTCAAAACTCAAGCCACAGAAATGTCTATCCAAACAGAAACCCTAAAGCTACCTTTTTTTTGAGACAGGGTCTCGCTTAGTCACCAAGGCTGGAGTACAGTGGTAGTACAATCACAGTTCACTGCAGCCTTGAGTTCCTAGGCTCAAGTGATCCTCCCACCTCAGCTTCCCAAGTAGTTGGGACTACAGGTGCATGCCACCACACCTGGCTAATTTTTTAATCTTTCTGTAGAGATAGGGTCTGATTATTTTATCCAGATTGGTAACCAACTCCTGGGTTCAAGCCGTTCAAGCTATCCTCCAGCCTCAGCTTCTGAAAGTGCCGGGATCACACACATGTGACACAGCACCCAGCTGCCTTTTTTTTTTTTTTTTTTTTTAAGGATCAAGTAAAAAACAATCATTCCACTAATGGTTTTGTTTACAGAAGATGAACAGACACATTCTCAATTCCCATCTGATTTTCTGGGATGGGCAAATTCATTTTTCTCCATCCTTTCACTCTGGAGTCTGTATGTATACTCCAAAGTTGAGCTGGTGTCTCAAAAAGGAGGAATTTAATTTTTTCCCTCTACCACAAATGTAATGTTTGAGAAAGGATTCAGTATTAGGATCTTCAGAGGCCCAACTATCAGAAAAATCACAGAATTTTAGAGCTGGAAAGGACCTCAGCAATATCAGAGAGGAGTTAACACATAGCCCATCCTCTGTAATGCTCATGCTGTGCATGAAAAGGTCATTTCCATTTCTGTTCTACTCAGGTCTTGCTCACCAAGTTCTGAATTCCAAAGCTCAACCTTAAAGAAGAACATACAGTCTGGGGGTGTTAAGGGCTGGGGAGGAAGAGAAAAATAGCCTCCCTGGTACATAAGCTCCTAAATCACCTGTTTAATAGGAAAAAATCACAGCAAAGTAATCTAAGCAAAAACATTTGGATCCATAAACTCAAGAGTCTATGGACTGACAACATCCCAAGCCCTGCTATCCATTATGTCATTAGACTGTGAAAACAGAAACCAACTTTCCATCTCTATATCCGCAGATCTGGAACAAGGCACCTAGCATACAAACGGTGTCAATAAATGAGTTCAGTAGGTGAATAAATAAATAACTTCACAGTCAACAGTCGAGTATGAAGATGTCAGGGCCATCTCCGTCTTACAACAAATGACATACACATGCTTCATAAAGGGGAAAAAAGTGAAATTGTTTTCGATTTTCTTTAAGGGGAAAAACATCATCTTTAAAAAAGCATTTGAAGCCAGAGTTATCTTTCCCAACAAAATGTACCTTTTATGAAATCTCTACATACTACGTAAATTTAGGGTCCAATTTAGCCTACTTAAATTTTAAATTCCTATAAGATAAATACATGTTATTTATAACACATACATATTAGAAACAAACAAATGTCAGAGAATAGAGGATTGGGCAAATAATATGATATATACAAACAATGGTATTCTATATGACTATCAAAATTATAGAATCCTGAAACCTCATGTCAAAATATTATAATAAATCAAAAAGTCAGGTTTATATGTACTTACATATATACATATATATATTGTGTGTGTGTGTGTGTGTGTGTGTATATATATATATATATATGCATTCTTAAAATCTGAACTCATGGGAGTAGATATACATTATTATTTTTGTGTGTCCCCAAAACATTGGGAAGATATATGTTCAAAAGAAGCACAATTATTTCTTAGTGTTAGGATTACTGATAACATTTTCTACTTTGCACTTTTTAGGTATTTTTGAAATTTTTCTCCAGTAAACATACATATATAGTAAGATATATTACAAGTACAGAAGACAACAGGAAACATGTCTGTTTTTCAGAAGAATAATAAAATGAACACCATTGCAACCACAGGTATGGTTAGTAAAGAGAACATTACAGTACCTCAAAAGCCCCCTTGTGTGTCTCTCAATGGTCAAATCTCCCTCACCCCAACCACATCACTATCCTGACTTTGATATTAATTGCTACTACCAACAAATAATTTTTTTTTTTAGGCAGAGTCTTGCGCTATCGCCAGGTGCCAGGATGGAGTGCAGCAGTGTGGTCTCGGCCCACTGCAACCTCCACCTCCTGTGTTCAAGCAATTCTCCTGCCTCAGCTTCCCCAGTAGCTGGGACTACAGGCATGCACCACCATGCCCAGCTAATTTTTGTATTTTAGTAGAGATGAGGTTTCACCATGTTGGCCAGGATGGTCTCCATCTCTTGACCTCGTGATCCACCCACCTTGGACTCCCAAAGTGCTGGGATTACAGGCATGAGCCGCCATGCCTGGCCCCAACAAATGATTTTTACATATGTGATCAGAAAAAAAAGTGACAGGTTCTTGCCATAGGTATGAAGATACTGTTCATATGTGAAGAAGAAAAAAAAAAAAAAAAAAGTAATTCATACTTTTGGTATAACATGATTTTGGTATCTTTTCCAGGAATGTACTTGTATCCAATCATACCTCCTACCTCATCTGGTCTAAACATATGGCTGACCATAAGTTAAGAAAGATGGCAGCACAGGGCTAAAGTTGACTTAATTCCAGTACTGTTTTTCTAGCCAAGTGACATAACCAGCCACAAAGTAATCTTAACAACAGCTTTGAAGGAACTATAAGCAAATTGATTGCTAGGTTCATGGGAAAGAGAAAAGATATTTACTCTCTTGATTGACAGGATATCCTCACAAAGATTACCATGTGCTAAAATGTATTTGTCTGCATATTTTAAGTACTATAAAGTAATAGTGGATGGGTAGTTTCCCTCCTCCTTTCAGTAATGTAAAGTAGGCCAGTTGTGATTACTGTTTTGATAGAGGGTGTGGTATACTACATGTATACTTTCAAAGATAAGTTTTATATACCTGGGATTCTTAGAAAATATTATTTGGGGATGATCACTGGGAATTACTCAAGCTACACTATAACCTTAAGTTTCTTCATAATAGGAAATTTCACATATCCAAATGGAAGCCACACTACCTATGTGTATCAAAACCAAGTAGCAAAATTGAACCACAAAAACTGAATAAAAACAAAAAAAGTCAAACGATAATCACCAAGAATGAGTTAGCCCAACAACAGGGAATATCTGGAACGACCTAATCCCTCCACCCACTGTGTGTCAACTATTAGGAGGGTCACCTGAATGGGCAGATCTGTTGAATTACACACCATTTAAACATTCATTTCTTGCCTGTCATCAGCTGTCATGTGACTGTAAGCCTCAGACAAAAGATGTATTGAACAGCAAAAGGATTATTAGACATGGTGTTATTTTTGGAAGGCTACTGTTACGTTAGAAAAACAAAAGAGATAGGTATAGTGATTTAGCTGATGAAAAGAAGTATACACATAGTTTTATGGAGAGGTAGTGGTGGAAGTGAGGCTGTACAGAGATGATCAGGAAAACTGCGGGTCTCAGAGCTAGGAGGTTTATCCCAACGGTAATTACTGCTACTGAATTGGGAATGGGACCCAGGGGAGCAGAGAGAACATTCATAAAGGTAATAAACTAGAGAAAAGAAGTAGAATAAATGAAGTACATTCCTAACTACAACTCCTACAGCCCTACTGTCAAAATCTTGATTTTGGGCTGGGCATGGTGGCTCACATCCTGTAATCCTAGCACTTTGGGAGGCCAAGGCAGGCAGATCACCCAAGGTCAGGAGCTCAAGACCAGCCTGGCCAACATGACGAAACCCCATCCCTACTAAAAATACAAAAATTAGCTGGGCATGGTAAGCCCAGCTACAGGAGGCTGAGGCAGGAGAATCATTTGAACTCCGAGGCAGAGGTTGCAGTGAACCGAGATCACATCTCACTGCACTCCAACCTGGGCGACAGAGCGAAACTCCATTTCAAAAATAAATACTTGATTTTGGCACTGCTATGATTTGAATGTTCATCTGCTCCAAAACTCATATTGAAACTTAATCCTCAATGTGGCAACATGGAGAGATACAGCCTTTAAGAGGTGACTAGGTCATGAGGGCTCTGCCCTGGTGGTTTAATGGGTTATCAGGGATAGTGGCTTTATCAGAAGAAGAGAGATCTGAACTAGCCCTCTGCGTGTGATATCCTGTGTCACTTCATGACTTAGTAGAGTCCCTACCAGCAAGAAGGCCATCACCAGATGTGGCCCTCAACCTTGGATTTCTCAGTCTCCATAACTGTAAGAAATAAATTCCTTTTCTTTAATACTCATTTTCAACAGAAACTGGACCAAGACAGGAACTTCTCCTCTTGCCAGACATGTACTGTCTGTTTTTTTTTTTTTTTTTTTTTTTTTTCCTTGAGCTAGAGTCTCACTCAGTCACCCAGGCTGCAGTACAGCAGCATGATCATGACTCACTGCAACCTCAATTTGTTGGGCTCAAGCGATCCTCACACCTCAGCCTTCAGAGTAGCTACAACTACAGGTACATACCACCACACCCAAGTAATTTTTTATTTTTTGTCAAGACGAGTGTCTTGCTATGTTGCCTAGGTTGGTCTGGAACTCCCAAGCTCAAGCAATCCTCCTGCCTCAGCCTCCCAAAGTGTTAGGATTACAGGTGTGAGCCACCTGTCAGACTTTACAGGACAGGAGCCATACGCATGACTCCTCTTGTTTCCTTATCATGGAGAACATGGTGCAATACCTGTGCATATTTTCCAACACAGACATATCATGGCTTAGAAGTCAGTAGTTTTTTGGTTTGTTTTCTTTTAAAAGTCAGTTTTTAACCAAAGAAGAACCTGTTAACTTAACATAGATGAAAAATAACACTCGCCAAACAAAAGAGTAATAGTGTTTGATCAGCAAGTAATTAGGATGAGCACCTAAAGCTGTTCACTGATTTACATTTGGAATTTCCAGGGAAAGGTAGTAATTCTCTTATCTAATTACATATTATTCATTTATTCACTAAACAAATATATGAGAGTTAGAATAATGTACAAATATTGGTCAGAAGTCAGACATTTTTTTCCTAGCACCAAATTCTTACAAGAAGCTTTTTATATGTGTATGAGTGTGTGTATGTATAAATATATGTATACAATGCATGTGTGTGTGTATATATGCATGTGTGTATAAACATACATATATATGCATATGTATTATGAAACGTTAATATACTGGATTACTTCTAAGGTTTTACAAAAGCCAGATATATTACTTGACTATAAAACACTGTATTATTAAATTGAGGGCTCTTCCTCTCCATTTACCAACGACATAGCACCCTAACTTGGTGATGACAATTGTCTGAAAAGCCTAACTACTATGGCCAGGTATGCACATTTCTGATGACCTAACTTCACACAATAATAGAAATCAAGAGAGCCTAAAGAAATGAACAGATAACAACACGCCCAATAAACCATTCATCTCAAAAATCACTTGTATAAAGCTGGTTTCTGGCAAATACGGCAACCTGTATAATCATAAAATTTATTATCATATTCTGATTATTAACTACTTTAAAAATACTGATTATACAAATAATTTATTCAAAATCTCGTCCTTCACAAGTTAAACAAAAATTTAGAAAACAGAATAAATATACAGAAGGAAAGCTAACATAGAGTACCCTACCACAATAGGAAGAAACAGTTGGACAGAGTAATGAAGAGACCACATCAAAACTGCAGCTGGAAATCTGGATACATCACAATGCCATATAATCCTGACTATGTAAGTGCAAAGCCAATATACTCCTGTGGTTCAGATGCTGCATTCAAAACTCTTACAGCTCTAAACCTGCAAGGACAGCTTATATCAAGAGTCATACAACCTAAAAGGTAAGCTCAGTCTAGCACCCTAAAAAATGCATCACTACCTGGACATTTAGGATAGCTTGAGTTTTATCATCATTTACACTAAGCAGTATTAATCTTATATTTTAAAAGATCCTTCTATGGGGTTCAAATACCATCATTACCTTGAATTTATACAGTGTGATGACACAAATCCACAGAGTAAAGTGAAAGTCTTAGAGGAGGACAGAAGAAAGACATCCCAATCTTTTAACAAAGCGAAGTACATTAGGATGGGGGTACATGTGGAAAGTGAGGAGAAGGATGAGTAGAGAAATGCAAATCTGTGGATTTCAGAAGCCATAGCTATACACAGTGAAATTTTGCCAACCCTCGGTTTTACCATTTGCAAAATGGAACATGGTTTTACCAAAGTTAGCCTGGTGCCAACCTAAAGAACCTCAAATCTTCCCTTTCTTCCCTTGGATTCCAGAATTAACATTTGTACCTATATCCTAAATTAAAACCCTAAATTAACATCAATCATTTCATAGTCCTTACTGGCCAACCCCTTCTAATCTAAGGTTCTCAGGCAGTACACCAACACTACTATGAAGCCAGATGGAAGAAAAAGAAAATAAATGTATTCTTGCCATGTTAGACTGTTAACCTCTTCAGCATGACAATTTATGACAGGTGCCAGTTCTAACTAGACTGTCTGAACAGGGGCTTTGGGGAGATGCCTACATAAATGCTTGTGTATAGAATTTGCTTCTGATGCGCAGGTTTTCTTGGTTAGTGGCATGAGACACAGAGCACTTTCCACCTACCGCTTGCCATGCTTTGCTTGAACAAGCAGTGCTCTGAAAACCACAGCAATATTGCCATGGTTAATGTAAAATATTAATGTCTCATTTGTTCAACAGTTTTGTGGAAATTAAAACTTTTAGGTTAATCATATACTGAACAATTTTAATTAAAACAGTTATAAAACAATTAATTCACAAGAGCTAGCTTGGAACTTTGCCAGCCTTATTGGTTTAATGCATGTAGGCAAAACTAATTTTTTTTCCTTTTGACTTAATGAATGCTAATATGTGACACAAAATATGCATACTAAGCTCCTAATACAGTTAGTCCATCTGGTTTTTCTTGCATTCTCTATTTGTCATTTTTCTTTGATAGCAAAATTGAAAATGAGTTCTCTGTGTTAGAAATGATAATGATGCCATGTGCTGTGCTTCATTAAAAAGTGCTCTTTATAAAAATCTTCCAGTGTGAAATAAACACCTTAAGTATGCTCTTTGTGTTGTCACATGGCTAGGAGTGAAAGGAAACGCAGGCTCACAGACTGGGTCCGGAACCACAACTGCAGTGTGAGATTATACTGCCCTTTTACTGACATTTCCAAAGATTCTTTTCTTTCTGAGGGTACTATGAAGACACAGAGGATAAAATATGGGTTTAAATGTCTAAGAAAAATCCTCAAGTATTTCAATTTGTTCTGCATTACAATTTGTTTGATTCATTTTGGGATCTATTTGTTTGCCAAAGTAAGCACAGATCATGCCCTTTGTTGTATATTTAATGCATGCAAAATTACCTTTTCAGTGCAGGCTAAGAGACCTGTTATTTCCAAGAAGGCTTAAGAATAGCATTGTGTCTGATCACTATACCTTCAGATTGGGTTTCCAGGCAAGAGACCACAGAAAGCATACTAAGCTGTTAGCTTCTACTAACAGTATACCTCTGCATCCACCTAAGCCTTGCCCTGAATCTGAATACTCAAGGCTTTACAGTTTATCAAGCTTCAGAAATACAAAAGGTATACACAACCCAGTCCTTGCAGTAAAAGCACAAGAGTGGGTACTTCATCCCAGCTCCCAATTCAAATTTAAGTAACTATATAAAATCCTGTTAGAGTTGGAAGAAGCGAATTCAATGTAATTCAGCCCTCAAATGGTGAAAACGATCTTCAGCATAATTATATTAGCTGGGACCTTCACATCTGGTGTGTATCTTATTATTTCTGGTTGGGCACATCACATGTGAAGCATATAAACCCATAAAATGTATTAGATTTCACTCTTAACCACCTCTCAGGCCAAAAAAAAAAAATTCTCCACTTTCATTTATGCTTAAAGCATAAATAAAGCAGTTGGAATAGAAGGCTTACCAATTCAACACCAATATATCAGCCATGGCACTCTGAAAAGTCCGTTTCCCTCATTAAGGTAGCAGAGCATAAAGCTATTTGACAATGAGAGTACCAGCTTAGGCATGGGAATATTAATATAAAGAACAACTGTTAAAAGCCTAATTCCAAACAATAGACAGTTGAAGCTTAGGCAGTTAAGTCACCTGAATCCCAATCAGTTAGAAAAGTAAACACTGTAATATAAGTTTGTTCTGATAAATTTTCTAAGTATGAGCATTTAATAACACCCACTTGTAAAAAGCAACTATTTTCTTCTGGTCTGATCTCTTTCTGGAAATCACACCGGATAGACCTAACAGAAAACGCTGGCTAAATGATGACAAATACATTTGGAACTCTTAAAGTTTGTAATTCCTTAAGATGTCTGTTGTAACTAAAATCATAAAATTTGAGGGTTGGGAGCGACCTCAGAGATTACTATATTTTACTACAATCCTCCTCATTATGAAAATAAGGGGGGAAAAATCTACATTTCTAATGTTAGGAAGTTGAAGCCAAGAGCTAAAATGGTATTTATGAATTACACAGGAATTTCAACAAGCTAAACGTGCCCTCATCACTGATACTTGAGAGGTGCTTTCAATATACCAAAGCATTTAAATAAAAGCTCCAGCCCTAGAAGGTTAATAGCTAACCTCTGTTTCCAGGGAATCCATTTTCCTCTAAGGCAGAAATTCCTAACTAGAGTGATCCCGTCCCTCATTTGGCAATGTATGGAAATCTCCTCACACTGAGGGGTGCTACTGGTATCTGGTGTATAGAGTCCAGGGATGCTGCTAAACATCCTACAATACACAGGATACTCCTGCAACAAAGAATTATGCAGCCCAAAATGTCAAGAGTGCTGAGCACCACCAGCAACACTCAAAACACACCTGGAACTGGAAAATAATGCCCCCAAACACTCCTGAATCTTATAATAAGTTAGTTGGCTCTTCCAGGAAGCAATTACTATCAAAATGGTTCTGACTTTTCCCATCTCCTACACAGTACTAAAAAGTCAAATCAACTGTTTTTTGTTTTTTTTTGACAGAGTCTCACTCTGTTGCCCAGACTGGAGTGTAGTGTGGCCCAACCTTGGCTCACTGCAATCTCCACCTCCTGGGTTCAAGAGCTTCTCATGCCCTACCCTCCCAAGTAGCTGGGATTACAGGAGCACGCCAACATGCCCAGCTAATTTTTTGTATTTTGAGTAGAGATGGGGTTTCACCATGTTAGCCAGGCCAGTCTCGAACTCCTGATCTCAGGTGATCCACCCACCTTGACCTCCCAAAGTGCTGGGATTACAGGTGTGAGCCACTGTGTCCAGCCAAAATCAACTGTTAATATTTAAAAAAAAAAAAAAAAAAAAAAAAGCAGCTCTGAATGCATTTGATGCCTTTGATTCTTATTAGGAAAGAGTTTCTTTAAATGAAGGAGTGGGAGAAAGAGAGAAAGGGGGAAGGAAAAGGGAATAAGAAGTATACACAGGTGGTGGGAGAGAAGGTAATGCTTGCTTTAGAACAAGATAAAAGGAGCAAATAAAGAAGAAAAATTATCCTCTCCTACAAACGTGTGAAAGCATTTCAAATCATTGCAATTACATATGCCCAGGAGAATCCCGCTTCACATTCATGAGGTATTTTCTCCTAACTATTTCAAGTTAAAATAACACTGTCACAAAGTGGTTGAGCAGCACCATTTCAGGTGACAAATAAAGGCAAAGACAGACACAGCCCAGAAGGTCTTCCACATGGAACACACATATACACATGCAACACTACAGCATGGTTTTTGCAATTCCTAGGGATACTTTTGTTCATAATTCTGGAACATACAATCCTAACCTGTCTTACACTGTGTAACACCACCTCAGTGAAACCATGAGACCAAAACAACAGAAGTGTCAGAGTTTTTTAAAAAGCACTTCTTCCTGGCCATGGGCGTCAGACCCTTAGAGATCAGAAAAAGAAAAAGATCACACCAATTGCTGTCCCAATTAAGCTTACACACAACGTATTTGTAGAGGCAGGTCATAGGACGTAAGCAACAACCACCAACACCAGATGGTTTCAGAGATAAATAGTGCCTGCATTTATAGGACTGTGAGAAGGAAATGATGACTGGAAGCTATAGTAATTTTCCCCACCTCCCCCAACCACCTTAGTCTATAGAATGGCAAACATTATGGACAGGACAAACTTTCTACTTTCAAATTATACTCTTTAAGATTTTTCCCTTCTAACATTTATTGTCAACTTGACCCAATTAACTTTTCCTTATAATTTTTTTTTTGAGATGAAGTCTCCCTCTTGTCCCCCAGGCTGGAGTGCAATGGCACAATCTCAGCTTACTGCAACCTCCACCTCCCAGGTTCAAGCAATTCTCCTGCCTCAGCCTCCTGAGTAACGGGGATTATAGGTGCCTGCCACCATGCCCAGCTAATTTTTGTATTTTTTAGCACAGACGTGGTCTTACCATGTTGGCCAGGCTGGTCTTGAACTCTTGGCCTCGGGTGATCCACCCATCTCGGCTTCCCAAAGTGCTGGGATTACAGGCATGAGCCACTGTGCCCAGCCAGAATTTTTACAATATTTTGGTAAGACAGGTTCATCACCTTCAAGAAACTGTCTTCTCTGAGTCTTTGTACCTCACAAATCAATCTTTCCAGGTTCCAGTCTTTATTCCTCTCTAGTCCTCTCAATTTTTCTAGAGAGCAAGAAGATTCCCTGAATGCACAGAACTCTCTCCAGATCTAGTAGTGTTATCTCTGGACAGGGCAAAAGACTTGCCACCAATCTCATTATTCCTGGGTTGTTTCTTGCTCAGCTGCTTTGATTGGCAGATTTCCCATTTCCCAATGACATGGTAAAGCCAACAGTAGCTTTCTACATACACTGCGCAACTAAGGTTAAAAAGTGAAAACGCCCTCCCTGTTCTTTTGTTTTGCTTCATCACTGGTTTTACAACAGCCATGTCCAAATCAGCATCTTTTCCAGATCAACTCTTCACTGACATTATAGAACCACCCCCGCTCAAAATAAGAAAGTTTTAAATTTGCCAATAGTTAGGATCTGCATCCAGAGAAATCAATAGTAACTGCCTTCTGCCTCTTCCTAGAATTTCACTTGTTTTATTTTTCCTCTCCTGGAGGCTGTCACCATGAAGTCCAAAAAGGTTCAGAAGTGAACATGTTAAAAATAAATAAAGTCTATACTGTCAAACATCAAAAATTGAAAAGTGCCTGCAAAACTCAGCAGTATAAATGATGAAAGCCGCTATAAAAAGCCCCAGAAACACCAACCACATAGGTACAAAAGGAAAACAGCAGGAAGGGAAAAAGCAGGTGACCCAGGATGGAAAATCAGTATGAAAACATAGACATTTTTCAACACTGCCAAGAAGTCTTCCAAAAGAACCCAAGGAATGCAGAGGATCTAAGCCTGGAATGTTGTTTCTCAGCTCTTTCTTTTAGATTATCCTGGCTCTCAGCTCTTTCTTTTAGATTATCCTGGCTTGCCAGGGCAGAAGGATGGGGAATATACCACCAATGGCAAACGAAACATAATTTTTCAGTGGGGTGGAGGTTACAGTTTTTATCATCTAAAGTCTGTTATTAAGTAGCAAAATCAACTTGATACTGATTAAAATGGTTAACATCTAAGGGCAGAGAAGCTAAGGGAACATGGGAAGCTAACAAATCACAGATATACAAAATAACAGGTAAGAAAGAGAAAGCAGATAGCTGAGTCATAAAATGAGGAAGAGGTTTATTCAGACAAAATGTCGATGGCTTTAGGCTGGATTTACGCACGAAATGATGAAATCCTGGGATGTAGCCACCGAGGAAGTGGGACACAACAGAAGGCCCCTGGAGTCAAATAGATTTGGGTTTGAAACTTGGCTCTGCCTGCTAATTGTAAAACTTCAGGAAAGCCAAATAAACTAAGTCTTGGCTTTCCCATCCATAAAACAAGAATATTATCCCTACTATGCAGAGCTGTTGTAAGTATTCATCCCATGGTGGGTCGCCAATAAGTGGGTATAGTGGCATCTTGAAAAAAAAAACAAAAACAAAAAAACACTGCTTCCTGAAGCCCTGAATGTCATCCCTTTAAATTATCTAATAAGAGAAAAATAGAAAGAAAAAAAAAAATCACACTCCCCTAAAAGATTCCACAGAAAACAATGTATATATGGACAAATTAATAAGGGTCTGAGCTGAGATTCCTAGGAAAGCTTAGATCCTGGTTTCTCTTCTTTATGCATCTCCTAATCTTCCTTCCTTCTTCACAAATTCTTCTACTCCCTCAAATCCCAGTAGACCAAACAATATTTCCAGTCAGTCAGGTTCTACAAATTACTGATTTCTTTCATACTTTCTTCCTGAATACTTTAATGCCCTCCAACTCCCCTGCATGACATTTGTGGCATCAGTCATTTTAAAGACACTTGTCTCAAAAGCCAGATTTCAAGGTCATCAAACATCTGCCAGTTGCTGGTTTGTTTTGTTTTACCTAAGTATCTTTAAAATAAACTTTGCCTATATCTCATCTGTCCTCCTTGAAGCATATTCCTTAACAGTCAATGGAAGTGGATATGTGAATAGCAAAAGCATAATAATTTAATTCACTAAACAATTTCACAGTGGTTCTCAAAGGCCACACTGTTTACATTTGGTAATTGCTATTATTCTCTGCAGCGTTTACTTTTTAAACCACAGATCATAGATTTATTCTTTTTTTAAATGAGTATCACTGGTTATGAACTGAAGGGCCTACAAAGATACTGATTTCTTTAAGAAATAATGCATTATATAGCACCATAAAGTAGTTTGCTCATGAATATCTCCAGGTTTATTTGACTTCTCTTTCAACACAAGGAATAGCCTTAGCAAAGAAAGAAAGAGATGAAGACATGAAGAGTCACACCATTTCTTTACTGTGAGTCTTGGTCACTTTAGCCTCTCTGTGTGCCTCTTGGTGTCTCTGCATCCCATATAATAGGTTCAAAACCTAGAAAATAAATAAGGAGTAACTCTTTATATTTAAGTTTCTCAGAAGAGAAATAGTATATAATTACCTAGCTCTAAGAAATGAACTACTACTTCTAAAACCTAAACCTAAGGTTACAAATGAATAACAAGAGAAATAGGTCAGTCAGTCCTTCATCTAACATTCACTGAACACTTTTAGGATCAGAATAACTCATTTGTAAACTCAGATTTGAAATAATTCAATAAGCATTTACACTATATGCCTTCAATATAATAGGAAAGGGGTCAGCAAACTACTTCTGTGAAGTGCCAGATAGAAAATATTTTAGGCTGTTCAAGCCATATGGTCTCTGCTGCAACTACTCAATTCTGCTGTTGTAGTGCAAAATGATGCCAAAGACAACAACATAAACGAATGAGTGTGGCTGTATTCCAATAAAACTTTATTTATGAACACTGAAATTTAAATTCCACATAATTTTCGCATGGCATGAAATATACTTCCTTTATTTTCAATCATTTAAAAAGGTAAAAACTGTTCTTAGCTCATGACCGCATAAAAACAGATAGTGGCATGTTTTGGCCTGTGGTTTGGCATGGCTTGGCAAACCAAAGTTTGCCAAGCCCTGTACCTGGCCCAGGTGCTTAGCATTTGAGCAACATCAAGAGTAATTATACAATTTCCCTGCTTTTTAAGACAAAAGGAATGGTAAACCAACAACTACAGAACAATGTGATAAATGCTAAGAAGTTTGCCCATTGTTATGGGAGCCAGAGATGGAGCAACTAAGGAAATTTCTCCTAAATTTCCCATGAGGTCTTGATATAAACAAACTAATGCAATTCTAGTTTGACTTTTCTATAACAAATTGTTAGAAGTTACCTTACAAACAAAGTTTGACTTAAAAAAAAATCCTTCACCACACACATCTGCTAAGATTTTATCGGAACAAGCCTGGGTATGTTCTGGAACATCCTTTTTAATTATCATTCCAGGCCAGGGCCTCTGGCAAAATCCATTCTCCCAGGAAGCAAGCACAACCCAGGTGGTGGCTGACTTGAGATTCTTAAGGACAAGTCCACAGGTCTCACCTGTTTATTTCACCCTAGTCCATTAGCTGTCATGGGTAATAGTTTTCAAGTACTCTGGGATAGGAAAAAAATCAAACAGGCTTTTTCCCCCAAGTGAAAGGTCAATGGAATATATCAGCTTGGCCAGAGTCTCAAATATTTGCCTGTACCCCAATGGTTCCGCCTAATCAAATCAGGTTAGAGGGTCACCTCTAATCAGCACTAGGTTTTATCTGCATTTGCAGATGCTTAGGCAGATTTATCTTAATTGCCTCAGAACAAACTAAGCTTGGGTCTTGAGACTTAATTGTCACAACTGTCTGCCTGGATGTTTTCTTCTGAGGGGAAAGCTGAAGGACCCAGGAGCCAAGCTGACATCATCAGCTGTGTATCTAATTAAAGCCAGATGAAGGGCAAGCAGGCTGGGAAGGACAGTGGGTCAGTCATCCTGTCCCAATCCAGAAAGGCTGCACTACTCATGGAAATGTAACAAACTTAGATCTTCCCATTCAACTGGCAAAAGGACTATCTTTCCTGAAGTCCAGGAAAGTAAACACCAGTGTGAACCTTTGACTTCTCCATGAGCCGTGAATGAAAAAGAATCAGCAACTACCACCTCCTAAAAGCCAACAGGACACACATCCCTTAAAATAAAATCCAAAATAACTACATACACCCACAAAAGCCACATGTTGGACTTGTGATCCAACATCAAATTCACAAATTCAAGCAAGTTCTCCCACTTGAAAACACAGAGAATAAAGTGAACCCAAGATCTGGGTGGTTCTTTTCTTGGTCATTTTCCTTCCCCAGAAGCCAGTCCCCTCAAGGTCAGGGAGGAGCAGAGCTATGTCTCATTCACCTTTTTATCCCCATGCTATATTCGGTGATTAAATCAAAGTTCGGGATACATTCTCTGGCCAACATGCCCTATGTTCTTTCTTGTAAAATCAAAGGAAAGATAAAACCCAATAGTGTGTAAGAGGAAGAAAAAAAAAAAAGTAAGCAAATTTAACAATTTTAAACTGTGAGCAAAACTGACAAATTTGGATAAAAATCAACAAACCACAGGATGGGTGTTTGTATCTGAATCAAGTTTTTCCCCATCAGAGAGACTGTCAACCTAGCACTCCAAGGAGCATGAGGAACCTGAGCCTTTGTGGTAATACCACTTGAGAATTCATTTCACTCTGGTGGCATGATGGCCAGCTTTTATTTCCCCAGAGGCCTTTCCAGGAGATCTAGTGGTCAGTTGTATCAGGATTTCTAATGGCTCTGAAACAAAGCTATGCCATGTTGTGGTCACCACACATTGGGGAAGGGGCAGAGGGGCCATCTGTCAAGAGGCCCTAAGAAAATTATTAAACAATCCCATCTGCCAAGATAACAGTAGGCAGGGAAATGAGATCCAGAAGAGAAAGGGGATATACAGTGAAAAGAAGAAATTTGCCCTGCCACCACCCCATCACTATCTTAATTTTCAATTATTGACAATGATAAGCATATGACATCAGCAGCATTGCTGAGGCACTGCCTAGGACATAAGGTTTCTGTCACCACGCCTCTTTTCTGCCCCATATAACCTGTGATCCTAGCAGGGCTAACTGTAATAGTACAACAGACCAGGGGATGACTGAAACATCAAAATTGTTACTTAAAGGCTAGTAATAAGCTACTGCCCAAGCCCCTTCTCCTAAACAGGTCCCCAGGGAAGGCACGGCCCTCCTGAGATACTCTCCTAACTTCCTGACACAGTAGGGAGTCTTCATATAGTCTCAATATCACATCTCAAGCCAACTGCCCCACCCCTAGAGAGAGAAGCTCACCTTTGAGTGGGGCCAAGAAGGACTCCACTTCCCTTCCCCCAGATTACCCTTCTCACACCCCAGTGTTTCTCAAACTTTAAAGTCCATCAGAATCACCTGGAGGTCTTGTAAAAACAAATTGCAGTGCCCTGACTACCAGAATTTCTGATTTAGCAGGTCTGCAGTGGGCCCCAAGAATCTGCAATTCTAACCAGTTCCCAGATGTTGGTGACACTTCTGGACTGGGGACCATAATTTGAGAACCACTGCAGTAAATCAAAAACATTAAAAAAAAGAACAAGAAAGTCAGGTAATTGTTTTCGGTTTTTAAAAAATATGACAAGCCCCAAATTAATACAGAACCTAGAGCTTTTCATATGTACAAAACAGCTGCCAAAATCATGAAGTGTTTGCTTTGCTGTAAAAAGCGGCCGGTTGTGATTTTACACTCAGCCACAAAGCAGGGTTGTAGATTTTTTCCATTAACTGAAGGATTTGCTTCACGTCTGTATTATTGTTTTACAGTTTCTAATTACTGGGCTGTGAAGTGCCAAATGGGTCAACAAGCTTCCCTATTGTTGTTCAGGTACATCAACTAATGCTGGTGCTGGAAAGCGCCTTGTTTTACGGGGCTGCTGGGTGACACACTTGCTGCCTGTGAACACTCATGTATTGCTAAGACCGGAACACAAATTAACCACAAAAACACAATCTCTACCAATTAACTAATCTTTACAAAGCAAGAGCACTTATGGTCTTATTTCCTTGTCAGGAGTCCTATTATTTGACCACACAGTCAAAGGGGACTATAGCTAAAGAAGCCCACCTCTAAACATTTTCCTTTCTGGTTCTTTAAAACACACAGTAGCCATCATCAAAGACCAACCCAGAACACCCCACTTAGTAAGTTAATTGACAATATAAAGGCAGTAAGTGCTTAGGCTGATGCAAAAGGGTAGAAATCTCAGACAGGAAAGTTGTTATAAGCCCAGCCATCCTGGCAGTGACCTTGAAAACCTTTCCCTGAGTAGTTTGAGGTGAGCCCTGGATTTGGGCTGCCTGGTTTGAATCTTGATTGCATCACTCATTCCAGCTGTGTACATATAGCATGTTATTGAACCTTTCTGAGCATCAACTTCCTCATCTGTAAATTGAAGACAGATGATGACAGTACATAAACTTTACTGGGATGGCTTCAATATTATAAGAGATAATCTGTGTGAAGTGCTTGTCACAGTGCTGGGCACATGTTAAGTACTGAATAAACTTTAGTTATTACTACTCCTTGTGAGGGTCTGGGGCAGGATATGTTGGGGATGTCAGCAAAGCATGGCAAGGAGAGCAGCTTCTCCTCTGTCCCAAAGGGAACAAGAAGGTTAGGAGCTAGACCAAGCAAGGCTGGGGGCTGCTAGTGTAGGAAGGGAACCAAGACGGCTTCAAAACAGAGAAGAAAAAGTGGGCTTATAAAGGATTGGTGGGCTCTTCCTGGCAAACTGGGCAGGAAAAGCAGAGATGGTGACAGCAAGAAAAAGCAGGCATAGCTGTCCATTGGCTGGTTAATAGCAGCTCTCAAAGGTCACCAGACCAGTGTCTCATCCTATGATTCCAAAGCATCTGAGAACTATCAACACAGAATACAGAAGTTTTATAAATTTCCCCTAACCGATCCAATTTTCCTCCTCATTCAAATTCCCTCCCCAACCTCTGCCCATTCGGAACTGCCTCAGCAGAAATGGATACTAAGTAGAGGCAGAGAGAAGTAAGGAGGTCTCTTCATAGAGTGGAAACAACAGGCCCAGAAGAACAAAGCTGGGCTGATGCAGAGGAGGTGGCAGGCAGGTTGAGCATCAGGTCAGAGAAGCCACAGAAGTAAAGGTCACAAGTACAAAATGAGCACATATTCTTCCAGCAGCTGCTTCCTAACAAAGGTGATCCTGAAAAGTAGGCAATCAAGAATCAATAAGAACAAAAAAGGGGCTATTGCTCCTCAAGGAGCATGAAGAAAAATAAAAACTCACCACCATTATGTGAGCATGTACATGCACATACAAAGAATTAAAGTAATTCTTAGTACACTTAGAGAAAATTACATTTCTGGCTTCAGGTGTGTGTACTCTGCTATGCTCTGAAACTCAAGTGAGAAGTGTTCTGTCAATGACCCTAGCTCTTGAAAATACAAGTGCTATACAGGAAGAGAACACCATACACTTGATGCAGAAGAGTGCTGGAGAGAGATACTATTTTCATCCAATGGGCTAGTTGCACTTTTCTTCCTAAAAGCAAATCGAAACCATTAATTGATCATAACTATTTGTCAGGCTCCATAACCTGGCCCACACCTGAAATTTCTCTTTAGACTTTGGGGACAGGATACAGATGCAAAGCTGCCCCATTACAAAAGTTAAACAAGAAACCTAACTCACTTCTTGGCCTAAGGAGAACAACAGGCAGAGCCCAGGTGGGAGAATAAATGAAGAGCCAGCAAGTCCACATCAAGAAGGACGTCCCACTCCACAATAGCACTGGAAGTCCCAAGGTCAGAGTGTCACTTTAGTCCCTTCAGTGAAGGAATCTTCTCACATATAGCCACAAAATAGCCAGATGCACTGTAAAATGCCTTATTTAGTTTGTGAACCAAACCAATTAACTCAGAGGATCTTAATAGCGGGCACTCAGCCTCCTAGCTAAAGCACTATGAACCTTATTTTTAAAGATACTTGGAAAGAAAATCCTGATATCTCTGAAGGCCAATCCAGTGTGTAATGGTCACTTGTAGGTCTTGAAGTTGCTCATGTCTAACAAAACTACCTTTGGCAAAGATCTAAAAAAGTCAATTTACTATTACATTTTTCACAGTTCCTCCAGCCCCCCACTATGGATGTAGTAAGCATACTTTTCAGACCTACATAGTCTAAATTTCCTGCACTTTCCCTCCCTTTTTTTTTCCAAAAGACATTAAATACATAATAAAATTTGACATAATTCATGTCTTTGTAAAACTTTTTAGGTCTATAAATTCGCAAATTGAGGAAAAGCCTGTGACAAAAAGAATATTTTGCTTCAGAAAAATGGTCACGGTACCTGTGGTAACAGGTAAGAGCCAACGAGCATCTATAATAAAACTATAAACACCAAAAAAATGACAGCTTTACTATGCATCTCACCTGACTCTTTCCCCAAATCAGGGCAAAGAAAAAAAATCCCTGTCACAGGCACTAACAGCCACCAAGCAAAGGGGCAGCCAGGAGACAGCCTATTCTGCTACATGGAATGGCCTCTCTAAAGGGTGCAGGTGTCTACTTTCAAGTTGTTTAGACTGTCCGGGCATTGTGGCTCACGCCTGTAATCTCAGCACTCTGGGAGGCCAAGGTGGGTGGATCACTAGAGGTCGGGAGTTCAAGATCAGCCTGGCTAACACGGTGAAATCCCTTCTCTACTAAATATACAAAATTAGCTGGGTGTGGTGGCATGCACCTGTAATCCCAGCTACTAGGGAGGCTGAGGCAGGAGAACGGCTTGAACCCAGGAGGCGGAGATTGTAATGAGTAGGGATCATGCCACTGTACTCCAACCTGGGCGAAAGAGTGAGACTCAGTCTCAAAAAAAAAAAAGTTATTTAGATTAATTTGCCCCAAACCAATAAAACCAACTTATTCCAGGAAAGTTAAATGCCTGCTCACCTTAACAACCAGAGACCACCATAAAGAATATAAGAGCAATGCTGCTTTATGCAGACCTGAAATCTTCAATAAGATTAACCTACCTACTAATAGGATTTAGGGATGCTGAAGGCCATTATGGTGTCTCCTACAAGCTAGAGGCTCCAAAGGCTTTAACCATTCGATTTAATCTAATCTGACCTAATCTAATCAAGACTGTCTCCCTGCATTCTATCAGTGGGGACTTTGAACAATAATCTAAAAAATAAAGGAAAAACTTACAATCAAACCACACCCTGTAGACCAAATTACTAGCCTTTATCTAGAAATTACTGCAGACTTGGCTACAAATATGTGTGGGGGTCTCTTGCTGCCTTAATTTGCTAATGTCTATGATCTACATAGGCTAAGAAATGATTTTACCATCAATTTGACCCTTAAATTCTAATTAAAGACAGAAGGAAGATTTCACATGTTGATTAGTGATCTTACTCAAAATCCATGGAGCAGATACCATGGATTCTAGTCCCAGTTCAGTCACTAAATATCTGAATCAACCTTGAATATTCTGTGTAACTTCTCTGAACCTCTAATTGCTAGTCTATCATGAAATAAAGAGGTTTCACCCTATTCATAACTACCTCTGGTTACCAGAAGACAGAAACACAGTCAATCCTTTTAAATATAGTAGGTGGGGTCTGTTTCTCACCCCACAAGAGCCATAACCTCATGTAACAAGTGCTTCCAGCTTTGGGGAATTCTCCAGAACACACTAGTTCAAACAATCCAGGAATGGCGAGTTTCAAACATTAGCCACTGAGTATAATGGCCACCTTCGTAGCACAAGAAACATTTCTTCAGGTTCTGCTAACACATCTGAACCCTGTGGCTCAGAAAAATCTGCTGTTCCCAGAAACTCAGAGTTCAATGAGAGATCCAGGAGAAAAAAAAAAAAAAAAAAACTGGTTATCAGAGGGAGGGTATTAGCTATCAAAGATGTCAATGGCAGAGTATGCACAACTTGCCAGAGGTGTCATAAGTTTGTTTCACACCCGTTTCCTCACACTGTCTTACACCAGTCATGACCAGGCAGTCCTGAACCCTCCACACAACACTACTAGGGCAACACAGCCTCCAACTCCTCACTCTGGGCCAAATCTGCATTTCCAGTGGCCCATCACCTAATTATGTTTTAAGAAAAGATTCAGATTTAAAAGTATCCTACTCAGCACACTTCATAGAAGAGCAAGGCAGAGCCTCAGCTAAGGGCAGGGAATATAAAGATGAGAAAGAGCGGATCTGGGCCCTCAAAGCACACAGCATAGCAGTGGTGACTTGCACAGGATTCTAACGCAGGATGTGCAAAAACTGAGGTAAGCCCAGCAACAGAGAAGAGATGAAATACAGCATGCCATAAAGTGAGACCCAAGGGACAAAGGCAAAAAAACAGTATCGCGCACAGGGAGCAATAAGCAGTTCACTACTGCCGGAGCACTTTAAAAAGGCAAATAGGAATGGTGAGAAGAACATCTTCATGGGCTTACAAACTGTACAATCCCAGAGGGCCCTACATCCAGAAAGTGCCCCATACTTGGTTTAATGCTCTCCCATCACTGTCTTGAAGTTCCTAGTATTTCTTTTTAAATAAGGGGCCTCACAAATTACATAGTTGGTCCTGGTAGTGAGAGATGGTACAAAATCAGGCAGGGGCCCATGGGACTAACATGATGAAAGGTCTCTGAATGACCCAGTGGTAATCCACGCCTTCATGGCAGTGGCTCTCAACAGAGTACTTTACAGTGGCCAGGAATCCTACTGCTAACATTCTAATTCAGCAAGCCTGTGATAGAAAGGCTACACAAAGCACATTTTTAACAAGCTCCTGGCAATTCTGATGTCAGCAGTTTGAGAAAGTAATATCTTAAAAGTAATGATGTTTTAACTTTTTGTTATTTCTTAGAGTACAAAGAAGAACCTCCCTAAGCAAGCATCTTTCCCAAGCCCTTAACCTACTCGGGACATACTCCGGTCTGTGGGTAGTACCAGGCTTCCAAAATGGCCATCAGAGCACAATTTTAGAGAAACAGCATGGGAAGGGCCCAATTTAATAAGTCAGTCATCCCAATAAATGATTTTACCATCTCTTGTTACCTAATTTATATTCCGTTTTTAAATCCTACCCGTTCCCATAGCTCTCAATCTCCAACCATCTGCAGTGTAACAAAACAACTGGGCCACTTTGGATGGCCCACTCTGTAAGACAGTGGAGAAGGAAAATGCAGAGAAAGGAACAGAAAAAAATAGCTTCATGGTTTACTTCTTAGCAGACGCTGTACTCTTTTCTTCCTCCTTCCCTGCTAATTCCTTCCCAGTGTTCCTTCCAGATTTTGATGAGAGTCACTCTTCAGCAGCTATTCGCTGGAATACGAGACTGGGTTACATTCTCCTCGTTATATGCTCTGAAAGAGTCTGTGGTTATTCTCTATACCCCTCATCCAATTATAGCTATTTGATTACTGGTTTAACTTTTTTTTTTTTTTTAATGTTTCTATCCTCCACTAGACAGCCCTATGGCATCAAGACATAATTCACATGTGCCCACTACTTAACTAGCAAGTGTTCAACAGATACATAGGAATGAATGAGAAAGGTTATAAGTCTTTGGTTTGGAGTTGGCCACAGAAAGGAGAATGAGATTACTGTTCACAGGGCCAACAGGGCAAAAAACAAGCATACACTGAGACTCTGACAAGGCAGCAAACAAAGGAGGCACAACTGAACCCTAGGTTGTTGGCAACTGTTTCCTATCTCCACTCTCTTAAGAGCTCTGGAACAGTATCACCCACTGGAACACGAAACTGTATGTAACTGGCAAAAGGAGGTAGACTGGAACCCAGCTTACTGGACTACAGAAGCACAGCACACCAAAAACCAGTGCAGTTGGTTGGATGCCTCTCGCTTCCTAAGTACCTAGAAAGTAAGAAAAACTCTGTTTTTGTTTTTGTTTTGTTTTGGTAGTTGTTAAGATTTCCGGCTCACTCAGGAAAACCAGAGAGGTCCAGGGTATCTAGAGGTCTGAGACAAAGTGTAAATAGTGGAAAAATGGCTGATTTTCTAATAGCACCATGTACACATGTACAGCAAGAGACATGAACCCACAGCTCAGCTCAGCAAATTGCCACGGAAAATGACTAGTATCCAGTCCCGTTCATTTATTCCTCCATGGGCTCCAGCCTAAATGTTGCTCTTACCTACTTATTTAACCATCTTTGAGTGATTAAACCCCCTCCCCAGCCATCCAACTTAAATAGCACTAAGTTCTTAATTAAAACACACTATAAAAAATGATGAACAACCAAATTCAGGTGCTGCATAATTTATTTACATTTATGTAACAGTTTCCCCCAAGGAACTCAAGGCATTTTGCAAACTTAAACATATCTGGCAGAGATTAATCTTCACAAAATCCCACGAGAAATGCAAGAATGTAAGATGTATAATCGATAACAGGTCCCTTCAACACATACACATCCTCCCCCCATATGACTGTGCATCACTTTAAGTCTCTCTGGGACAGAGATCTAAACTAATTTGGAAAATTATACCAAGTACAGATGAGATTTTTCACGAAACCTCACAAAAAGAAGAGGAGCTAAAGACTGTTCTATTTTACTATGAAAAAAGTACCCACATCTTTTCTTCCATGTTTTCTATTCTAATAGAAAAAAATCCCATCACACTCCAAAGTAAAATTTTCAAGACCAACTTAAAAATGCAAGTGGGGTTTACAAAAGAAAAAGTTACTGAATTCTAACACATATTGTTGCTCCAAACCTCCCTGACATAACCCCTGAAAGGAGAATCTATGTTTTAAACAAACACCCCAGGCTTTCCAGAGCCTTTAAAGGTATTGGTAATGTTTTACTTCTTAAGCAGGGTGATGAGTACATGAGTTTTGGGTTCATTTTTCTTCTATAAATAGTTCACACTTATATACCATTATACATATATGTCTCATAAGTTTGTTAGTGTTCTTGATGAATTATGTACAGATAGGTCAGGAATCATGCTTTGGGAACCCAAGCAGGCTGCATTAGAATCTCCTAGGCATTTTTCAAAGTAGAACTCTGTTATGGGTTTAACTGAGTCCCTGCAGAAATATATGTTAAAGCCCTAACCTTCAGTATCTCACTATGTGACCTTATTTAGAAATAAGGTTCTTACAGACACAAATGTTCAAATGAAGGCATAGTGGATTAGGGTGGATTAGGGTAGGTGTCCTTACAAGAAGATGGCCATGTAAAGACACAAGAAGAAAACTAAGAGACAACAAAGGCAAAGATTGAAATGAAGCAGCAGCAAGCCAAGGAATGCCAAAGATTGTCAATAAACCACCAGAAGCTAGGAATAAGCAAAGATAGATTCTTCTACAGGCTTAACAGGGAACATGGCCCTGCTAACAACACCTTAATTTCACATTTCCTAGCCGCCAAAACTATGAGGCTATTTCTGTTCTTTCGTCGCTCAGTTTGTGATAATTTGTTATGGCAGCCTTAGAAACTAACACAAGCTTCTGTTAAGAGTGGCACCGAGGAGGCTGGGTGTGGTGGCTCACGCCTGTAATCCCAGCACCTAGGGGAAGCTGAGGCAGGAGGATTGTTTGAGCCCAAGTTCAAGACTAGCCTAGGCAATATAGTGAGACCTCATCTCTAGAAAAAATTTAAAAATCAGCCAGGTATGCTGGTACGCACCTGTAGTCCCAGCTACTCAGGAGGCTGAGGTGCAAGGATCGCTCAAGCCTTGGAGGCTGACACTACAGTAAGCAGTGATCATGCCACTGCACTCCAGCCCAGGTGACAAAGCGAGACCATTCAAAAAAAAAAAAAAAGTGGCAGTGAAAGTGTCTGACCATCTGATCTAATTTTGAAAAGTCTGCCACAGGTTCTAGAATCCTAATAACATTTGTGTAGGAAAAGACCTCTGAATAACCTTCTTGTTTTGGAGATAAGAAAAAAATTGAGTTTGAAATTACAATCATTAAAATGGTAAACTGTTACCTGGAGAGTGATAATACTTTGGGAACACTAATTCAAATACCTTTAAAAAAAAAAAAAATGAGGCACAAGGTCACTATGTTTTTGCAGCATACAGGGAAGAGAGTTCAGGGATTAACAGGAAGTATACACAAAGATAGCCTGGCCTCCTGGGTCTGCAAAAGGAGAGAGGAAAGGCCGTAGGAACAACATTGCTGCCCAACTAGGTTTTTAAAGAAATTGTCTCTAAAATTACCTGCATCAGTCTGTTTTAGCCTCTGTTTCTATTTGAAAATTAAAAGGTTTAAGAGAATCCTGACCTGTGCCTGGTTTGGTGTGACCGTATTTGCAAAGAGCTAACATTTGGAGAAAAGTAGTAAGGGAAAGCTATCTGATTCTACTATCCAACCGTCCTTTTAAGTGTCTGACTATAACCCACACAGACATACTTAGCAAACTTTAAAATACAGCCTCTCAACATTGTTACAATTAAGTCACTCTGAAATGTCATGAAAAGCAATCTAGTCCCATTAAAATCTTCACACTCTCATTAAAAAAGCACTTACAGAGTTGAAAATGTTCCTAATACATTATTTAAAGACACAAGATGTACAGTGACTAAAACCCTTGTATAAGGAGAAATAGTAGCAGCCTACTTTTAAAAAAATGTGTAAATTTGTGTCATAATTGGGTTATTGTGAAACTGCAGGCAGCAGTCAGGTTGTAAGGGGCCTTCCCCACCCCTCCAAAATTCCAGACCACTGAGGGACAACCACAATAACAGTATAAACAACATATCTCTTAGTTCAACTAATGGTCCCTCTTTCTTCCTTCCAGGATTTCTAAGCCCAGGAAGGAGGCAAGGAAAGGAGAGAGAAGGGGAAAAAAAAAATCAGACCATTTCAGCTGACACCCCCAGGCCACTAGTCATCACTGTAAAGTCTTGACCTCTAGTCCATTGGGTTTCCTCCCTTTCAATTAAGGGTCATTGGAATTCATATGTTGCCATTCAGAGATCCAAATGTGTTTGTTATAGGCCCTAAATCCCCTAAGGTAACAGCAGGAGCCTCAGACTGGAAATCTCTTCCCCCCCCCCCCCCCCCCCCCCCCCCCCCCCCCCCCCCCC
>NW_022437028.1:1968136-1970050 GCF_009761245.1 Sapajus apella
AGCCAAAGATCCCAGGGTTTTTTTTATGGCCCCCAAACCCCCCGAGGTAACCGCGGGGGCCCCCCACAGGACCCCCCCCCCCCCCCCCCCCCCCCGCCCCGCACCCCCCCCACTTCCTCCAAACCCCCTCCCCTGCCCCATAACCCCACAGAAACCGCCTTAAACGAAAGAGCTAAGTTTTCAACACTGAAGGGATCTGCCACTGGGACTCCCAAAGCACATAACAGCCTCACAAGGCAGAGATACCACATGTCCTGCTAGGTCAGGCTGACCCCCACCAGTTCAATAGATTTTACAGGTCTAAATTTGTTTGTTTGTTTTCAACAAAATTACTGAAAACACTGATTTTGTATAAAAGGTAAGATTTATAGTTCCTGTTTCCTCTCTTCTACATGACTATACATCACTGCACAATGCCCACAGCCTCCTAACCTGTAAAACGAAGGGGATGGAATTCCCAAACTCTTTTACAATCCTCCCTCTAAATCACTTGTGAGTCCTCCCCTTACTTACAGATAGGCATTTGCTTATAAGTATAATAAAGCACCAGGTCAAAAAATGACCCACTCTACTTGACAATTTTGCAATTTTTAAAAAGAAACTGTAAATGGCTTTAAAATATTCAAAAGTTCTGATAAAATAATTCAAGACTCTGCCAGACACAGTGGCTCATGCCTGTAATCTCAGTATTTTTGGAGGCCAAGGCAGGAGGATCACTTGAGGCTAGAAGTTTGACACCAGCCAGGGAAACACAGCAAGACCTCATCTCTTTAAAAAAAAATTTTTTTTTTAATTTAAAAAATTAGCTGGTTGTGGTGGTAGGTGCCAGTAATCTTAGCTACTCAGGTAGTTGAGGCAGGAGGATCACTAAAGCCCAGGAGATTGAGGCTGTAGTGAGCTATAATAGCACCATAGCACCACTGCACTCCAGTGTGAGCACAGAGCAAGACCATGTCTCTTAAGAAAATTAAAACCGAATTCAAGACTTGCTGTTAAGCAGAAGAAAGATGGTGAAATCTTCTTGGCTCCTTTTCCCGTGCCAAGCCTCTCTTATTCAGAGATCTTTAATATATACTACACCACTGCTGGCATGATGAATGAAGACAAATAAACATAGCACATTGGTCATTCTTATACAGTTAAATCATATTGTTGTGAGTGCCTATTAAGTGCTATTTAAGTGCTAGGAGGACATAACCATTGTATTATTTTTTAGACAGATGTTAATATGCCAATTTAGGGAAACTGGAGAAGTAAAGCAAGTTACCAAAGTCAGAAAGGTAGAAAACTAAGAGAAGGCTACTGAGTCCTCTACATCTTGCCTTATTAATGAATGAATGATGAACAAACAAAAACTTTAAGTATTTTTTTTAAAAGACAAGATTAGGAAGAAGAAATTGAGAATTCACTATGTAACTTCCCACCATCAAGGCTTTACAGCAGTAACATTTTGTTTTCCTTAAATGTTCCTGTTTGGCAGTCCAATGCTTAAAAACTGAAGACAGTATGTTTGGATCACTTTTTTCCCAGAAAAAAGCAGTCTAGGGGTCCTCTACAAGTAGTTAGGATCAAAGTTCAGCAAAGAACGGGAATTACTGCGATTAAATATCACTAGCTCTGGCTCACTAGCACCCAGCTGGTCCCTCCTAGCTGGCAACCTTTGTGCTTAGCTGCCTGCCCCCTGCTACACAGAGAACACAGTACCTGTCTTAGCTCAGGCCACCATAACAAAATACCAAAGACTGAGTAACTTAAACAGGTGAACCTGATTTTCTCACAGTTCTGGAGGTTGGAAGTCCAAGATCAGGATGCCAGCATGATAGGGTTCTGGTGGGGGCTCTCTTCCTGGCTTGGAGATGGCCACTTTCTTTTTTTTTTTTTTTTTTTTTTTTTTTTTTTTTTTTTTTTTTTTTA
>NW_022437028.1:1970150-2204885 GCF_009761245.1 Sapajus apella
TTTTTTTTTTTTTTTTTTTTTTTTTTTTTAATTGAATTGTGAACCTTATTTATGTAGTTATATATGTATGTACATATGTATTTATTTACAGATGGGGTCTCACTCTGTTGCCCAGGTTGAGTACAGTGGCACAATCAAGGCTCACTGTAGCCTCATCTCCCGGGCTTCAAGCAATCTTTCCGCCTCAGCCTCCCTGGTAGCTGGGACTACCACTGCACGGGAGGTTAGAGCTTCAACATGTGAATTTGGGGGGTGGAGGAATGAATACAATTCATTGAATTCAATGAATACAATTCATTCCATATCAGGGAGCTTCTTCAAATGTACTCAGTGCTGCAAACTGGAATAACAGTTATAATCCTTCGACAAACACTTAATGAGCAACTAACACCTGCAGGTGCTGTGCGGGGCAGGGAGGCAGAAGAATAAATAGGCCTCAAACTCAAACCCTGCCTTCATTAGTATCTGGGGACTCAATAAAACAAGGGCATGGTACAAATAATCTGTGGAGCTGAGAAGTTTTAATTGAGCAGAAAAACCTTCAGTCAATCAGTGTTCATTGAGGCTTTAGTATAAAGTGAAATATTTATTCATAGTTCCAAAGGAAGATACAGATTTTTTTAAAAATTGAAATATGGTGTGGCTGACAGGCACTTTAGGCACACCCTTGCCTTCTGGTTGTCCATGTCCTTGTGTGGTCATCTCACCTTGAGTGTGGGGGGGGACCTGTGACCTGCTTTTAACCAGAACAGAGCAAAGATGATGGACATACATGATTATGTATATATGATTAGTGATTACATTCCAAAACACTGCAGCACCTGCCTTGTTCTCTCCCTTGCTGATTCTGAGGAGCCATGTTAGGAAAGCACATGTGACAAGGATATGTGGGCAGCCTCAAGAAGCAGCGGGCAGTCCCTAGCCAGCAAAAAAAAAAAATTAAGTTCCTCAGTCCTCCAGCTGCAAGGAAATAAGTTCCACCAACGATGTGAGTGAGCTCAGTAGCTGATGCTTCCACAGTCAAGCATGTAAGTAAGACCCCAGCCCAGGACAACATTAATTGCATCCTTGCAAAGGACCCAACTAAGAAGTGCCTAGACACCTGACTCACAGAAACTGTGGGAAAATAAACGTATGTTATTTTAAGACACAAAGTTTGTGGTAATATTGTTATATATCAATCAATAACCAATACGAGATAATTTTCTTGAATATCATTTAATGTGTTTTAAAATACCCCTTTTCCCTCACAAATTGATAATTGCCTGAGATTGTGTGAGGAAGGGTTGGGGATATTTGTTAATCTCTCAAGGAAGATAACAGGAGAAAGCCTGAAATGTCTAATCACAGATCTATTAGTAACCAGAACAGTATAAAATCTAACAGTTGAGGATGCTGACATCTAGAAAGGTTCAGTGACTTATTCAAAGATACAGAATACATTCGTCACTGAGCTGGGGGGCAGGTTCCTATATACAAGCCCTTGCCAACCAGGACAACTTCTTATATCAATTTTTGATGAAAATACTCAAAAAGTATCAAAGTATAGTTCTTTCTTCATTTAGGATGGTAAATCAAAGCAAATATTCCTTTTTCAGTTAAGAATCTGCAGTACTTCGTTGAATATGTTTATGTACACTGTGTATGTTAGGAAACTGGGATGGATTTGTCCTGACTCATGGATATAAACTTGTTTGTTGCCATTTTTTTCCCTTCTCCTAAAAATAAAAAAAATAGAATAAGAACTGCAGCCTTTTGGGAGCTCCAAGTAATTTGGTTTTACTCCATGACAGTCTTATTGCTCCAAAATGGGTTAAGGAGAAAAAACTAAATGAAGAAAACCATTTAACCTAAAAATGTATCCACTTTTAAACCTCTATGAAAGTGAATCCTCCCTAGAGAATCGGGGAATGTCTGCATTAGAAGACTGTGCTAATTCTAGGCTGACTTCCTCAGTTATTGGAAGGTTAAGTGACTTGCCCAAGGTCACAAAGAAAATTAACTATAAAACCGAGTCAGACTGACTTTCAGTTTAGTTATTTCCCGCACCATACTGGGAATCACTCTGTACCCAAATTGCAAATGGATACAAATACTTTAAAGGAAAATGTCATCAATCAATACCCTGACCTTGGGCTTCAAACTCAATCACTAGTGGCAAACAGAATGCCAAACTGAACTTGTGCTTATGGAATTCCAGATGAAATACAGAATATAAGAAAAGGGTTCTGTAAAAACTAATTACTAGGGAACATTCGTATGAAAGAATACTTCATGATGCAGAGTTGTTGAATTCCTTAAAAAATGTAATTGAAGTCTTGAAATGTAAATCATATTTCGGCATTGTCGGAGAATATGTTAATACCACCACCTGTCCCTATCTGTCTTCCATAAAATATAACTGTATTTACTGAATTTAGTTAAAGTGAGTAACTTTCACAGCCCCTACGCTTGCCCCAAGTCTAAACAAAGCAGCAAATATGCAGTCCATGCTGTAACTACAGGGCCCAGAGATAGGGACAAAGACAACTCAACCCTGCCCTCAAGTCGTAGTTTACACACAAAGGCGATTATGACAAGGCTTATGACAGAGGTGTAAGCAAGGCTGGGCAGGCAATACAGACAATGCAATTAACTCCAGATCAAGGAAAGCATAAAGAAGCCGAGAGTCATCTGAATCTTGATGTATGAGCAGAATTTTGTCTGGAGGATCTAGAGAGGTTCCAGTGAATGTGGTTTGAGCTTATTGTATGAACAGCAATCCTGTTCTAAACCAGGGGGAAAATACCATTCCTTCCTGTGTCCTATTTCTGTTCATTACACATTTGAGTACTTTATTGCTATAATCTGTTTACATGTCTGTCTCCTCCACTGGACAGCCAGCTCCAGAAGGAGCAGACACAGACTCCCTTTCATCATTATTCCCTTGCAGTACCTGACAGGGCAGCCCTTGACACAAGTTAAAACGCTACCATTCAACTTCCATAACTGTAAATTAGCTATTAGGTCACTTGCAACTTCCTCCAATCTCTCTACCACCCAACCTTATACCTGTAATAAGACACAGATAGTCATTTTTAAAAGAAAAAAAAAAATCTACAAGTCTACCACAGTTTCACATAGAGCTGCTAGGAACAGTACTTAATGTATATGCTCCATTGTGTTCAATTAATTATTTTTAAGTAATGTTGCTGCTTCTATTTATTCCATATTACTACTCCCTATATCAAGCTTTTTATTTTAAAATTAAAGTTCTGGGGGATATTAACAAGTATGTCATGGGAGAGTGGAATTAACAATATTCTGAGGTCAAACAAATTTCGGAAATGCTGGGTTAAACCAAAGTATTTGAAGGCAGATAATCTCAGGGCATTCAATATGCTAATATTAAATTGAATTTCTAAGAAAGAAGTAGAATATTTATGGTTTTTCCCTGTAGCCTCAGAGCATCTTGGCCTCATTTTTCTATGGAAGGTAAGGAATACTTTCTGGGAAATTTATTCAAGTTAGCAGCATTTATAGGTTGAAGAAAACAATAAATCTCAGTGGGGTATCTTCAGTAAATGTAAGAAAGACTAACAAGTGGATTCATTTTTTCATTACTGCAACCAATATTTACTGAACTCTGTACTACTTAAGAGAGACAAAGCCCCCGCACTCGCAGAGCTTAAATCCAGTGGAAGAGAATGCCCTCCATCCCCAGCTTGTGAGATAAAGAAGTCTTTCTGTCACCCTGAAGCTAGACACTGCTTCTTTTATAGCTCCAAACATCTGATGGGTGCTCTGTAAATAACTGCTAGCAGCCTGATCACAGTAAAGTCTGCAGACATTTTCCAAAGTCCCATGAAAACCAATCAAAACAGTAATAAAATGGACTGTCAGCAACACATGTTCAGCTACTTGATCATGTGGAAAAACTTTTATAAAAATAATAATTCAAGGCATGAAAGTTGCCATAGGAACCATCCACTTTAACTCCCCTTGAAATTACTACAAGGTAACTGAGGCCCAAGAGGTGAGGTGTTCGACCAAGATCATACAGTGAATCTAGGTTAACATTAAGAACCAAAGACTCCCAGCTCTCTAAGACTCTAAGAGATAGCAAAGACAGCTGCTGCCAAGGGATGTAACCATCCACCACCTGGGACTTCTTCAAGTACAGAGCCAATTGTTTTATGAAGTAACAGTCCCCTTACTGCCTTTTCACTGCTTTCCTAAAGGAGTCCTATCATCAGAGACAATTCTCTAAGCACTGTTAAAACAGAGCTTTCATTTCAGCCATTTCCAAACCCACCCTCAGAGGCACAGAATGACCTGGGCAACCAGGAAAAGTGAGCAAGAGGGAAGCCTTTAGGTGCCCTTGGGCATAACAGGTTTCAAGCCAACAAACATCAAATGGTATGCTCTTTTAAAGAGAGAGGAGAGTACATGCTTCAACTGTGGTCAGAAAATGAAAAGACACAGCAGAGCAGGCGTTAAGTTCTAGGTTCTGACCACAGTTCTTTCTTTAACATGCTGAATGACCCTGAACCAGTGGCTAATTCTTTCCCCATGTATAAAATAAAAGGTTGGGCTACATGTTATGAAGACATCCTCTTAGAGCCTCAAATTCTATGGTTTTGCTGAACTTATGCCACCAACAGGGAACTTTCCATCAAGATGAGCCTATCCCCTTTGTCTTGAGTTATAACCAGTTTGGCTCCTTTTTGAATTGAGATCTGCTACATTTGCATCAACTACTGAATGTTACAGGACATAAAATAGATAACTACTCTCTAGGTGCATTTTATTATACTTCCCTATCATTTAACATACAATAAAGAGATGTACTATGAAATATTATGGAACTTAAGAGTACAGTATCCCATGCTGGTCTAAATGCCATGGTGCCTAATTTCCAGAACTTACATTTTAATAAAACTCTGTAATAATTCACTAGGAAGGGGGAAAGGCTAAAGTCACAGAAGAAAAAAATATAGAAATATTAAAACTTCTCTTTAATTCCTCCTTTCTCCTGGTTTACCCTAAACCAACTTTTACTGCAGACATTATTCAGGACTAGCAAACTGAGAAGTTCCAAACATTGTATGCAAAAGCTACTTCCTAGAGGAACACAAGGCACCTCTGTGCCCCACTGTGAATCAAAGAACAAGTGGGCAGATAGGTAGCACCTGGGCCTCTGGTGAAGCCTTGGCTTTGCTCCACCTCAATTCCTGACTAAATCTTTTGTTTCTAGGCAGGTAAGATCTTTATTGGGATCTCCAGATAAGAGGTCAATTCAATGTCTTTTGACACCCAGATGGCAATACTGCTTGAAGTAAATTAAAACCCCCACTGCAACTGAAATAGGATAGATGAAAATATTATAGAAAAAAAGAAAGAAAAAAAGAAATGCAAGTTTAGGAGTGTGTTGAATTTTAACAAAAAACTGAGGCTATTTCCAAGCAGAGAAGAAAAAGAGGAGTTAGGTAAATTGTGCTTATACTGTACTTGAAATTAGAATTTTACTACTGGTTTTAAAATTTAATCATACAAAGTACCATCAAGGGGGAAAAACACAATTCTAGTACTATGAGAATCTGAGAAATATAGTGATACAGAGAACCACAACTTCTGCTGCGATCATTAACTTGGTCTGGCGCACAATGTCACTTCATCTTTCTGAACTTCGATTTTCTTAGTTATAAAATTGGATGGGCAAGGCACAGTGGCTCATGCCTGTAGTCCCAGCACTTTGGGAGTTTGAGACAGGAAGACTGACTGAGGCCAGGTGTTTGCGACCAGCCTGGGCAACAAAACAAGACCTTATCTCTACAAAAAATAAAATTAGCCAGGCACAGTGACATGCACCTGTAGTACCAGCTACTTTGTAGGCTGAAGCAGGAGGATCATTTCAGCCTAAGAGTTCGAAGCTGCAGTGAGCTGTGAACGCACCATTGCATTCCAGCCTGGGTGACAGAGCAAGACCCTGTCTCAAAAAACAAAGTAAAATAAAATAAGGGAGAGGGTCTTAGATGACCTGAAATCTCTCTCCTGTGTATCTATTCTATTCATTTATTCATTCAGTCAACAATGAGCACCTATTTGTCCAAGTGCACTTTCAGATGCTGCAAATACAGTCATGAGCAGCATAACAAATTTTAAGTCATGATATACCACATATACAAGGTATAACAGCCTCTCCAAGGCCACCACCGATGCAGGATATCACAGTTCATCTTGCTCCTCCAGTCACGCATTTCACTGCCTCAAGAAGGTCCAAATATTTTTTTCACATACTTGGCAAAACTATCTACTTCTCACTTTCATTTTCATCTATTTCTTTAGGTTGGTCCTTATTCATAGGAAAAATACTGTTTCAGAATCCTGACTTAGGAAAAACAAAGGCTTTTGTCTTAAAGCAGCAGCTACTTGCTTTTATTCTACAACTTTTCAAAACTAAGTAACACATATTAGAAAAAATAAGCAAAGCTATATTGTACTATATGATATAAACTGGCTTCTTTCACCTGATACTGGGAACAGAAGATTATAAGGCTGACATAAATTTTAGCAGCAATAGCAAAATCACTGATCAGGATTTAATCCATTTCTGAGTCAATACTTTCTATACTACCACAGTCCTGAATATCAAGAATAAACATAAAGCTCTCATGTGCTGTTACTGAAAGTGAAAATTGTTCCAATTTGGCAGCATGCATAAAAAAATGTTAAAACATGCATGCCCCTGTCCAAGTAATTCAATATCTAGAAATTTATTGGTTGCAAATAATTAAGACTTCACAAAGATTTAGTAGCATGAATATATATCACAATGCTAGTTATGATATCAAAAACCTGGAAACGGCTCAAGCGTCCAATAATAACAGATTGGTTAAATATGTTTTGGTACAACTACACAATTGACTATTATGCAGACATTTAAAATACTGTAGAACAACATTTTATAAAATGACACAGTGCTTCCAACTTATTAAGTAGGAAAAAAGTATACTACAAAACAGTTTGTATGCTGTGTTCCCATTTTCTAAAAACACATAAAAACATTTACATAACAGATGCATGCATTCCCTCATATACAGAAAAAGTATAGAAAGAAATATACCAGGTTGTAAATGGTTTTCTCTTGGTATGAAGCTAATGTGTGCTCTAGGCCAGGTGCAGGGGCTCACACCTGTAATCCCAGCACTTTAGGAGGCCAAAGTGGGTGGATCAGTAGAGGTCAGGCATTCAAGACCAGCCTGGCCAACATGGTGAAACTCCATCTCTACTAAAAATACAAAAATTAGCCACGTGTGGTGGCACACACCTGTAATCCCAGCTACTTACTCATGAGGCTGCAGCAGTAGAATCGCTTGAACCCAGGAGGCAGAGGCTGCAACGAGCCGAGATGGCTCCCCTGCACTCCAGCCTGGGAGACAGATTGACTGAGACTCCGTCTCAAGAAAAAAAGATAATGTGTGATCTTTATTTTCTTCCTTGCTTATCTATGTCTTCCAATTTTTCTACAATAAACATATGTGGCTTTTGTCCTTTTCAAAGTTTTTTTAAATTAGAAAAATAAAATAAGCACACATCACTTTAGTGCCAGACTTGGTAGAAGGAATAGAAAATAGGGCTGTCCATACCAAGGGAGAGCCCTTGTGTTCTGCCAAAGATGAATGCAAATTGTTTGGCTGTCTCTGCCACAACCAGTTCAATTAGTGTCAAAACAAAGGCTCTTTAAAAGGCCACGTACACACTGTATGGGCTGGAGTCTAATTGAGCTAGTTGTAAATTAATTACCTAATGTCAAAATGGGGACACACAAAAAAAGGATTCATTCCATTCATAGTGCTACCTAAAGCTGATCTTCAAGGTAAGCAATAGAAATATCAGTAGCGACAAATGTTTAGTTTTGTAAAACACAGCGAAAGAGACTTTCCAAGACATTGCTGATTCATGACAGATATTCTTGCCAAGGCTTGATTTGTTAAGGTCTCCTCCTCCTTTCCCAGTTTAAGTACCTCCTCTGGCAGAGAAAATGATGTGTGCCTCTCTCCTCTTAGTCCTTAAGACTTCAGTTCTGAGACAAGCAAATCAGTGCCAAGTGTCTGAGAGACCGGACGCTGAATTAGGGCCCAGAACATTAATCCAGGTTGCCCTCTGGAACTGCAGGCTAGGGCATTCATTCAGCTCTCCTTGTTAAGACTGACCCCACATAGATACTTCCATCCCCTACTTTTCCCCCTAGATACTGTAACAATGCATCACCAGTCGAGGTATAACTATATTATTATTCTCAGATGTATTTTCAGCCATCATAAAACACCTTTTTGGTCCCTTAAAACTGGTAGGAGCTTTTTGTTTTTTTCCTAAGGAAAGAGGTGGGTGAGCCCTATGGTAAGTAAAGCACGAACATCTTCCTTACGGGTTTCACTTAAGTGACTTGAGATGAAAACCTGTATAGCCCAAATGACTGAACTCATTCTCATTTTGATTTGCAAACACCACAGGAAACTCCAATAAGGAAAATGCCAAGGTGCTGCTTTTAACTGACCTTAATTTTAAGAACTTAGCCTATGGAGACCCAGAGGAGCACACAAGTTTAGTTTGTTCCAATTCATTACACAGGGGGACTATGGGCTTAAATACAAAGTAAACAGCTCCCCAAGACTGAGTTCTATTTTTTTTTTTTTGAGACAGTTTCGCTCTTGTTACCCAGGCTGGAGTGCAATGGCGCAATCTTGGCTCACCGCAACCTCCACCTCCTGGGTTCAAGCAATTCTTCTGCCTCAGCCTCCCAAGTAGCTGGGATTACAGGTGCACGCCACCATGCCCAGCTAATTTTTGTATTTTTAGTAGAGACAGGGTTTCACCATGTTGACCAGGATGGTCTCAATCTCTTGACCTCAAGATCCACCCGCCTTGGCCTTCCAAAGTGCTGGGATTACAGGCGTGAGCCACCGCGCTCGGCCGACTGAGTTCTTTAAAAATAAAAAACAACATTTATAAGGAGTAAATCTAGACTTTCAACCATACTTGATTTACGTAGAACACTTTGCCCTGAAAAATCACACACTGACACTTCAAAGGTCATTAATACCGAGTTTTAACTCCCATTACAATAATCCAGGTGAGTGATAAGCGAGCCTGTTTGAATGGCTTCAGCAACTGAAATTGAAGACCCTAAGACAGCACTATTAGAAAAACTCTTCTTTTATACACAATGCCAAAGTGTGTCTCCGATGGAAGTAGGAGTGACCACTTGGATCTAAATCCCTCTTCCTGAAATACTTAAAGATGCCAGCACATATTACCCTAAGCCACCTCCTGTAACCATTCCCAGGTTCACATCCCATATAATATGGTTAGTGACAAATCTCTTCACAGTTCCGGTCCCTCTCCTTCAAGGCTACAAGTCCAGATTTTCAAGATAACTGTTGACAGCCACTGTTCATTGACAGCCTACAATATTTCCTCCACCCAAATATAACTAATAAGATTTTACTTGATTAGGACAGATTAAGGGTGGCATCTATTTGAGTAGCGGATGTCTTTTAATAATCAAGTCTGTGGTGAGATCTTCCTTTTTAAAAGCAGTAACTAATGAGATACAATAAAACTCCTAGGGGAAAAACAGGGGAAAAACTGGACATTGCTCTTGGCAATGATTTTTTTTGCTACAAAAGCAAAAATAAACATATGGGGCTGCACCAAACGAAAAAGCTTCCACATCGCAAAGGAAACAACCAGTGAAATGGCAGCCTACAAATTGGAAGACAGTATTTGCAAACCACCTCTGATAAGGAGTTAATATGTAAAATGTATAAAGAACTCACACAACTCAATAGCAGAAAAACAAATAACCTGATTTTTGGGTAAAATACCTGATAGATATTTTTCCAAAGAAAACACAAAACTGCCAATAGACATAGGAAAAGGTGCTCAACATCATTACTCATCAAGGAAATGCAAAGTAGTTTATCAACTACCACTACACATCCATTATGATGCCTCTTATATTAAAAAGTAAAAAGATAACAAATGTTGGAAAGAGTGCAGAAAAGGGAACTCTTATATACAGTTGGTGGGAATGTAGTTTAATATAGCCATTATTAAAAATAGTATGGAGGTTTCTAAATAAATTAAAAATAGAACTTCCATATGACCCAGGAATTTCTTTTCTGGGCATATACCCAAAAGAAATGAAATCTCCCCCTCATAAAGATATCTGCACTCCAATGTTCACTGCAGCATTATTCATAAGATATGGAGACAACTTAAGTGTCTGTTGACAGGCAAATGGATAAGAAAGTGTGGGTGTGTTTGTGTGTGGGTGTGTGTGAGAGGGAATATTATTGAGCCATAAAAAAAAAAAAACCTCAATCTTACCATTTGCCACAAATTTGGATGAATATGAAGGATACAGTACTAAGTGAAATAAGTCAGAGATAGAAAAAAAATATTGCATGATCTCACTTATATGTAGAATCTTAAAAAAAAAATTATTCAGACAGCAAACAAAACAGTAGTTACTAGGGATAGAAAGGAAATGGAGGAGATGTAGGATTAACAAGTCTAGAGATGTAATTTACAATAGGAGGACTAAAGGTAATAAAATCACACTGTATTTGGGATTAATGCTAAATGAGTAGATTTTAGCTGATCTTGCCATAACAACAAAAAAAAGGGTGACTATGTAAGGTGATGAACATGTTACGTTGCTTCACTATATAGTAGCCTTTTTACTATCTACATGCATTTTATAATGTTGTATATCTTACAAATATACAATAAAACTTATTTTAAAAATAATTAAAAGCAATAACCAATAAAAACCTCTCTCAAGGTTCACTACATTTAACATTTTCCAAATGAAAACTGAGTGTTGTGGCACTACCCTAAAATTCTCCTTTTAACTGTGGAATTCTAAATACTTAAGATTTTTAAAGAACTAGATAGAAAATATGAGCTGGCTCTGCTACCTCTATATGAACAGAAAGAAAAGAAAATTAAGGAAAGAGAAGAAAGAAAGAGAGAAAGAGAGAGAGAAAGAGAGAAGAGAAGAGAGAAAGAGGGAGAAAGAGGGGGGAGGGGAAAGGGGGAGGGGAGAGGGGGAGGGGAGAGGGGGAGGGGAGAGGGGGAGGGGAGGGGGGAGAGACAGCAGAGGAGGGAGAGGGGAGGGACGAAGGGAGGGAGGAGAGAGAAAAAGAAAGGGAGGCAGGATGAAAGAGAGAAGAGAGGGGAGGAGGTGAAAAGGGACAGGGAAGGAACAGGGAGAGCACACGAGCTTAAGAGATAGACTGCATAATCCACTTTCACATTCCTACCTTTCTAACCATATATCAAGTTCTAACTCCAGACTTATTCCATCTTCTAGTCTCCTGGGTATCCAATAAACACATCCTATTAATCAAATATTTACTGTCTGTTATGTACTCAGTATGCTGGGTAATGGCAAGGCTATAAAGACCTAGAACACACAATCATTGTCCAGCAAGCCAAACCTTATAAAGATAAAATGTCCACTTTTATAAAAATAAGTAATGTAAAAGTTCAAAATAGGTGGTACAGACATTTGAACAGCCTAAAAATACATTACAAGATTTCAGTGACAATGAAGACCTCCAAGATCCTCCTAAGCTCCAAAGGAACTATCCCAAAGTAAATGGCCAAAGAATTTTACCTATTTGATCACATTTAATCCCACTGACTGCCCTCTCCCTCCAAACCTATCAAATCCTAAAATGCAGCATTACCAGAACAACAATATTTGAAAATTTTCTCTTCCCCATAGAAACATGAATTCACTGAGTATAACACAGAGAGAAGAGGAGGAGGAAAAGGAAGTGAAAATCCTTAATTGAAATTCAATTACAAAGTTATCCTTAGGCATAAGAAAATTATACATACAGGGTTCTAGTGTTTTATGAAGTAAACCTTCTGCAGCAGTTAAAGATGTTCTTCCTTAATATCCAATTCTGTTCCGCTATGAACAGTGTTATTTGGGGATTTTAGGAGATAAAGAAGAAATGTATCAACCATACAGCTGGCAAAGTTATTTTGGAATTAAGCAATTCAATGGACATGCTGGGGCTAGAATGGAACAAAAATAACACAATTAGTCTTTATGTACATCCATAGGGTGAAAATTGTTATCCATAATTTGGCTAATTATGCACTGTAAGAAAACTGGAATGAACCTTGCCTATGCTATCCAGCTTAAGAACTTCCTCCATCAGGCTGACCACCAGGCTGTTTTGCTATCAGCAGCTCTTTAACATTGAATTTGATGCAGTTCACCAAATAACTATTTTCTATAACCCTTGGTCTTGTTCTATGACCCAGATGTTAAACTATTTTTTCTTCTTTTTAAATATTTTAAGTGGGGCAGAAAACAGGTACAATCTTCAAACTGCTGTTGCCTCTCAAAAGGTCAAAAACATCTTAAGTGGCAACAGAAACACTGCCCTCTTCTACTTTTTCCACAACAGCTGTGCAAGCACAAGATCTTGGTTCTTAACCTTTTATGGGTCACTGACCCCTTAGAGAATCTGATGAAAGCTTAAAAAAAAAAAAAATGTGTGTACACGAAATCTGCTCATGGCTTTTGGAAAGTATGTGAATCCTTTAACAGTCAAACCAAAGTTAAAAACTTCTGAGACAGCCCGTGAACCCCATGGGGCAGGGATTGTGTTCTACCTCGTTTCTACGCCTAGTTCTTAAAATGACCAATGCCCTATAGGTAAGCAATTCTAATCTACTCAAGACATGGATAAATGAGTAAGAACAAATGGATATTTGAACCACAAAGAAGAAAAAAAGAGAGAGAATAAATGGATGGATGGAAACTATAATATTATCATTCTCTATCTCAGTGGCTTCCAAATCTGATTAACCATAGAATCACTTAGGGTGCTCTTCAAAATAGATTTCTGGGTCCCATGCCAAGAGATTGATTCAGTAGGTCTTGAGTGGTAACCAGGAATCTTCAATTGTTATAAAATCCATGACAGTCAGGAAAACAACACAGTTTAATTCAGTGGAAGAAAACTTGAAAGTTTTTTTCCTAATGTGTTGCTAAAGAAGGCTATACACTTCCACATCTTGAACAAACAAAAATAGAGAAAGGAAGTTGTCTCAACTGCTCAAAGTGGGCCTGACACAATGTTAAATACCAGACTTTACAATCCTGATACGAAAGAAAATCTGATTCATGTGTTTGGTGGTTTGCTTGTTTTGTTTTCCCTGAAAGGTCACGCTGTGATTCACAACCAGACGTTTACTCGTGGCTACTTTACAGCAAGATGGTTAGCACAGCTGCCTGTGAGAATACCACATCCTTAGAAGAATAGCTCCACTAAGCCTTCCTGACAACTTCCGACTCCACAGACTCAAATCACAAAATAGGAAGGAATATACTCTAGTCCAGAAGAAATTCCCGACACGCATAAAATTTTGTTTCACAATAGAAATATGTTTTCTGGTTTTTTTTTTTTAAACAGTCTTGCTCTGTCACACCCAGGCTGGAATGCAGTGGTGCAATCTCGGCTCACTGCAACCTCTCTGCCTCCCAGGTTCAAGTGATTTTCCTGTCTCAGCCGCCAGAGTACATGGGATTACAGGCATGCGCCACCACAGGCGTGTGCCACTACGCCCGGCTAATTTTTGTATTTTTAGTAGAGACGGGTTTTCACCATGTTGGCCAGGCTGGTCTTGAACTCCTGACCTCAGGTGATCCACCCACCAGAAGGTACTGCCAGGCAACATCTTCAATGGTATAAATTATGCCCAATTTGTAAGACCTGGGGACCACAGAGACTGGGCTTAACCTGCCTCATTCAGTGCCTAAATTTCCACTGTCCTACAAAACTAAAATATTTTAAAATCCTGTTTCCTTTATCATACCATTTTCTAAAGCTCATTGCTGTTTTTCATTCCTTCCTTCCTTCACACAATAAATGCTGCCAGACTCCGAACTATGTGCCAGCTGTCCCATCACCTTGCATAATACAAAGTGAATACCACAGAGAGTGAGTCTCCCGCCCTCATGTGGCTCATTGTCTACTGACTGCGGTTATTTTAGGACATTACTCCATGAAAACTCCAAACTCCTCACTGGATCCATTCCATTTATTACATTACTTACTGAATCAACTGGCAACTTGATGAGTCTAGAGAAAAAAATCAGGACTGTGGTTTCTAATGAGAAGCTGGGGCTCATCTCATTAAAGTATCTTCCTTATCTCCAGCAATATGGCATACGTGCTGGAGAGAACCAGGCCCAGAGAAGTCAAGAACCTGGACTTCTTACTTATGCTCCTGTGTGACCCCTGGTTTGAACCAATTAATAAGAATCCCACCTCTGTTGGCTTAGAGCTAGCAATGTCTATCAGGTATTTCACAAGAATTATCTTCAAAACAGCCCTGAGGAAAGGGAATACTACAGCTCCATATTACCAATAATAAAACATGCTCAGAGAAGTTAAGGTGGTAAATGGTGGGTGCTGAAGATTCCCAGACAGGTCTCACTCCAAGCTATACAAGAATTTCATAGTTCACAGACTCATGTTTCCTCCAAATTCTGTATTATTTTATAGGTCTTGAGACCCAAAAGTGTCTAGCTTCAAGTAGTAAAAGGGCATACAGCAGCAACCCAAAATTTTCAGTCCAAACTAAGCTCACTATGATGCCCCATCAACTACTCATAAACTAGACTTAGCTCTCTTCCTATAAAATGAAAATAGCTGATTGACCTTTCTCAAAGGGTTACTGTAAAACACACAAATCAAATGAAATGGTTTATGCAAATACAATTAAGAGCTTAGACCCTGGGTCAACACTTCTTTTTGGCTTCAGCAATACTCTTGAACAGCTCAGTGCCTCGGTTTCCTCACTGTAAAATGAGGATGGTTAAGATATAGTTTGGGTCTGTATCCCCGCCCAAATCTCATGCAGAATTGTAACCCCTAATGTTGGAGGTGGGGCCTGGTAGGAGGTGCCTAGATCCTGGGGGGCAGATTTCCCCCTTTGGTGCTGTTCTCATGAGAGTCCTCAGGAGATCTGCTTGTTTAAAAGTGTGGCACCTCCCTATCTCCTGTTCTGGACATGTGAAGACATGCCAGCTTCCTCTTCACCTTCTGCCATGATTGCAAGTTTCCTGCAGCCTCCCCAGCCATGCTTCCTGTACAGCTTGCGGAACCATGAGCCAATTAAACTTCTTTTCTTTACAAATTAACTCAATTTCAGGAATTTTTTTTTAGCAGCATGAAAACTAATATAGAGTGGCAACCTCATAGTTATGACAAATGGTCATTACTATAAACTTCCTTTGAAGTCAACTGTCTATGATCTGGTACCTTAGGAATAAACAAGTTCTACTATTGCTAGAAGCTATGGAAAATATTTTTAAAACTTATTTATCACAACACATTTGTTTGCAAATATAACTTTAAGATAAGAATTTAAGATAAAATTTAAAAGTTTTAAAAGTTTCCTCTCTCTATGGGTGTAAATTACCCAAAACAAACACAGGCTCCAAGCACATCTCAATGGAAGAACATCATGGGCTTGCTCTGCACCCCTTCACACCTGAGAAGAATATGCATAAATGATCTTGTTTCAGAGGACTGTTCTTAGAATGAACATTTGTAAATGTCCTTTGCAATCTTTTGACAATAGCATTCCATCAGCACACATTACTGCAGGCATTATAAATTAGGTATGTGGTTACACAGGACAATTCAAAAAATGCCTGAAACATCTTTCTGCTCCTCATCATCCAATCAAACACCATCTCCCCTAAGAAGTTCTATAACATTATCCCACAAAAATGACATAACCACAACGTAAGATTATAATGTTCATTACATGCTATAAACTGTCATAAGCACTTCACATACAATAGTTCAGTAAATCCTCAAACCCTGTGAGGGTTACATTACTATTATTCCATTTTATACACAAGGAAATAGAGATAAATGATGCACAGCTAGGTAATGGCAAAGCTGGGCTGTGAACCCAAGTAATGGGGCTCCAGAGAACCTACTCAATCTGCAGGACACTATGACCTGAAAAAGCAACATTCCTCTTCATAACCATGCTCCCCCTACTCTTAATCCACAGGATGCCTCAGCCTCCAGAAGTAAGCTCTCTTCATAACCACTCCTTGTCAAAGAAATGCACCTGTGCTTATTATCCTACCACTTTCTACCCTGCGATAATGGCTACTAAAAGTGTCTGCTTTAACTGCTCTGCTAACCCATGTGTCTTTGAAGAGATGGCCCACTGCCTCCTCTATATTTACATAAACCCATGCCTTCTAAACATAATGTTTGTGCTCAAGAAAGTGATGAATGAATGAATTAGATAAATGTTACCATTAGGCATCTTATCATTCAAGGAGACTCCTGGTTTTTTTCTATTTCTTATACTACACTTTAATAATAACCTGCATTTGGGGGTTAATGTTTTGCTTTTGTTTTCTTCCTAAGCAAAACTAATCTTATTTTCTCTGCTCAGGCAATACATTTCATTAATTACTAATTCAACAGACCAAAGAAAAACAGGCTATTCAGCTGTCAGATCACACAAAACCTTTTTAATACTTCAGTCTCATGGAAAATTTTTAAGCAGAATTTTTTTAAGATCCAATTTCTGTTTTAATGACTTAAAAAAGAAACTGCCCTTATGGGGGAAAGGAGCATATAAAAGGTAATAAACATTTAATGATCCAATAATTGGTTATATCAGAGCAATCACTGTTCAGTAATTAACTTCTTTCAGCTTGTTCACTTGATACTTTGAGCACCTTTGATAGGCCTAGAATTATCCATATGATTTATATAATAAGCTAAAACCCTGTAGAAGAGCCAAAACACAACAAGGTTTCCAATCACCCATGCTTCTCAGTGACTTTTCAATGTGGCCTTTTAAAAATCCAAGTCATTAGCAAAACCAAGAGCACCCCAAGCCCTCAGCACACAGTGGGCACAAAAGCAACAAAAATGACATTACTGCTAAACTGTCGGGGCTATGGACACAGCAACAAGGCAGGGTTTAAGGAAAGCACAACAGAAATTAGAGCTTAAAAGATGGCAAAAAAAAAAATAATTAAATCGCACTACCAGGAAAGAATACAGTGAACAGCTGGTATGTTGATACTATGCAAAATTACAATTAAGCTCAGGTTAATGTCATTTCCAACTAATTACCCACAGTCAGTTGGAAGACACACACACTAAGAGATTTCACTTTACCTATTCCAACAATTTTCCCTACTTACGTGTCTCTGCCATCCACACAGCTACCGGGTCTCATTTCTGTCAAAGGGGTGCCCCCTTCTTGGTGGTAGATGTTAGGAGCTGTAAACATTTCAACACCTCCCTTCCATCACACTTCTCTCTGCATGCCATTCCTTCACACCAAAATAATGTTCACAGAGTGTTCTCTACAGCCCTATCCTATGTTCCACTGTCATTCTTTCTTCTCCTTCCCTTCCCTTTCCCTTCCCTGTCTGGGACCTTTTTCTTTTCTTTCTTTTCTTCTTTGAGACACAGCCCCACTCTGGCACCCAGGCTGGGGTACAGTGGTGCAATCACAGCTCACTGCAGCTTCGATCTCCTGGGCTCAAGCTATCCTACTGCCCTCAGTCTCCTGAGTAGATGGGACTACCATCGTGAGCCACCACATCCAGCTAATTTTTAAATTTTTTGTAAAGACCAGATCTCTCTATTTTTCCCAGGCTGGTCTCAAACCCCTGGATTCAGGGATCCTCCAGCCTCAGCCATCCTAAATCTTGGAATTACAGGCATGAGCCGCCATGCACAGCCAAATAACATTTTCTAAATCAAACATGTTTTTAATTAAGTGTTATTTTAACCAGCACTCCACCCCAACCCCTGCCCCCACCACCAAAAAAAGAAAGGAAACCAGTCAGCACCACCATGGCTAGAATTCCTACCATTCCACACTTGGACATTTCACAAACCCTGCCCTTCCACCAAGCCCCCCCCATGAACCAGGAGGGCTATCTGCCTAAATGGTGAAGATCCTTCCTGCCACTGCCATTTGAAAGAGACTTGTAAATAAACGCAAGGGACCAAGTTTCACAGAAGCTTTGTGGCTTCCACATCTGACAGCAGACACACAGAACTACTTCAAGGCCAGAAGCACCCTTTTCCTATAAAAAGAGAGGCAAGCTAATTTGAAAGACCTTCTGAGTCCACTTCTGCTAAGAATTGAAGGGGAGAGACAAAGGTCCCACAACCCCAAAGCAAGAAAGAATCTTCTAATCTAAATCATTCGGGCTCTCCTATTATCCATACACTTGGGCACTGTCCCAACGACATGCCTCACCAAAGAGCATGACACCACCTCTCCAGCTTCACACAAGCCTGAAAGCAGAGGTCAGATAATTTATCTGTTACTGGCACCTTTGAGAATCTATGTAGTAGAGACAAGAAGTGGGGGACACAGACAGGAGAAAACTGGCAGTAGTTTCTCCACTATTAATGGACAGATAACTGCAGAGTGCCATAACAGATTTCAGTTCCTTTGTGCACACAGGAATATTTATTTAATCAATGTACTGTAACAAAACAGGCCTCTGGTGTACTTTTGGGAAGATGGAGAGCCATTCAGAGCAGGGTGATTGGAGTCTTGTCACCTGTTTAGTTGATAGTGGTGATCACTAAGATGGGGGAGTATGAGAAGGGAGGGGAAAGGGAGCAGCTCTCACATCCACAGAGCCCACATGCCTGCAAGCAGAGCACAGATGTGTAGCTGCTGGCAGGTGCCGCAGACAGCGCTCTCCCTCCACTTGCACACAGCTTAACTGCAAGGCCTGCTTGAGGTCCTTTTACCATAAGCATCCCTTTCCAAAGAAATTGGGCAAACTTGCTATTTAATACAGCTAGACCTTCTCTCACTAAGAATGGAATGATTCTTCAGCGGAAAAAAGAAAAGCCATCAGAGCTTTCAATGGTCCGATTGGAATGGAATGGAAGAGAGATTATTCTGGGGTGGACAGAGAAGAGAGAGGAATTTTTTTTTTCTAAACCAAGAAACAACCTTTTATCATGTACCAGATAAAGATACTTGGCCACTGAGACATGTTTCTTAAGTTACCTGGATAGTAATGACAAGACTCAATTGTTTATTAGAGTCAGAACTGCCAGAGCTGATAATCTGTCCTTATGCATTTTCAAAACTATCATGAGAATATTTTCAGTGAAACAGATGGCAGAAAAGATAGATCTTAGAACGTATTTTAATATTGGCCGTGAGCATTAATAGTCACTGTCAAGAACTGACTTAAGGCTGAATCAAAACATAGATAAACAATACAAATTTAATATCACCAAAAACTTACTGGAGTAATTAAGATGCACCACATACCAAAAGACAATGCTTTTTCACTTATACTTTATTACATTGTTTCATTAACCTTTACTTATATCTCTAATTTCTTGGGATTTGAGGAGGAATAGAAGAGAAAATTTGAGGAATCTAATAAAAATCTTTTTTTTCTTTTTTTTGGGGGGCAATGTTCTATTTCTTTATCAGAACACTTGTTACCTGGGCATTTGATTTGTGATAATTCATTGAGGGGTACACTACACTTTTTCCAGGATGTGTTCTATTTCACAGTAAATACGGTTTTAAAACCAAAAACACATAAACGTTTCTTTTCAAAAAAGTTAGGTAGCACAGAAATAAATTACTGTAAACCACCACCATTACCACTGCTCCAGGAAAACACTCAAAAATATTTTAACACACACACACACACACACACACACACACACACACACACCCCCATACCCACCCCCTAATGTTCCAGGCCAGGCAGTGTCTCATACCCATAATCCCAGCATTGTGGGAGGCCAGGCAGCTAGATTCCTTGAGCACAGGAGTTCAAGACCAGCCTGGGTAACATGGCTAAACCCTGTCCCTACCAAAAGAAAAAAAAAAATTAGCTGAGCATGGAGGTGGTAGTCCCAGCTTTTTGGGCGGGGTGGGTGAAGCATCAGATTTGCTTGAACCCAGGAGTTTAAGGCTGCAGTGAGCCATGATCCTGCCACTACACTCTAATCTGGGGAACCCCGCCCCCCACCAAAAAAGAAAAGAAAAGAAAAGAAAAAAAACTAATGTTCCAGAGCCACACAGCAGAGATTAATATTCAGTAGATCAAACACAAGGCCCAGGGATCAGAATTTTTAACAAGCTACCACAGGGTGAAGATGTGCAACTGGGTTTAGAAACCACTGCACAGGGCAAGAATGTGTGGTTTGCAACAGTCTGAAACTACCTACTCCAAATTCTTCATACTCAACACGTGTGACAAAAAGTATAATACAGCCCAGGCAACATAAGGAGACTCTATTTCTACAAAAAAAAAAATTTTAATAGCTAGATGTGGTAATGAGCATTTGGGGTCCCAACTACTCAGGAGGCTGAGGTGGGAGGGTTCCTTGGGGGGAAAAGTAATTATTTGGAAAAGGTTCGAAGAAACTTTAATAACTGAGTGTTCTCTTACCAACTACAAACAATACTTGCCCAAGGCTTTTGTAAATATTTTTCTCACAATTACAACATCTTCCCTAAAAAGGAAGCTGATATGTTATAACCACTATGTAACTTCTACTGGCAACCCCATCCTGTAAATCAAGAAATAGAAACTGTGATTCTGGGTCTTTGGTAAAATCTGAACATGTGTTTTTCCACAGCACAGTCTAGGAGACTTTCCCTATTTTCATTATCATTTATTACGTTGTTGAAAGTTTAGGTTTCCAGAGGTTTAATGACAGGACTAAAGTCATTCAGCTAAAAACTCAAAGACACTACAGCCCCCAGTATCTAACTCTATACAAAACTCTACTCATTACATTCCAGGTTCCCATTATAGCTCTTTGAGAGGTTAAATCCAATCCACATTTCCCAGTTCAAATGTTTATTCCTTCACTTTAGATAACTGGGTTGGAAGCTACCTAATAAACTGAATTCTGCTCTCAGGCATGCATAGGCAACAGAAATGCAAAGTTAAAAAGAGCACTACCCTGGGGTCTTTAATCTGAGAACACAATCGGGAAGCCCGCTGGATAATTTGTTTTGGAATACCAGAGCACTTGTTTTTAAACAAAGCTTAGCCAAGGAAAGAGGTAACAATAAAAGGAATCACAGGACCAAAAGAAAAACAAACAAAAACAAAAAACTACACTATAGAAAAGTCTAAAACACCAAGAATCAAGGCAGTTCTTTTAACCCTCTTGCAAAATCTTATTTGCCAGACAATAACTAAAGAAGGCTTGTATTTAAGGCTTTTTTTTTTTTTTTTTTTTTTTTTTAAGATTTAAGTTAATTGTGTCCCACTGGAGGTTAAAGTTTAAAAAGGCCTAAATGGTGAAAAGAAAAAAAAAAAAAAAAGCCCTTCCATAAACCCACAGATCATACAAAACTCAAGTCTGAGAGTGGCTCTTGTATGTTCTCAAATACTTTCCCCTCTCTTTTAAGTAAGCCTACCAAAGAGTAGAAAGACATCCTCATGAGTAGGTCAAATAACCCCAGTGGCAAATGTTAGTTCCTAAAATGTCTACCACCCTCCTCCCTAGGGCAAAATCTCACAGTACCTAGTTATTTTAATCTAGTTCATCCACAGAAGTACGGGTGACACAAATTAAGTTTATAAATTTTTAGTTCGGTTAAATGTTTAAAATATTTTTAATGGAAGCAATACAGTGCAGTGGGAAAAGCAGTGACCTAAATATTAGAAAACCTGGGTTCCATATCTCTGTTCTACCACCAACTCACTAGGTCATATAGAACAATTATATAATGTAATTTTCTAGATCTATGTTTTCTCATCTATAATAAGTTCCAAGCTTAAGGTATATTGTAGCCTCTGAAGACATCCAAAGATAAAGTAAAGGTGAGTGGGGGGGGGGGGGTAGGGTAGAAAAGAGTGAAAGTTCCCGTAAAAGCAACATCAGAATAAAACTCTTAAGAAGCATTTATTTAGTTCCCTTATGTAGTGGTTAAAGTCAGGCTCTGGAGCCAGAATGTACAGGCTCCACCACTGACACAATCGCCCTTGGCTGTAAATTCTATGTGCCAGTTTCCTCTCCTTTAAAATAGGAATCATAACAGCACTAACCTCATAGGATCACTGTGTGAGAATTACATTAGTTGATTTAAGCAATTAGAATACACAATACTCAATATATGCTTGTTCTCATTATTATTATCATTGGTGCATCAATACTGGGCTTATGGTGAAGACAAAGTTGACAATTAAGTATTTTCATGTCCTATTCTTTCTAATCAAAGAGGAAACAAAAAGATCTTGCAACTCTGTATGGATTCTGTGTACAACCTTCACACCCATGAACCCCCAAGTCCCTGCCTTTATACCCAAACTTGTGGATTCAGGCAGATACACAAGTACTGGATTCTCTATTTGTCTGCATACACCATCCCCAAGGATCCACAAATTTCTAAATGCACCAAGAAAACAAACTGGTAAAAGTGTTCTCATGCCTCTGAATAACAACAGAAACTCATTTTCCACCCACCTTCCCATACCCGGAAGTCAAAATCTACTTTAGAAATCAAAAGCTAGTGAAACATGTTCTCGCTTTTTTAGTATTTTAGATGATTGTTTTTAAGAGCTCACAGGTATAGGGTCCTTACATGCTGGGAATTTTTTTCTTTAGTCAACAACAATATCTGATGAAGATGGTAATCCAGAAAGGAAATCATATGACCCACTGTTTTCCTCATCCACCTAACAACTAACCCAAAAGCTTTAAGATTTCCTTTCCAATATTATTTTTTTCCTCAAACTTTCCATTTTCTTCTCAAGGTCCATTGTATTGACTAACTCCAAACATCACCTCTAAGGCATTCTGGGGTCCATCCGATAGTATTCATCAGTGCCCAATTCCCTGGACAGCTGTGGACGACTGTAACTGACTTAAGTTTCACTTCCGATTAAGTCTTTTCAATGAAGGTAACCTAATAGCCTTGCCCAATAGAGAGCCCTAGAAATAAACTTTCGTTTTCTGACCTCCTTCTCTCAAATTTATGAGCACAGATAGATTAGCGGATTCCACTTCAAGCAGAAAGAAAATCAAGTATCGTCATTTCTGCAGCATCTCCCCTAAGCTTGAATCTTAGCTGCACATCGTGCTTATCATTTTAAGCTGCTAATAAAATCCAACCAATTCAAAACGTCCCCGCAAACTTTAATGTCTCAGCACTTAATTTCTCTTGAAGAAATACATTCACAAAGGCATTTGTAATCAAAATCCTCAGAATCAAAAAAACATAACTTAAACCAAATTAGGCAAAACACTTCCCTACCTGCCAAATGGTTCCCCTAGAGCCTTCTAAAGAAGAATTACAGTACACATCTTTTTCTGTTAGACACATCAAAAAACAATGCGACACCAGAACACCACCACCCACGCACCCACCTCTCCCCTACATCCCCAGTATGTCATTGCTTGAGGGCAGAAGCTTTCTTTAGTTCACTGTTTTTATCCCCAATGCCTAGAACAGAACCTGGCACAGAGAAGAAACTCAGCAACTATTTGTTGATTGAATGAGTGGGCAGACAGGGATGGAGGTGCTGCAAGGAGCCAAGGCCCACAGAGGATAATTAGGCCACACATAACACATAGTTGACAGCTCTTTTGAAAGGTGATACAGTCACGGACGTGTCCACAGAGAACTGACCATTCTGGTGGCAGGGCACATCTTACTGTACATCTTACCACACATTTCACTGATAAATCTGTGATGTCGACCAAAACCAACTACCATCCCACAGCTCAGTGCCTTCCTGTGAAGGTATATGTGACTCCATGTTTTCTAACGAAACCCTGCATCCCCACTGACTTCCAAGGTAACGCTATAACTTTCACTCATTTCAACACTTTCAGCATTTCTCAGTCCCCTCTCTAATGCCTCACTCCTGCTCTCTAAGTACCTGATGTTTATGCTTTGCAACAAATAGGTAAATGTATACCCAGCTCACATCATATGGTGCTGAAGAGAGAAGAGTCTAAGGAGAGGAGCTCCCCAGGATATCACCCCCCAGAATCTTGAAAAGTAGAACCACATTAAAAAGTGCTTTAAGAAAATGAAAAATAAAGGCGACGAGTACCATACACAGCTTGGTACCAGGTATCTGAGAGAGCTCAGTGAAGAAAAAAAACCTCTAAACAGTAGGTCTCTACCCTGACTGTACAATAGCATCCCCTGGGGAGCTTTTTAAAGTTCTGATGATAGAGGTGGGGGCATCCTGCACCCTCCCAGAGGTACAGGGACGTTTTTAAAGTTCCCTAAGGTATCCCCAGGGTATTATAATATGTGGCCACGTTTGAGAATCCTGGGCTCTAAAACTTACAGTTGACCGTAGTTCCTCTTCACTAAAAATAACCTACAATTTTAAGAAAATTATACTAAAATCGTAAGGTTTATTAAAGTTGGTGGTAGGTACATGGGTGTTGGCCATGTTACACTTTACACTTTTCTATACCTAGAAAATATTTAATAGTCATATATACACATATATACATATCCATACATTTTTAGACAAATCTATTTAAAACAAGCTCATAGTATACTGGTCCTCAAAAGCACCAGTACTTAAAAAATGATTTTACATTCCTACAGATTATGCACACTGGTGGTGTCTGGGGCTTTTATTTCACTGGGGCTAAAAAAGACATACCAATTAAAACTGGGTCAGCTGACTTGAAAACACTGGCCTGTATTCTGTAATACACTCTCGTGCAGGTCTTGAGAAATGCTCCAGTCAAACTCAGCTCAGAAAGACCAAAGGTACCTGCTGAACCAGCAATCCACCTAAAATCAGCAAAGTTGCCAATACTGAGCCAGACTGGCTGTGAAATCCTCTATACAAACTAACATCTGGAGTCACAGATGTGGGTTTTGACAAGTTGGTATTACTCCCAGGGCTAGGCCCTACAACCATCTTAAAATGGAGCATATTCCAATCAAAGTTTCTCTAGAGACAAGCTCATCCCCCTCCTCTTTGTCAGAGGCACAGTGCAGGCACAGAATGCAGACAGTCTGAGTTCAAATTCTGACTGTACAACTTTCTATCTATGAGACCATACAGAAATTACTTAACTTCTCTAAACCTCAATTTCCTCACCTCTAAAATAATAATGATAATGTTACCTACCACACAGAGTTATTGTGAGGATTAGATGTGTTAATGCATGTAAAGCACTGGGTACAACAAATATCACAAGCAGTAAGCCTGTGATAAACGTGAGCCATTGTTGTTAAAATAGTTGCCCAAATAGTGGTGATTCTGGCACTGGCAAAGTTGTTTCCCAATTTGTGACGACTGGGCACTGGAATTCTGTATATTCTTTAAGCACATCTCTTGGAAGAGCCAAACCCATTAACAGAAAAGGAGACACAAACCTTGTCTCCAAAAAGATGTCCCGTGTCTCCTAAGGCCTGGAGTGATGGCATAAAGTAAAATGAGAAACTACGATAAAAGAATATAAAGTGAGCTCCAGATGTGCTCTTGTTTAAACGTCAGCTGGGTGACCTTGGGGAAATTCAAAAACACTTTCAGTTGGAAAATGAGGGCTTTGGACAGTTGCTTTCTGCTGTTTCTAAGCTTCTGGTATCACTCAGTTAAAGTGACTGCAGCCCCCCTCTCCTCTCTGTCCCCACCACAGTGGCTCCGTTCCAGCCACCAATGTCTCTTACACGTTGCTCACACACCACACCACTGCTTCTTCCTCAAAGCTTTCACACTTGTTCTCCCTTTTCCTTCAAAGCTCTTCTCCCGGCTATCTGTATTTCTTATTCCCTCACTTCCTTCAGGTTTCTGCTCAAATATCACCCCCTCAGAGAAGCCTTATCTAACCCACCCTAGATAAAACAGCACGTAAGAATACAAATACAAGTAAGTTCTCAGTTAAATACGTGACGCGATGTACAACAAAAGCAATTTTACCATACATGGGGAGATGGTGTAAACTCCACACAGATGCCCTGGCCAGGAATTAATTTTTTTTCCTCATCAACATCATAGTGAAGAGAATTGATGTTATCTGAGGACCTGCTGTGCTAGGTTCTCACTCTTCCTTTACCCTGCTTTGTAAAATCCCGTCACCTCCCAACATATTATATATTTGCTTATTTATAATACGTCCCCCATTCCTTGCTAGAATATAAATTCCATTGGAACAGATATCTACTTTTTCTTATTTACTATGGTACTTCCTGTGCCTAGAATAGTGCCTGCCTAGCACATAGAAGCTGTCAATAATTTTTTTTTGAATGAAAGAATAAACAAATCCAGACACCTGTTTCTTCCCAAAGAGAATGTTACCCTAATACACAAATATATAAAACAGGTAAAGGTGGAGTTCTGGTTGAATGAAGTCAGGATCTCCCCTCAAATGACTCAGCGTGCCCCAAGGTACCCAAAACCACTGCCCATGAGGATGTCCAAAGTCCCTTACCACTCTAAAAGTCCCCAAATCCACATTATTTCTGTTAAACTCCAAAGAAGAAATACTAAATTTGATGAATGATGTTCCATTCTGTGATTTCACTCACTATTCACTGGCAACTGCTAAAAAGGACCCTGAAAATTCAAAGCATACCATGCCCCACAACTGCTGCATCCCTAGAATATCTACAGCCAGATTGTAAACCTATCTAGTTGTGGGGGGAACAAATCCAACTACAAAGGACAAGATTCAGGGGGTGGTCTCTTTCCATGCTCTATCACATGGTGCCTGGGCTTCTGGGACCTACCACTAAGCCTCTAGGCCGCAATAATCCCACCGCTTCTAAGTGGGGAAAGGAAGAAGGGAGGTAAACTTGAGATCCATGTGGAGACAGATGCTATACAAGGGAGGAAATATTTGGGCGACATGGCAGCCACATGGTGCTTTCCTGACTACACCATTTAGTCTCTTTTTATATGTAAATGACCCCCAAATAAAATAATTCCTGGCTTAGCCTGCTTTGGGCTCACATTCAGAAAAACAGAAGTTGAGGGAGCATCCTAGAAAAGAATTCTGCACAGCACAAGAATAGTTGAAAAAAACACAGCAAAACTGTGATCAAGACTTATACACAGCTAAAGGACTGTGTCACAATTGCAGAGAAGATATGAAATACACTCAGCAGACAATAAGACTTTCGCAAATCTCTATTATCCAGTCTAGCAGTGCTGAACTAAGCAAGAGTCATCAATTGAAAGCCTGGTGACCCATCCTCTAACACTGTAATCTAATCCTTAAACTAAAGACGATTTAATGCCTTTGCATGTCCATATGTTTTCTAATGACGCTATTGCTGTCAGCATACTACAGAAGTGCTTCTTTGGAAGATGGAAGTAATGACAAAGCACATCATTGGAAAGGCAATTATATGCAGTACTAACATTTTACAATGGCCAGATGGGCTGTATTTCAACAATGTAATTTCCAAATCAGGCTAAGCATACATATTTGTCTGTCCCTAATCCCAGGTACATCATACTAAGCAAAATAAGAGTACAGCTGAAATATGGGCAGCAGATGTAGAAATCTACAACGAGAATGCTAAAATAGGCCAGGTGCGGTGGCTACACCTGCAATCCACTTTGGGATGCTGAGGTGGGCAGATCACCTGAGATCAGAAGTTCGAGACCAACCTGGCCAACATGGAGAAGCCCTATGTCTACTAAAAATACTAAAATTACCCAGATGTGGTGGCAGGCACCTGTAATACCAGCTACTCGGGAGGCTGAGGCAGGAGAATTGCTTAAATCCAGGAGGCGGAGGTTACAGTAGGCTGAGATCGCGCCACTGCACTCCAGCCTGGGCGACAGAGCAAGATTCTGTCTCAAAAAAAAAAAAAAAGAATGCTAAAGTAATATTCACCTATAAACAGAAAATAGGCAGCACCCACTACCCTGAAGTGAAACTGACACCCATTCCTGACAACCCATCTTCACACTGTTTCTTTAACTGAAAATAACATAACAGGGGTATTACAGACCACCAGAGGGGCAAGGAAGGACACAAGGAACTGTTCTCAAAAACAAAAAAGACACAGTTCCTATCTAAGAGTTTACAATCTGGGACAGGCCCTAGAGGCAATATAGAACTCATATTTTACAAATATATAAAATTAAAGCGCAAAAGATCACCATTAAAGCCCTGGACTTAAAGTGTGTTTCCTACTATACCAGATTTTTACATTTATATTTAAATTTCAAAGAACATGTTTTGACTTGGGTCTCCCCAACAATTACAATCTGTAAAAACAGAACTCTAGTATGTTATTTCCATTTTGGACATACAAAAGGGCAATTGTATTTACTGAGGTAATTGGAGAAAGGCAAGACTATGTATCTTAGAGCATGGTGATTCCAAGAAGAAACTGCCACCTCTCTTCAAAGAGATACTCAGATGGGCGCAGTGGCTTACACCTGTAATCCCAGTATTTTGGGAGATGAAGGCAGGAGAAGCACTTGAGACCAGGAGTTCTAGACCAGCCTGGGCAACATTGCAAGACTCCATTTCTATTCCTCCAAAAAAATTAGCCAGGGGTGGTGGTTCACACCTGTAGTCCCAGCTACCTGGAAGGCTGAAGCAGGAGGATCATTAGACCCCAGGAGTTTGAAAACACCTGTGCAACATAGCAAGACCCTGTCTCTACAAAAATAAAAATTAAAAAATTAGCCAGGTATGGTGACACATACCTGTAGGCCCAGCTCCTCCGGGGTGAGGCAGGAGGATCGTTTGAGGCCAGGAGTTTCAGGATGCAGTGAGGTATGATTACCACTGCACTCTAGCCTGGGAAACAAAGTGAGATCCCATCTCTTTAAAAAAAAAAAAAAAAGTGAGAGAGAGAGAGAGAGACACACAGACAGGGTCACTCTTTAGAGAAGTAACTTGACTGATCTTCACATCTAGAAATCTTTAGAAAATTCAGGCCCAGTGAGGGGAGAGGGGGGGGGAGAGAGGGGGGGAGAGAGGACAGAGAGAGAGTGAGAGAGAGAGTGTGTGTGTGTGTGTGTGTCTTTATACTAACCCCTTCCTTGTAAATGAATGGTAACAGACCAGTTCTGAATCCTGAAGTCCTAGGGGATGAACTGTGTGAAGCCCATCTTAGCCCAGGGGAAATGAGGAGGGGGCTTCTCAAAAAGGTACAGTACTCTAAATGCAGTTGGGATTTCCTTAAGAAGCAAATCTAGGGACTCCATGTTTGGATCCCCTTTCATGAACATTCTCGTGCTCATGGAAGCTGTTTTTCTCTATCCTGGATTTTCCCTCTGGAGTCCCCTTCGAACACTCTCTCGTGGAAGTCTGTCTTCCCCTCCTAAACTCCATCTCTCTCTATTCCCTTCCACTCACCGTATAAACTGCTTTTCTCTCCTGGATTCCATCTTTCTGGATTCTCTCAATTTAAAAAGAAAAAAAAATAAAAAATAAAAATAAAATAAAACAAAAAAGAAGCAAATCTAACAGTCACATTCATTAGCATACTCTTTGTAGCATAAACAAATCTCAACAGGGTAGAATGGGAAGTGGGGGAGAACAATTTGCAAATCTGCTTAGAATAATGAAAGGAAACAATGACAAGAAATCAACAGACTATTTGTTACCTGGTATCTTCAAGATACAGATACCAAGAAAAGCAAAAAGAGCTATTTAGTGTGGTCTTTTACGAGAAAGAAAAGAGTTCCTAATAGATTAAAAAAAAAAAAAAAACACCTCGCCCTCAAAACAAGGTCTCTGTTATTGTAGAATAGATTCCCAAGAGAAGTGCTGCTTCACAGAATAGTTTAAAAGCAGACAAGACAAAATACTTTAGAATCTATAGCAGAATATAAGCTTATATGCACAGTAATCTGTGAGAGCCTGCCAGTCCCTATTCCAATTTTACACTTGTGTTCCAGGGAGCTACTTTTAGAATTCAGTGAGATAAATGTGTGGAAGGGTTTAGAAAAGAGACTGACATGCAATAACCCTCAATATCATGAGCCTGAATCTTTGCCTTTGACAACGGTTTAAAATCTACCTGAGTAATATAATCTGACCTGGGAAAAGGTCAGATTTTAAAATAGGGAGAAACAGTGAAAAAGACACACAGAGAGAAAAAACAACAACGAATATGTTACAGATATATTGTATGAGTGGCAACAACCTAACTGTAAGCTCCAACTTTTGAAAGGAAATAAAGACCTGGACAACAAGTACTCTTCCCTCCCTAACTCCTATTATTGTACCTAGAAAATCCTTTGTAACAATTTTCAGCACAACAAGGAACAAATGTGGTCTACCACGGACGATGTGGCAATCTTTCACAAAATGCATCTGTATTCAAATGAGTAAAGGGGTAAGGGGCCCAAGCTTTCAAGTCAGGCAAAAACTACTACATTTCTTGCCTCTAGTACTGATCCTGGCCAAGTTGATTTAACAGCTCTGCGCTTTAGTTTCCCCAACTATAAAACAGATATTATTCCTTTTTTCATGGGGAGCATCTAAGGGATAATGAATACAAAATTGCTAGCACAATGCCTGGCACAAGACAAATAGTAAATACCAGCTCCCTCTTCAAAAATTTCTTTTCATGGAATTTTTATCAACTGTAAATAAACACTGATTGAGTATCTGCTACGCATAGATTACTGAGTGAAGAAAGCAACAATTCTGAAAGCCTCAAATATCCCAAGAAGGACATATAGAAAGAGTGCAGGGGTTACATCTAGACAGAGAAAACAGGGAAAATACATTAGAAATACAAGGCCAGGCACAGTGGCTCTCACCTGTAATCCCAGCACTTTGAGAGGCCAAGGTGGGAGGATCGCTTAAGCCCAGGAGTTTAAGACCAGCCTAAGGAGACTCTGTCTCTACAAATAATAAATTAGCCAGGCATGGTAAGACGCACCTATGGTCCCAGCTACTCAGGAGGCTGAGGTGAGAAGATCACTTCAGCCCAGGAGGTCAAGGCTGCAGTGAGCCATGATGTACCACTGCACTCCAGCCTGGACAAGACAGCAAGACCCTGTCTCAAAAAAAAGTTTTAAAATAGAAATAAATAAAGGAGAAAACTCTGGCTCTCTTTTCCAAGGTTCCAGTCCTAACTCCCAAGAAACATGCAGTAAGCCATTACAACGCATAAAACAGACCAAGAAAAATTAACAGCACTTCAACTTCCCACCAGATCCCAAAGTAAACATGAAACCCATAGTGTCACAGTCAACACTTCAAAAACTCCTTCAGGCAAGCTCCAAAATCTCCACACATGGGAAAACCATGTCAGATGAAATGTCCCCAAAGCCAAGAAATAAAGCATTTCTCAGACCTAATCATTTCCCAGAAATAATCCATATCCCAGCACTAAGACTATCAGTAATGTACTATCATTAATACTATTATTATCATCATCAGTGATTCTGGAAACAAGTAATAGCTATAGTAAAAATTAATTCTAAGTTTGAAATATAGATAAAAGGATGGTTTTACTGGATAGTTTGAAGCTTGAATGATCCAAAGTGGAAAGCCACATTGACAAAATAATTTATAATTTTTAAAAAGTTATCAAGAAAGGTAAAGGCAGTATAGATATGCTGAGTTAAACAGCTTTTAATGCTTTCAGATATATGTAAAACTACTTTTAAACACAGGAACTATTTCTGGAATCACATTATAATTCAATATTTAAAAACATTTATATTCCTTCAACTGAAGGTGACCTGAAACAATCTGGTCCACTTCTATATTAGACTAATAAAACATTTTAAAACAACACAAGTGTCTAACACAGCGGGTCTCAACATTCAGGTGTGAAATCGTACCTCCCAGCACACGGCTGAATTATCCCCCTGCATCTCACCTGCAATTATCATTTGCTCCCTCCCCAGGTGGCTCTAAGACACCACATATCCTCTTAGGCCCACATCTGGAAATACAAACTCCCTCTGGGGGCCTCATATGCTAAGGGAGTCAAGGAACACAAAAACAAAAACGTCATGCTGGCTTGAACAATTTCTGAAAAATAACTATTTTCAAAACACAGTATAACAGCAATCTGATAAAATTAAAATATCCTTATGTCACTATGGTTAGGGATAAATTTTCTTCCAAATAAAAAGGGTAAATTTACTTCACAGTTCCAATAGAGGCCAGCTTCTTCCATTAAGACCAATTCCAAAAATTTAGCAAAGGATATTTCATCAGTTCATAGGGCATAATTAGATGTTTTGATTAAAGCATTTTCCTCCCCTGGTTAACAAGATATAACAGATGTCACTGACTTCCCTAATAACAATGCAACCCTGCTTTTGGCATCTTTACAATTTTAAAACTGAACTGTCATATAGAAAAATTATAGCTAGGGTATCTCAGTACAATCATGATTCTGAAGTGGTTATGACACGCCTGGACTCCCCAATGGAACAGATATGGAAATCATATTCCATATTCATAGCCGGAAGCCCTCCTTAGCAAGCACTTGAAAACCAAGCTCTGAAATCTGAATGATGCGGGCTTATTCAAATCACCACCAATTATTCCTGGAAGCACCGACCAAGTGAGGTATAAAACCTGAAAAGAAAATGCAAATCTCACAGTCACAGTCTTGCAGGAGCACAGGGAACACATGCAGAAAACTGTCTCAGAGGACGCAATGCCCATCTAAAGAGAATCACTCTACCAAAATCCCAGCCTCCCTGCAGAGAGGAGGAGTACTATAGTTGATAAAAAGGACTCATATTTTTCACAGCAAGATTTCCCTGGTGCATTTGATCCAATTTACAAAAATTCGATTTACACGAATTTTGTCAACATATCAGTCCAGAGTGTAACTAGAGACAGGCTTGCATTTCAAATGGGAGACAGAGCCTCTCTGATTGAAGTTGAACTCAAACATCCTGGTTTAACAACTCCATTAATGAAATGAAGCACAGATCTAAAGATTACTCAGCCCCTTTGTCAGTCACATGTGTTATTTATAGGACAGCATATCAATCATGTCTTCCCCTTATTATTTCCTACCTTCTGGTCCTAAGCTATTTGGTCTGCCAAATTAATACATTCCAGTGCTGCTGCAAATCTAAACAATGCTTGATAAAAGATTAATAAAATAGTTGGACCACATACGCACCCAGGGAAATTCATCAATGTCTTTTATTTGCATATTTGGCTGACTGCCCCCTGCAGCAAATATATAAGGCACAATCCTCAGGTATACTGGTTTATGGTTTGCATTTAATTCATGGTGTCAATCTGCTTCTGTTTTAATTACATCCATCTTGATATGTTATTACAATCCCATGAAAACTCCTTTTCATTATATGAATGGCTATAAATATATACACATGACAAACAGTTGTTATAAATGTTCTGGTTCAGCAATGAATAGGCAAGATGCCTTAGTCTACACGTCATGTGGATTTAATATTTTGAGTATTTCTTCGGAAGAAAAGTTTGGTTGAGCCTTCAACTCCACTATACTCCAAAGTTCACTCACTCCACATATCCTGCCACCAATGTTATGAAGTTGCTTTGAGTTTCCAGGATTGCTAGGCTAAAGAAAATATTTTACACAAAGAAATTATGTTAAAATTTTAAGTGGGCCACATTAAGGTCATCTCACAACCAAATAATTATTTTATCTTTCCACTGGACATTCAATGATGAGAAACCACCCTAATATTTTTCTTTTACATCCTTATAAAAGGGAGGTGGGGGGCAGTATTTAAAAACTGTATGAGTGTACCTACAGAGAAAGGCCAATAAATTTCAGGGTGATAAACTGGGAGAGAGTGCACGGAGAGAACAATGCTTTTTAAAGGTTCTTGATACTGTGTAAATCAGAACACTTCTTAGCTGAAATGGGAAGCTTTACAATTATGGGTGCTCATCCACATTAGTAGTAAGACTTTCTGTTTTTAAACAAATCACCTTCCAAGGTTCCCATTCCTTGGGACTCCCCAGTACTAATTTACAAGAGCAGTCCCCTAGATTCATAGAGTAACCGTGAGAGCCTCTAACTCCCATTGTGATCCTGAACAGGTCAATTAACCCCTGTGGGCTGTGTTTTCATTTGCAAAATGAGAGGTAGCACTACATCACTAAAGACAACATCTGTGTCTCTGATGCCACAGGGCTTAGAAAACACATCAACTAGCAAAGGCTGGAATAAAATGGATCAAAAGACTGCTCTGAAAAAGTTTACGTCCTAACTTTAGGATACCTCCTAAAGATTTAACTCTGCAGATTAATCCCAAAACTGTAATTTTCAAGTAATCAAAGTGAGCACGGTAACAAATGAGGGAGGAAACCACAATATGCAGCAACACACACTTATCAAATCCTTGTTTCCCTTTTTGCTCCGAAGCATAATTTCACTTCAAAAATATAAGATCATTTCTTAGAAAAGCACAGTCCAGGACCTTCATTATCTTTGTCAACTGAACATGTACAGAGAGAATGGGTGGAAGTTACTGGAATTTCTATCACATGGCTAGAAAACAAGTAATCATCTAATGTTCAATTATTGTGTTATCCACATCTTCATTCTTACTTTTATTCTTTGTAAAGATTTTAACTACAGAACAACATTTCACTAAACAACATTTAACCAGCAACCTTTAGCCAGCAAGTATAACTGAACAAAGAGATCTAGAAGAAAAAAAAGAAGTCTACTTCAATATAACAGTTGAGAAATACTTATGGGACCATAATCTCTTAAGTCTTCTTGGTAAGTTCTAAAATATTACTGCCATCAGAAGCTTTACAAAAACCTAAAATGAGGTTGGTTTTGTGCTGCAGAGGAGGGCAGGTGTGGGGACAACAAGGAAAATGAGATCCCTCAGGTGTCATCACAACTTGCAGTGGCAATGACTTAAACTCAGTCTCAGGTTCAGAACTTCACCACCGTTTGCAAATGTCAGATTTCTTGCTGGGTGCTATGCCTCATGTTAGTAATCCTAGCAGTCTGGGAGGCTGAGGAGGGCAGATTGCCTGAGCCCAGGAATTTGAAATCAGCCTAGGCAACAAGGCAAAAGTCCATCTCTCCAAAAAATACAAAAGTTAGCTAGGCATGATGGTATATATCTGTAGTCCCAGCACTTGGGAGGCTGAGGTGAGACGATCACCTGAGCCCAGGAAGGTCGGGGCTGCAGTGAGCCATGATCATACCACTGCACTCCAGCCTGGGCAACCAAAGTAAGACCCTGAAGAAAAAGAAAAGAAAAATAGAAAATATCAGATTTCACCCATACAACCAAGAGTCACAATCTATCTTTGCAGGCTGTGCTTAAGTTAATAGCAGCCACACAATACTTTCAATTTAAAGACTTTCTACCAAAAATGATCCCTTCATTACATACAAACTGTGGACTTTTCTCTTGTGACTCCGTTTTACTGCACATGGGCTTTCAAGGTCTCCAGAGGTAACAAGGAGATACAGTACTGTGAGGTACAGTGACAAGCTAAAATGACAGTAAAGCCGTTTTAAAAATATTTGAATGTAGTTGATAATCTGTAAAGTTTGTTCTGGCAAACAAATAACTAGAATTCAGATACAAACTGGGAAATCAGAAAAGTGAGCTGTAACAGCTAAGAAAGCTGTGGTAGGCAATTCAACTTTAAAGAGCTAAATTAGAGTTCCTCAAGCAGATTGTCACAGTTCAAATAACGAAATTAAAAATTTTTTTTAAGTTCCATGTTTCATGCACAATGTCCTAAATGCATTACCTTTTATTAATGGCATTCATAATTTTGATAGTTCTACCTCAGAAAAGGAAGAGAGGGAGGGAGGAAGAACAGGAAGGAGAGAGAAAAAAAGGAGGGAGGTACACAGCAGGTGAACAGGGAACGTAACTAGACCCTAACAGGGCCACATACACTAATGCGTGAAATAAACACCTTCAAAGAAGGCACCAATTCACATGATTTCGGGCTCCAGAGTCCCTTGCAATGGATGGAATCGGAGATCTGAACAGGACTAAGACATAGAAACCTGCGCTTGTCTCATCTCTTCCTAAACAAGCAGAGGCAGTCAAATTCTATGAAATCCACTCCTCTCCTCCTCATACTAACAACATAAAAAAAGGGTTATTCTTTGTGACCCCACAATATGTATCGATTGTATACCAACAGACACAAAGCTATAATAGAAACTATCATTACTCTGCAATTCTGTCAGAAGAAATGAAGGAGAACACAGCTCAGATTTGAAAGAAAGAAGACACACTTAGGGTCTCACCAGTCTTGAATTCTATGTCCTCTCCACTGTCCAGAGGTGAAAGGTCTACATTCATGGAAGAGGTTCTGATTACATAAGAGAAAACAGTTCTGCTCCAGCTCACAAAGTCCCTAATTGTTTTTGATCTTCTCCTGTCTCAAGTTTTACCAAATTAATTAACATATTGCTCTTCTAAACTTCAACGATCTGAGTTTTCAAATTTACCTGAATCTTTTCAGAACTTTCTAAAATTAACAGTTGCTATTCCATTACCAGGTTCTTTATCCTACATCTATAGCATATTGGGTTTAATCCTAATCCTGGAAAAAAAAAATAAGTAAAGTTGCTTCTTAAGGAGAAAAAAACAGCATCAAGCACTTTTACAAAGTTAGGCTGCATTTAGTATATATTACGACTACTATACAGGATACGGGTAAAATAAAATAAAATGTAAAGCCACTAACCCACTGTCCTTCACCCTCTGCATGCACACAGGTACACACACAAATATACACACACACACACAAAGTGCCACATACCTTCTCGTCCAAAGGCTTCCAAATCTCAGAGCTCTTAAGACTTAAATTATTCCTTAATAGCTAGCCTTAACTATTGTTGTCTCCAACTGGGGACCTTATTTCTAATCCTAACATTCTTTCAAACTAAATAATCACCATTTATCTTTGACAATACATGGAACTTGGTGTAGAAAAGTCTCAGAATCTCTTTATCACCCTCAACACTCTTTGAATTATGTTTACTGCTATTTTTTAACCCTTTTTCAACGGTGAAAACTACAGAACATTACTCTCAGAGAAGATCGAAGGCTCAATTCCTAACCTCACAATTTATTTTTTACATTCATGGATTCATGTATATTCTAACTCCAAAAAAGTAGTTAATCTCCACAATTAACAGAAGCTGCATGGAATCATCATATCACACCCTTCAACCTCATCTCACATAAATACTCCTCAAGAGATGCTCCGCCTTACAGAGTAAAATACTGAAATTCAGTAATTACAGTAAAATACTTGAATTCATAACCACACACACTATTCATACACTTCCTTTCCTCCAAATTCTCCCATCCCTTCTCAGATCCTAAAGCCAAGCACACTTTCAGAAGTCAAATGCTAGAACTAGCCCATTTACTTTATAATCCCATGGCCAAATTTTCCAAAATATACAGTGAAAAATGCAACAGAAACACAGTTTCACAGCTTTTCCTGGCTATGTAATAGCAAAAGAGAGATTCTGACCCTTTTTTGAACTACCACTTCCCATACAGCAAGCCAAAGGCAGATAATTTGAAATCTTTGTTTTAACAACATCAACCTCCTTTCTCATCCAATCTTTTTTTGCAGGTTGCTAAAAAGCAGCAATACGTGAAACTACAAGGGACAGAGAGGATAACACACTGGCCGAAGGGCAGCTCGGTGGCAACAAAATTGGGCTAGCAGCATCACACTGAAAGAGCTATTAATGAGACTCAATCACCAATATGTACCTCATGGTGGGATTGGTAACAATCAGTAAAAAGGCAGACATCCGGCAGGAAAGGGGAGCAGGAAAAGACATGGACTAGTCTCCCTCTCTGTTTACATCTCCCCCACTTTCACTCTCCTTGCCACTCCTGCTTAAGAAGCAGTTTCCCACGCACTGACTACAAGCTTCTGTGCCTGGTTTTCCAAGTCGTCTACCATCAGCCCACTCACCCCAGACTCAGAGATCACCAAATTCCAAGATTTGGAGGGACTTCTTTTGGATCTTTTCTAGCACTTCCCATACTGGATTATAAATTACAATGCAGAGAAAAAAAGTGCTCTGTGGTCAAAACAGATTTAGGAAATTAGGCACACCACACTGCTTTCTCTGATACTCAAAATTCACATTCACACAATAGACTTTTAATTCTGGCAGAACAAGCCATCCATTTAATTTTGACTAGCCCATCAAGTTTCAAAATCTATTTCAGGGTAGATCACTCTGTTTCAGTCTAGAACACCATTTATGAACATCCTAGGAGTAGCTTTGCTCTAAACTAGTTTAAACTTCTCCACTAATGGATAAAAGAAATCATGCTCTGAGAAAGTTAACTTCCAAAGGCCACACTAGTTAGGCAGACCAAGCCTAGAATTCGGGTCTCCACAGGTTTCCTGCCCCACTAAACAAACACTCTTTACTTACCTTTGTATTCATTTCCATCAGTCCTTCCTTAACCCCAAGTACTAACCACATAGCATCTTGTTCCTGTGCCTAGTTCACTATTCCTTTAGAACTCAACCCCGACTCCTTCCCCATATATCCAAATCACTTCACCCTTCTAGGTCCCATCTTCCCCACGAAGCCTGCTTGAACACTTCAACCTATCTCACTAGCCTGTCTCTAAAAGCCTATTGCACTTAGTTGATATTAGGCATTCAAGTGCCTGTTTCAAAATTGTTTTATAGGTGCTGGCTTTAATTTATCAACTAAACAGCGCACTTTTCCAAATGCTAGACTTATGTTTGGTTTCTCTATATTCGTAGTGCCTTGCACATATTAAGCACTCCTTAAATATCTGCTGACTGATAAAAGGAACATAACGAAAGTTTTTTTGAACAACTAAATAAAAGTGATTTGACCATAATAAATTGTTAGAGCCTATTAACATGGCATGTTATAAGCACACCAAATTCTGTACAGCCCACTTATACTACTGATGTGTGGCGTAAGCCTTGAAATAGAGCCAGGAAGTGAAGACTGCATGAAAGTCTTGGTTTGTTGCTCTAACCACTAGAAATGAGTCTTCCTTTACTTTCATAAGCCTACAAAGCTCCAATTGGCCTCTTTTCTGCTAATGCCACAAATTTAATCTTAGCTTCCCTTGGTCAGCTGTACAAAAGGAGGCTGCCCTATGAAGCCAGTGCACAAAAGAGGAGTGAGGGGAAAAATAATGGATTTGCAAAGTCAAGTTTTCAGCCATGGTACTCACATGGTTTCCTAATAGAGACAACACAGAAAAGAAACCCAAATAACAGAAAGCCAACACTATCTGACACATCAGGACACACTGATGGTAGTAAGACCCCCCAACATTCCCATTTATACTTTGTTTGCTATAAGGTACTTTTCAAGAAAACTAGACATCATATCTGGGGATTTTTGCTCTCATCTTGTCACTCAAAGAATATCCAAACAAACAATATACCATATCCCAAGGTTAACTCTGCTTCTCAACTGCATAATGAAAAGAACACCACGTTCAACTTTAGCCTCCTCACCTACCCTCTTATCTTCTATCATGAGGCTCTTCATAATCACACACTTGAACTTCGGGGCACAATTATTCAAGACAAGTGTCCCTGTGAGTATGAAACTATCTCAGCCAGTTTCACTGCCTACAAAATTTGAGACCTGTCAAACTACCCCTAAAGCTTTCATCATCTCCAAAAAGAATCCAACAACGGCAAAAAATAATCAAGATAAAAATACAGTTCTCATTAGGCAAGTATATCACTTTTACTCCAGTATCAGTAAAATCAGTTGAACTGGAACTATTTATATTAGCACATTTCATAATAAGTTAGGAGCCTCTTATTTTTAAAAGGGAAGTCCAAAATCAGCTGCTCAGAACAAAATCATGAAGTCAAATAATATGTCCAGTAATGCACAAAGTAAGCTACTCCACTGTTTGCCAGCTATTGCTCTGAACCAGCACAAGTTATAAACCTAGTTGTACAAGCCAATATTTCTGGTTTCTTTTCACAATATCATACCAGCAGCAGCCTTAATGACATCTGGTGACAACTGATTTCATTTCTAAAAACAAGGCCCAAAAACATACTATGTATGTAGGATAACTCTTAGCATCTACAATAATTCTTAACTTTTACAAGCACTCCCGCAACACACATTTTTGTCCAAGCTCATAGTTTAGTTGCCTGTTCCCAATAAGCCCTTACATTTCTTGGTGATAGTTCAATAAATCTTCCAAACTGAATACAGGCGACCACCAGAGGTTTTAATTTAACAATCACTATACACATATGTTCTGACCATCCAGCATGGACACAATGGGATAGCACGCAGCCAATAAGACTACCTTTTGCCAAAGAACCAGACATACATGATGATTTTTATTTCCCATTGTGTGTTTTTAATCTGACAAATGTATTTACAGCTTCCCTACAAAAGGGCCTCTTAAAATGTAAACACTGACAGGGTATTTGATATTAGGAAACTGTTATATATTTATTTAGGTGTGATAATACTGCTTTGGGGGTTTTGGTGGGATCTGGGGTTTTTTGGAGTAATTATGGTTTAGAGATTCATACAGAAGTCTTTGTGGATGAGATTATATGTGGGAGAGGGAGTAGATGAAATATAGAAAAAACAAGATGAGGTATGAGTTGGTAGTTATCGAACCTGGATGTTAGGTGGTCTGTTTACCGCTGTATGTTTTTCTACAGAATTTTAAGTAAACTTTTTAAAAAGTTAGACCTTTTATACCCACACACAGATATGCATGCGATATTTAGATATGAAGGTGGCATCGTATTCAGCTAACCAAAATAACTTGGGTTTTGAACGTAGAAAAGTAGTAGAAAAAAAATAATCAGAGCAAAGAAAGAAACGGTATTAACCGCACATTTTGAACTTGGTCTTCTTTCAAAATTACAAGTTTTTTAGGCACAAAATAAATTGGAATGAGCACATTTTCTCTCAAAAGCCAAATGGATAGATATATATTACAACCCCAGGCAAACACCTATTTGTTAAAAATAAAATAATCAAAAACAACTGCATAAGTTATACATATATATGTGTATATATCTATATCTATTTATTTATTTATATATATATATGTATGTATATATGTCCCTACTTGTCCTCCAAAAATGTTTGTGGGAATCTGGTGGCCCCTCTTGATTACTGAGAGGGGCCACACCACAGCCCAGGATAACCATGCAGAAAGCAGAACCACTTGTAACCAGCTCTTACAAGTACTTTCCTAAACCAACCACAGACAGCAATGATGAACCAAATTCCAAGCAGTATGTTCTATTAGGAACATGCTGCCATTTCAATTCCTATTTTAAAGCAAGAGAGAGAGACAGAAAGAGGTCACACTGTACGGTAACCACCCACCTTGGCAAACTTAAAGCCACAGTTGGAATTATCCTAAATGAGTGGTGAACCTCAACACTCAAAATTTTGGCCAATAAACCACCAGTTCTAGAACCAGAGAGTGACCGATTCAATCACTAACATCAAAATCTATAACCACCACCAATACAACCAACATCACCATCATCACCACCATCACCACCACCTCTACCTCCACCACCACCACCACCTCCCTTACTCCCAACCACTGTCCATCATCCACCACCATCACCACCAGCAGCCCAACCAAAAGCAGTTCAAACAGAAAAGGACAACACTGACAGGAAGCCTTCCTTTGAAAAAAATATTTAAACCTGACACCCAAACACATAAAACAGAACCAGCAGTCTAAACCTGTACAGTTACTGTATGTGAGATTTAAGCTGTCATTAACAAAGCTTGCATCTGAACATCTGAAACAATACCATAATAACAGCAAAAAAAAAAAAGGAAAGGGAAAAGTTTCCTTCAGGAGCCTCAAACCATCACATAAGGTGCATGAAACACTATAAGCCAACTATAAACTGCATCTTGGTTTTGTGCTTAAGAAAGGTGGACTAACTCTGCAGAATATCAAAGCCTTCTGTGTGTGCGCATGGTGTGTGGGGGGTGGGGACAGGGAGGCAGGGAGAGGAAAGAAGGCGGTTAAATTGATAGAGGCCAATGACCAATACCACACCAAAGGAGATCCGTCCAGGCAAAGATAGTCTCCTCCTAACCCCTGGACAGTCTCCCTCTCCCGCCCTTTTCCCTTTCCCCCCACCCTAGGAGCCAGTTAGCCCGGAGGAAAATGTGCGTTTGGAAATCAACACTGCAGGTGCCCAAGGAATAAAGAAAGACACACACACACACATAGACACACACAAAGCCAATCACTTAGAAAGAAAAAAAAAAGAAAACACTTAAAGGAAAGGGAGAGGGACAATTGGTGACAAGCCCTTCAGATAGCAGCTAGGATTTTATTCTTTCCTCCCACCAGTCCTCCTTGTATACCTTTTTCTGTCCTTTAGCTAAATTGCTCATGCACACACACACATGTGCCTATGTATGTGTAAAGATAATATAATTAACCCTTTCGGTAACAGAGCCCTATACAGAATACAGAGAGATATTCCATCCTTCCCTCTTCTCTCTCTCCCCTCCTCCCACCTTTCTCCCAACCAGGAGAAAACGCCCCCTTCCCCAGCTTCACCCAAAAAAAAATATATATATATATTCGAGGGGGTAGCGGGGGGAGGCGCAAAGAAACCATAAAACCCCATCAGTCTCCGGTCCCGAGGACACCAGGGAAAGGTATATACTACACAGACACACACACACGGACATATGACTCTGTAGAAAGCACACAGAGAACCGTCCACAGGCGCCCCAAACCCAGCAGAGAGACTTCCACCAGCCAAGAAGCCATGATTGGGGAGGGAGAGGAGGAAGGAGTGGGGGCAGAGCTCTCTGTGGAGAGGGGGCGCATTGTTGTGATGCCTGAACCCCTTTCTTTCTGCCCATCTGCTGTGGAGGGGGTGCAGGGAGGGGGCGCAGGGGAAAGGCGAGCGAGGAAAAGAGGAGACCAGGCACGGCTTTGCGACTCCCTCCTGCTGCCTGTCTGCCCGCGCCCCCAGCTCCCCCCACCAACAATAAGACCTCAGCCCAGACAGACAGACAGACAGCCCAGAGCGCGGCGAGGGAGGCAGGAGAGCCGGGCGCAGCCGAGTGGGGTCGTGCATAAAGGGAACCCGGGGGGAGGGGGGTCCCCCTTACCTCCAGCGCTTCAAAAGTGACAAAGCTGGTCATGGCAAATCCATCAATGATGTCCTCTTCGGCCGAGGTGGACTCTCTCCGCTTCCTCCGCGGGGGTCTGGGCCGGGACGGGGCGGAGGACGGGGGCTTCCCATTGTCTTCCTTGTCGGAGCCCGACGACGAGGCGAGTGAGAGCGCCCGGGTACGGCCAGCCCCGCCGCCGCCGGCCGCGCCGGCCCCCAGCCCGCCCCGGGAGCGCCTCTCCCGGTCTCGCTGCGACCGCGACCGCCGCTTTTTGCGGAGTCCATGGCCCCGCGTCGGGCCATCCATGGCTCTGCCGCGCCGGGGTCTCCCCGCTCGCCAGCCACAGGCTACGGCCGCGGCCACACACAAAAAAAATTGACACCGAGCCCTCCCTCCCCCTTCACGGCTTCCCTCCGCCCCGAGGAGGGCGCGGGGGAGACGGCGGCCGAAAGAAGGGAGAGAGGGGAAGAAAGAGAGGAGAAAGAAAAGGGGGAAGGGGCGGAGAGAGGGGAGGGGGGACGGGGAGCGAGGGCGAGAAGCGAGGAACCCAAGTGTGGGGCTCCCCACAGCACCAAGGGTCGGAGATGCCTGGGAGCAGCGCCGAGCAAAGTAATGGCTGAACACACAGGTCTCCTTTAGAGGAAAAAAAATAACTCACCAAGCAGGCAATAAATCAGAATAGCGGAATGCTTTGATCAAGAGACTGGGAGGCTCCGGGGAGCCCTCCCCGCGGCCATTCTCCGCCGCGCCCCCCCCCCCCCCGAAAACGCCGGCGCCCCCCCTCAACCGGATCCAAAATCGGGTCCGAAAAAGGTCGCGGGAAAAGTGGGGGCAATGAACTTCACCCGCCCCTCGCGCAGGAAAACACCCCCGCCGCCTCTCAAACACGCCTCGGAGAAAACTCACTCCCAGGCTCCCAAATTTTTAAGAAATGCAGCCAGGGGAGGCCGGGGCTCCGGAGCGACCCGAGAGGGGTGAGACTCCCCAGAGAGGGGAGCATAATAATGCAATCATTAGCGGAGGAGAGGCGAAACTGCGAGCGGCGGAGGAGAAGGGAGGCGGAGGAAGGGAAGGAGGATGCTGCTGGAGCAGTTGTGGGGTTTGCTTTTCGGTCTTCGAGGGGGGAGGAGAGGGAGATGAAAGAAGAGAAGAGGCAAACCCTGCCGCTGCCACCCGCCCCCCTCCTCACAAAAATATTTTTTCCAGTCCCAGAGAAGAGGTCACCCTTCCTCAAAAAAGGGAGGGGGTGAGTCAGTCAGTCGACGAGGAAAGCAGAAAGAAATCTCCAGCGGGAGAGACACCGGTGTGCCGCCGCCGCCGCCGCTTCTCTCGCCGCCCCGCCTGAGGAGAAGTGCAGCCGGGAACGCTGCTCTCGCCGTCGCCGCTAACGCTGCCGCCGCCGCCGCGAAAGCCCCGAGCCGGAGGGTGCACAGCGTGTCCCCGGGCGGCTGCAGCGGGAGCCCGGGCACTGCCCCATCCTCCGCCCGCCCGCCAGCTTCGCGCAGCTCCCGCTCCTCCCCCTCCGCGGCCGGCCCACCGCCGCCGCCCGCCTCAGCCCAGCCCCGCGCCCGCCAGCTTGCTCGTGCGTTCGTTCGCTCGTGTTCGCGCGCTCCCGCGCACCCGCCCTCCCCGCGCCTCGCTCGGCGCGCGCTCCCGCCCCCGCGGCCCCGGCCGGCGGGATCACGTGGACGGCTGGGCTCCCTCCTCCCCCGCCCCCTCCCCAGTTGTAGAGTGTGTAGAAAGCAAAAGGCTGGGGGCTGGCCGCGCTCGCGAGCCCAGGGCATGCGCGCTGGGGCGGCCGGGCCTGCGCACTGGGGGCGGTGGGGAGCCGCGAGGGGGGCGGGGGCGTGGAGGGGGCCGCCCGCGTGGGGTTGGCCGCGGCTGGGCCCGGTTGGCGCGCGAGGGCGTGGAAGCCGCCGGAGGATCCGGCCTGTCTCAGCGGGGACGCGTGCGGGCCCCTGCTCCCAGGCCATTCCGCGCGCGCCCCCCACCTCCTCCTCGGGACACTTGCCCCTGGATCCCCTACCCCCGGCCGACCAGAGGCCGCCTTCTCGGGAAACCCCCAGCCCCCAAGGGTGTTTTCTCTTAACTACCTGCGCTGCGAGGGAGGGTGTTCAGAGAAGGGGCACAAGGGGGGCGTCCCTGGGAGGGGGCGCGACTGGAGGCGACAGAACTGGGAGCGGGTACCAAAGCGCGGGCCTTTGCTCCGCGGGGCGCAGTGGGAGCACCAACAGGCAGAGTTGGAAACTTTTCCCCCACGTGGCACCACAGTGCGTGGCCGAGTGACCCCGCGCCCGGATGACCCCTGGGATTTCCGCCTCGTCTTCCAGCGGGGGACCTTGGGACGCACGGGCGGCTTCGGATCCGGGAGCGCGAGGCCTAGCAGCTGGGGGCCGAACTTGAACCTCGGCGGCGGCCGCGGGCGAGGGGCGGGGCTGGAGGGGCCGGGTCCCGCCCCAGCTCGAGGACCCGTTAGACCCGAAAGCCGCAGTTCCTGCCCCGCGGGCTTCCTTTATTTTTGGGGGGGGGGGGTTCACAAGTTTTTCCACCTGAGCCCCTTCCTCCCGCTGCAATGTAGCTGATGCTTATAAAAAGTTGTATTAAAAAGCCGACTGCAGCCCAGAATCGATCACCAAAAGCGACCAGCCTCTCTGGGTAAAATAGTTGTGCGTTTTTCAGAGCACTGGAATTGATCTGTACGGATCAGAAAGACACCGACGGCCCGCTCTCAGCAGCCTCTAGGATACTCTTCACTTTCTGTCCCGGCACTTAAACACCACGGCACCGTCTCTCCTTCCTCCCTAGTAGCAAGCTCGTGGAGGAAGAAAAGGAAAATAAACTGACATATATTAATTACACACAATGGGCCAGGCACTGTGCTAGAACGCTGTGCGTATGATTTCACCTCTTTAAAACACAAATCGGCACATTTTATTATTACTGGAAGGAGAATGATAGAGAAAACAGTAAGGACGTGTTTTCTCTCACAATCTGACACATCTGATTGACTGATTGATTGATTGTTTTTCATTTAACAATTATTAGGCCTTACCAGGCTTAGCAAGCACAGTTGTAGGTACTCGGAATACAGCGACGTACAAAACAGAAAAGATACTGCTTCTTAGATCTTACGTTCTAGCAGGCAAGCCTCACTTGTCTTATAATTCCTAATAACAATTTAATAGTTTGTCATTGTCTTGTTTTAGGTCACACTCCTTCAGCTTCCCCATTTCTGAATCCCAGGTCTGGATCTTTATGAAATCTGATGGGGAGATGGGGGTGGAGGGGGGAACGGTAAAAGGAAACATCCACCCGATTGTGACCAAGATAAGGTTTATGCCGGTCCAGGAAACAAACCATTTGACCTTAGGCAAGACTTTTAAATGACTAGTTTTTTCATCTGTAAATCAAAGAGCTTCAATTAAATGTTCAAAATGTTCCTTTTCAGGTCTACCCATGGCCTTCTCAACAGATGACTGCAAGTTGATTTCGTGCTTTATTTCTTAAGAATAGTGACTAACCTACGGGATCTGATTCAATTTACTAGGAACACAGTGCCACCTTCCAAAATTACTTACCTAAGAGGACTGAGCCTGCTGTCTCTGGAGCAGTTAGCTGAAACAGTGCCTCAGAACGGAGCGTACCTGCGTTAACTTCTAGAGTGCTGTTTCCGGCAGCTGCTGATATCCACGCTGAGGTTGTCAATCTCATCCTACAAAATAAAACAAGTTCTTTGCAATTTAAAGCAAAAATCTGGGCTCATTTTTAGGGTTTGGGGGGATGTGAAAGTTGTCTTAGATAAGATTCCAGGAAAACTAGGAATTAATAGTGTAATTACAGTCACTTTTCGACAACTTTGGGGATTGGGCTGAGAGAGGTGTGAAATTGGGAAATTTAATAAAAGGTATTATATTAGTGACTTTGGAGAGTAGCCTTTGGCAGTCCCGTCTTTAAAGAGTAATAACTGGTAGGAAAAAAAATGAATGATAATACACTGCATCCAAGAACCTTGCCTCTGGCGAGCATAATTTGCAAACGCATTTTGGGATAATATTCAGGGTCCAAGTGTAATCCTCCCTGGAATTAGCAATGCCTTTTGGGTCAGAGTTTCATAGATTTCTTCCATCATACAATTAAAATTGTTTTTGGATTATATTACCCATATTTGTTTCTAATTCTCCATTTTGCCTGTTTTAATTGCCACTGATTAATAACTGCCATATAATAAGCTAAGCATTTATTATGTTTCAGGCACTGTTCTAACTGCATTAAAATAATATTTAATTCTCATAAAGTTTGAGAATGGTTTTATTATACCTATTTTACAGTTGAGTAAACTGAGGCTTAAAGTTAAGCATATTGTCCAAGGTGCTTCCACTGCTTAGTCATAAGCTAAATTTGATCTGAATGACTCCAAAACCTTTATCTTAATGGTTATGCTGAAATGCCCTTCTTAGACTGATTCCTCAAAAAATCAAATGCTATATGTATTGTACAACCACTTTAGAAAGCTGTTTGGCAATATCTGTTAAACATATGAAAACCCTATGGCCCAGCAGTTCCACGCTTAGGAATATACCAATGTCAAATGTATACCAAAAGACTATTAAATCACTCAGAGCAACCCTATTCCTAATAACCCTCAAACAGGAAACAACCCAAATGGTCATAAACGGTAAAAGAGATAAATAATTGGTGGTACATTCATACAACAGAATACACTCTACAACACTAAGAATGAACAGTCTGTTTCCAAATGCAGTAAAATATATGGACCTCACAAATATGCTAAGTGAAAGAAGGGAGACGTACAATTGCAGGAGTCCATTTATATAAAGTACAGAAGCAGACAAAAGTCATTGATGCTATTCAAAGTCAGGATAGTGGTTACCTTGAGAGAGAGCTGATGTCTAGGAGAGAACACCAATACGGCTTCTGGGGCGATGATTATGTTGTTTCTTGAGCTGGGTACTCGTGTGTTCAGTTTGTGAAAATTCATTGAGCTGCACTATTGATATATACATCTCTGTGTATGTACATTATACTTCAATAAAAAGCTTTAAAATGCTGTGTATATATAAATGCATTAGGGTATTGCTTGTGTATATATGAGTACCTATGTAATACTTTTTTTTTGTATTAATGACACTACCCAATGCTTATCAATAGTAAAATAAATAAGATATGGTTTATTTGGGACATAAATGAATCTGGAAGGCATCATTCTCAGCAAACTAACACAGGAATAGAAAATCAGACACTGCATGTTCTCACTCATAAGCGGGAGTTTAATAATAAGAACACATGGACACAGGGAGGGGAACATCACACACCAGGGCCTGTCAAGGGGTTAGGGGGAATGCGGGAGAGAGCATTAGGACAAATGCCTAATGCATGCGAGGCTTAAAACCTAGATGACAGGTTGATAGGTGCAGCAAACCACCATGGCACATGTATATCTATGTAACAAACCTGCACATTCTACACATGTATCTAGAACTTAAAGTAAAATTTTAAAAAAGATGCGGTTTATTCATACAATACTATAGGCCAGACTTGTGCCCCCTCTTAGTCATCACCTCTCTATTAAGGGTAACCACTGTCCTGACTTTTAATAGCATGAACAACTTGTCCGTTTTTGTACTTCATATAAATGGAGTCCTACCATTTATATGAAGTACAAAATACCGTATAGTAAACCAAGATGAAGCATAGCATATTATCAGATCTCTTACTGGGTAGCATGAAAGTTAAAGCTCAAACTTGAAATGGTCAGTAGGAATGAACTCATAATTCATAGCAGCAAAAGCTTAGGTGAATTCTTTGCCCAAAAAGATTATAGTTGATAAAGAGTAAGGCTAAAGAAATAATTCCAAAAGAGGTTGCTTGTATAGTAGGGAAAACACTCAAGTGGTTCTGGAAAACACAAAGGGAAAAACTTACATCTGTGTTCAGGAATAAACTACTTAACTCAGGAGAGCCTCTTCAGTTGTGCTGGCTTTTATTTGAATCGATGATTAATACTCAAACTACATCTTCAACATTCAACCTTGACTAGTCAGAGAATACCATTATAACTCAGTGATTGAACTGAACTCAGCCTCACACTAGTAAAAGCTATTTTTGTATCAGACTTTCTAAATTGCTAAATTTTTATATCCCTCTGTCTTGCACTTTGCACTCTGCCAACATGGTAATTATTAGCACATCATTCTTGATATTACATACTGGTTTGTAATATTTGAATTTAATTTATTAGGAAAATTGATTTTAACTCAAGGCAGCTAAGGTTTATGTTTTGGTCATTTGCAACTTCAGTTATTTTGTGTGCATGCGTGTGCTGAGACCAGAGTAGAACTGAGGTGGTTAACAGAGCTATCTCTAAGCCATTTCCAAGCGAGCAAATAAGGAGACTAACACATTTAACATCCCTTCTTTAACCTCCATCCGTTGTTTTTAATAATAACTATTCCTGGGGTGAAGTGATAACTCGCATTAACTGACAGGTAGCCCATCAGCAATAACATTGTTGTAACTTTGCCCTAATTATCACCTGCTGTTTTAATTTTTTTTCACATTGGAAGTTGTTTTTCAAACTGCAGTTTTAATGTTTAAAAAAGGGGGGAGGAGGAGATGAGTGGTTCAATTTGCTAAATGTTGTGTTTCCTTCCATGATATTGTACGATAAACTTTCATCATCTCTGCAGGTGTCTCAGATGAATGACACATCGATCAACCCATATTCTTCAGACTCTGCCATATGAAGCCAATGAAAGATACCTGCTGGTGACCAAATGATGTTCATGTAAAACGGCAGTTCTGGCAAATTTAATAAGCTTTAGTTTCTTTTTTTAAAAAAAAAAAAAAAAAAAAAAACAGCATTTCTGTCCCTTCTCAGGCCAATGTTTTCTATTTGAAGTTTCACTTGACATGACCAGGTAGGAAAATTGATGGATAGTCGTAAAAAAAACTTTAAATGACTCTTAAAGCTACCAGTGAAAGATCTCAGTATTTATTGCTGATCATGAGCCTGACGATCAATTCTTCTAATAGATTTGGTAGATGACTTATGAATTGTGATTTTTATTTTTATTTAAAGAGCAGTATAAATCTAAACTGGTCAGATTCAGATAAGATAACATCCCAGTTGAAGAAATTATCAACCCTTTGGAATTATGTAAAAAAAATATATATATATTAAGTTATAGCCCAGACCTGACTGCAAGCTCCTATTCACAAAACTTAGTAATTATCTTGTATTTCTGCTAGGTTCAAAGTCTTTCACGGTCTTGTCCCAGTAATCTTATCAACCTCCTTTATTGAAGTTTATATTAATGTATTTCTATGCATCCTAGCTCCTTCCCAGAACACCCCCACACCTTTGCTCATGCGGGTCCACCGGCCCACAATCTCCTTTCCTGCTCTCCAGACTTGATGAATTTCCACCCATCCATCAAGACCAGTGTAACCATTAAGACCAACTCATCCAGAAAGCTTACTTTAGTTACTACTTCCATTCACAATTAACAGCTTCTTCTCTGCTATGTGACACTTTATTATTATTTTAATGTTTTTTTAAATATTTCAAAATAATATAATGAACAATCATGTACTCCCCAGTAGCGTAAGATATAAAACATTTCAAAATACTTGAACCCTCCTATGCATAATACTGACGGCAGTTGCAGCTGCCATCATGCCTGCTGCAGCAGGAAAGCACAGCTGGGGCTGCACACTCCATGGAGCAAGTGGGAGCCCTGCCCCTTTTGAGTTGGGACAGGAGCTCCTGGGCCGCTGCAGCCGCCCAAACCACCCCGCTGCAGACCCAGGCCTCCTGCTGTATGGAGCAAGCAAGAGCCCTGCCCTCCTGAGCCGGGCTGCAGCCACACAAACTGCAGCTGTGTATCCGAGCCTCCCCGTGCTCTTGCGGGAGCCAGAAACGGGCAGGATCCGCCTTCCCGGGTACAGCTGCACCCGCCGCACCGCGCCTGCAGACCTGGGCCTACTGCTCCAGGAAGTAGCAGGCAGGAGCCAGGCACAAGCGGGAGCCCTGACCCTTCCCAGTTGGCGGGGCAGGAGCTCCCGGGAGCAGCTGCAGCCGCCTTCCCAGGCGTGCAGGAACAGGGCATCTCTGCAGCCTGCACCCTCAGGCACCCCGGGAAGGACACCCCACATCCCCGTCCCTGCAGGCTCAAGGATATCCACTCCCACTGCCGGCCTCTTTCCGCTCCCTCATTGGAGTGGGGTTGGAGTCGAGCCTCGAGGCCATGAATGGCAGCAGGAAGCAGATAGAATTCTGGGCGGAAGAGGGCAGGGTCTTCAGTAAGGCCCCACCCTCAGGCCTGGAGGGCTTGAAGGCTGGGGGCTGGGTTGCCAGTCCCTCTGACCAGAGTGAGGACTCATGGTGCCTCTTCCTAGACCTCCCCTCTGAGGGTCCATAAAAGCCCTGGGCTCAGCCAGAGCAGGGTAGAGGATGGCCAGAGGACAAACAGGGAGAGCACAGGATGGGATGACCAGCTGCAGAGAGAAGTACCCTCTCTATTGTTAGCTGGAGACAATGGGGTGACTAGTTGCAGAGAGGAGTGCCCTCTCCACTGAGAGCTACAGAGACCACCTGCTGAGATCACCTGCCAGCAAAAAGGAGGTAGCCTCTCGGCTGAGAGCTTCAAAGACCTGCAGAGACACTGAAATGACTTCCCTGCAGTGAGGAGCCCCACCCTCTCCAGGGCCTTCTCTCTGCTAAGAGCTGAACACTGGACTGGACGACCTGCCTACAGAGAGGAGCTACACACTCCTCTGAGCTGTTCTAACACTAAATGAAACTATTCTTTGCCCTTCACTTGTCTGCATACCTAATTCTTCCTGGACATAGGACAAGAACTCAGGCAAAGGTACGGCAGCCATGGAGGTTTCCAGCCAGAAAAACTGACACCCGAGAGATCCCATAACAATACTTCCTCTGGGATCTTGTTTTCTCTCTCCATTTCCCACCACCCTTTCTCTTTCCACTCCTCCCCAGAATGATTATCCTGAATTCCATGCTTATCATTCCATGCATTTCTCTATATTGTGGAAGTATCCCTAAACAACATATAGTTTTTTTGTTTTGTTTTGACAGGGTTTTATCTCACTCCGTCACCTAGGCTGGAGTGCAGTGGTGCAATCTCAGCTCACTACAATCTCTGCCTCCTGAGTTCAAGCGACCCTCACACCTCAGCCTCCCAGGCAGCTGGGACTACAGGTGTGTACCATTGAGCCCAACTATTTTTTATATTTTTAGTAGATATGGGGTTTCATCATTTTGCCCAAGCTGGTCTCAAACTCATGGGCTCAAGCAATCAACCTGTCTTGGTCTCTCAAAGTGCTGGGATTACAGGCATGAGCACAACACACAGCCAACATATAGTACTTTTTGGCATGTTTTTAAATCTATATAAAGGATATCAATCTATGTCTATTCTAAAACTTTTCTTTTTTTTGAGACGGGGTCTCGCTCTGTTGCCCAGGCTGAAGTGCAGTGTTGCAATCATAGCTCACTGCAGTCTTGACCTCCTGGCCTCAAGTGATCCTCCCTCTTAAGTAACTGGAATACAGGCACACACCACCATTAGCCTGGCTAATTTTTTTTAAAGAGACAGGGTCTAGCTATGTTGCCCAGACTGGTCTTGAGTTCCTGGGCTCGAGCCATTCTCCTGCCTTGGCCTCCCAAAGTGCTGGGACTACAGGCATGAGCTACCATGCCCAGGCTTTTAAAATTTTTTCTAAAGATGGGGCCTCACAATGTTACCCAGGCTAGTCCCGAACTCCTAGACTCAAGCAATCCTCCCACCTCAGCCTCCCAAAGTACTGAGATTACAGGCATTAACCATCTCAACCAGCTAGGCTGTTGTATTTTATAGTGCAGATAAAGACATGAACTTTTGGATATTAGTACTTCGACTTCAAAACCCCTGAAAAGAAGCCTGAAGGAACTTAGCCTTAGTATTAAAATGGGCTCCTACCAAGCATATGTCCTTAAAAATGAATTAGTAGTGTTTGAGTTCCTTAGTACCTCTGTCAATTTTTGAAGACAGTAGATGTTTCTGTATGAAATAATATTTAATAATTTCATTTATCTTCAAATTCCATTATTCTTTTGAAAGATTCTTAAAACAGGAAAAACATCTTCATTTATGATGAAAAGTTCTTGACTTTAAGAACAAACACTTTGCTGTTTGAATTACCCAAATAAAAAATGTTGTCGCGTTTCTAGAATCAGCTTATATTGACAGAAAGTTTCATGAAATAGTTAAGCAGAAGGATAGTTGATAAGAAGCCAGCCACCTCTATTCTAACGAAACTGTTCGATATTGCAGCTAATCTTGGAAAATTGCACACAAAGACTTAAAGAGACAACCTTCTACTAATTATATATTCACCTGGTATCCATTTCAACAAATGAAATTTTGCTCAGCACATATTAATTGACATAATTACTGAAACGCCAAAATCAGATTAGCCAATGTAGCTCAAAGAAAAAAACAGAAAAGAAACCATTGCTCCAGCAAATTGCAAAAATGTTTTAAAAAGGGCTCAAAAAGGTTGTTCGACTTGTAGATAGTTTTAAATAAAGCGAATAAAACATGGCTATTTATTTCATTATTCATTCATGAGACAATTCTGGGTTCTTAACAGTATATTTTGGCTATATTGAAGCTTAAAAGTCAGTCTTTATAATACTCTGCACTTTGTTGATTGTTCTTGTCATCTCCATTATGTGTGTTTTAGTGGCATAGGACTTCTAAGAAAAATTGTATCTACTACTATTTCTATTTTCATAATTAACAATCACACATTTATCCTAGAAGCACAACAGTCGCAACAATGACATCATTGTATTTGCAAAGAGCTTACTTTTCACATTCCTGGCTCTTTTTCCTAAAACACTGACATCATAGTAAAACATTGTTCTCCCTGCTTTGAGTTCAAATCACCTGATAAACCAGAGAAATGGGAAGATAATGAAAGAAGACATACGTTAATACAATTCTGCAAGGCAAAAAATATATGTATTTGCTAAGACTTCTTTATATCTATTGCTTGACTACATGGAATCCATTGTTTTATGATCTTATTTCCTTGTTTCCTAAGCCCAATTGTTCTTGCCACTTAAAATATAATCTCTTACACAATTCACCTTCTCTGTTCATGTTACTGTCCTATTATTAGAATATCTTTGCTTTCCAGGACTTTTTATCAAAGCTCATTAGCATTCTTTATCATCATCATGATTATTGCTATTATTATTTATTTTTGTTCTTCTCTGCAGAATGTTTTCCCTTTATTGCAACGTTTGGTTTTTTCCCCCATCATTTAATAACTAGTCTCACACATTGGTATAGAATCCTACTTTTGTTGAAAATTAACTCTGATAAATCAGGGAAACACAAAGAAAAGAAATGTAGACATATTGTAGGATAATTCTTCAAGATAAAAACAGGCATCCTTGGCTGGGCACAGGCCAGTCTGTAATCCCAGCACTTTGGGAGACCGAGGCAGGTGGATTGCTTGAGTCCAGGAGTTCAAGACCAGGATGGGAAACATGGCAAAAACCCCCTCTCTACAAAATATACGAATATTAGCTGGGCATGGTGGCATGCGCCTGCAGTCCGAGCTACTAGGAAGGCTGAGAAGTCTGAGGTGGGAGGATCGCTTGGGCCCCAGAGGTCAAGGCTGCAGTGAGCTGTGATTGCACCACTGTACTCCAGCCTAGGTAACAGGGTAACACCCTATCTCAAAAAAAAAAAAGAAAGAAAGAAAGAAGAAAGAAAAAGAAAGAAAGAAAGAAAGAAAGAAAGAAAGGCAGGCATACTCAAATTATTTGCTACTCTCTCTTAAAATCAAACTCCTGAATGTTGTCTCACTTAACAGATGAAATCATCACTTTCATTTTATGTGTAAAATCGATTGCAAATTTTTGCTCATCCCACATTATTGGTTACTAAATGTGTTTCCTGTTAATAATACCTAAATTTTATCTAACAGAGGTATAGTGAAGTTACAACAAAAAATATAATGGGATGATGGAAGAAGAAATAAAGAAAGCTATAACTCACCTATAAAAATATTTTTTGTTTTATTTATTTATTTATTTTATTTTTATTGTTTTTTTGAGTCTCACTCTGTCACCCAGGCTGGAGTGCAGTGGCATGATCTCAGCTCACTGCAACCTCTGGCTCCCAGGCTAAAGCGATTCTCCTGCCTCAGCCTCCCGAGTAGCTGGGATTACAGGTGCACACCACCACGCTCAGCTAACTTTTATATTTTTAGTAGAGGTGGGATTTCACTATGTTGGCCAGGCTGGTATCAAACTCCTGACCTCAAATGATCCAACCACCTTAGCCTCCCAAAGTGCTAGGATTACAGGTGTGAGCCACTGCACCCAACCTATTTTTTTTTTTATAATTGACACACAAATGCATTATTGTATTGCATGTACTCATTGTTTTCAAGCTCTAGGTCTTACACTATGGAGAAATTGCAAAGACAGAAATAGTATATTGTGTTTGTTCTGTTCAACAGCTAGCAAAAGTTTTTCTTGATTCTGCATGTTAGACATACCCAAGGCCTTCACTGAAACTGCTTAAAATCCTAACAGCATGTCACTTTACCTTCTTTTTTTTTTCTTCCAAACAGGGTCCTGCTCTGTTATCCAGGCTGGAGTGCAATGCCATGATCTTGGCTCACTCAGGCCTGCAATTCCTGGGTTCAAGTGATCCTCCCTTCTCAGCATCCTGAATAGTTGGGCCTTCAGACGTGCACCACCATACCCGGCTAATTTATTTTATTTATGTATTTATTTATTTTTACAGAGTGTGGGGATTACAAGCATGAGCCACTGCCCCCAGCTCGCTTTACCTTCTCAAATTACTTCAGCACCTCCATTATAAACACACACACACACACACACACACACACACACACACACACACACACCAGGGTTTTTCTGTGGCTGGAAGTCCACACTGACTGATCCTTCCTGCATTCTGCCAGAGATCTGTTGATTATCCCAACTCACCTTTGTCAAGAGCAATTAAAACATAGTAACCTTACAACTACCACTGATGATGGATGTCAAAATCTTTGGGAAACAAGATATTAACCAAGTTTCAAAGTGTCCCATCCAAGATTACTTATTAATTTTAAAGGGACATGGTACTTTAATTTTGCAGACATTTGGCAAACACCACCTTAACCAAATGATCAAACTTACTATCACCAGTTACATCACTTGCCTCTGCATGTGATGCACTGAGAACACAGCAATACCATACAATATTCCTTCCAAAAATACTTAACCTGAATCTAATCATTAGGGCACAGCCAAATTTGAATTGAGGGACATTCTGCAAAACAATTGGCCTAAATTCTTCAAAAAATGACAATACCATGAAAAGCAAACAAACAAGCCTGGGGAATTATAGCTCAAGGAAAGGAAAAAAACAAAATTGAATGCAACAAATAATCCTTGATTGGATTCTGGAATACAAAAGATAAAAATAAATAAAAGTACATGGGACATTGGCTAGGCATGGTGGCTCATGCCTGTAATCTCAATACTTTGAGAGGCTGAGGCGGACAGATCACTTGAGGTCAGAAGTTCAAAACCAGCCTATCTCTACTAAAAATACAAACATGGCAAAACCGTATCTCTACTAAAAATACAAAAATTAGCTGGGTGTGGTGGCAAGTGCCTGTAATCCCAGTTACTCAGAGGGCTGAGGCAGGAGAATCACTTGAACCTGGGAGGTAAAGATTCCAGCGAAGCAAGATCTTGCAACTGTACTCCAGCCTGGATGACAGACAAAGACTCTGTCTCAAAAAATAAAATAAAATAAAATAAAATAAAACAACATAGGACATTGTACGAGGCCATTTTTGTGTTGGCAAAAGGAATACCTGAAACTGGAATAATTTATAAAGAAAAGAGGTTTATTTGGCTCACAGTGCTGCAGCCTGTATAGGCTGTATAGGAATGACTCCAGCATTTGCTCCTGATCATGGACTCAGGAAACTTAAAATCATGGCAAAAGACAAAGTGGGACCAGGGATGTCATGTGGGAAGAGTGGGGGGAGCAAGGGGCAAAGTAGGAGGCATCACACTCTTTTAAACGACCAGATTTCATGTGACCTGAGCAAAAATTCACTCATCAATAAGGGGATGGTACTAAACCATTCATAAGGAATCTGCCCCCAAGATCCAATCACCTCTCATTAAGCCTCACCTCCAACAAGGGGAATCACGTTTCAACATGAGATTCGGGGAGGACAAACATCCAAACCATATCAGGCATTATTGGGACACATTATTGGGACAATTGGGGCAATTTGCGTGTATAAATCCCTTTATTGAGTATATAAAATATACTTTAGATAATAGTGTTAAATCATTGTTAAAAGTTTCAAGTAGTTGTATTGTGGTTAGTAGAAGAATGACTCTTTCTTAGGAAATAAATGCTATATTTAGGGACTATTTAGGGATGAAGTGTCATGATGTCTGCAATAAATTCTCAAATGGTTCAGCAATGTATATATTAAGGAAGGGTACAGAGAAATAGAAAATAAATGTAGCAAAATGTTAACGATTGGTAAATCTAAGTGAATTACTTACCTAAGTGAATTACCTTCATTATTCTGTACACACAACTTTTCTGAAGGTTTGAAACACAATAAAATTGAAAACTTAAGAAAACCTATTAAGCCAAAGTCTTGCATTTCTCTTTTTTTTCTTCTTCTTCTCTTTTTTGAGATGGAGTCTCACTCTGTCACGCAGGCTGGAGTGCAAAGGCACGATCTCAGCTCACTCCAACCTCTGCCCCCTGGTTCAAGCAATTCTCCTGCCTCAGCCTCCCTAGTAGCTGGGATTACAGACATGTGTTATGACACCCTGCTAATTTTTGTATTGTTAGTAGAGATGGGGTTTCACTATGTTGGCCAGGCTAGTCTTGAATTTCCTGACCTCAAGTGATCCACCCGCCTTAGCCTCCCAAAATGCTGGGATTACAGTCGTGAGCCACTGTGCCTGGCCAGGCCTTGCATTTCTTGGGAAAAGACATCCTGGAGTTACATATGTTAAGCCAACATGCTTTGCTTCCGGCCTACAAGAAATTGTGAAGAAGTCTAAATGTGTGACAAAGTGAACAGCAGGCCAACAGACATTGCCATGTAGACTTGTTTCAGGACAGATAGATATTTATTTAACTGAATATGACATTAGAGATGCTGTTGAGCCGGGTGCGGTGGCTCAAGCCTGTAATCCCAGCACTTTGGGAGGCTGAGGCGGGTGGATCACGAGGTCAAGAGATTGAGACCGTCCTGGTCAACATGGTGAAACCCCGTCTCTACTAAAAAAATACAAAAAACAAACAAACAAAAAAAAACATTAGCTGGGCATGGTGGCACGTGCCTGTAATCCCAACTACTCAGGAGGCAGGAGAATTGCCTGAACCCAGGAGGCGGAGGTTGTGGTGAGCCGAGATCACGCCATTGCACTCCTGCCTGGGTAACAAGAGTGAAACTCTGTCTCAAAAAAAAAAAAGAAAAAAGAAAAAAAAATAGAGATGCTGTAGCCATATATTAATACAAATAAATCAGCAGAGGCCCGGGATACGTGGTGCCTTGTCCAATGTCACAGTTACATAGTGATAGAGCTAGACTTAGGAGAGAACCCAAGAGTCCTGTATGGTTGTGTGTGTGTGTGTGTGTGTGTGTGTGTGTGTGTGTGTGTGTGTGTTTTAGAGACAGTGTCTTGCTCTGTTTCCCAGCTGGAGTGTAGTGTTCCAATTATAGCTCTCGAACTCATGGGCTCAAGTGATCCTCCTACGCCAGCCTCTCAGTAGCTGGGATCACAAATGTGAGCCACAGTGTGGTATATTTCAGTTTATTTTTTACTTCATTGTTTGTAGAGACAGAGTCTTGCTTTGTTGCTCAGGCTGGTCCAAACTTCTGGCTTCAAGCAAGCCTCCTGCCTGGGCTTCCCAAAGTGCTAGGATTACAGGTATGAGCCACCATACCTGGCCTTTTTCAATCTAATACAAAGGTGGTGGCCAGGCGCAAAACTAGTATTTTCCACCTGAGTTTCTAACTGGAAGAAAAAATATCCAGGAATGGATTTCTTCTTTTTATTTTTTTGAGACAGAGTCTTGCTCTGTCACCCAGGCTGGAGTGCAATGGCATGATCTCGGCTCACTGCAACCTCTGCCTTCCGGGTTCAAGCAATTCTCCTGCCTCAGCCTCCCGAGTAGCTGGGATTACAGGCACATGCCACCAGGCCCAGCTAATTTTTGTATTTTTAGTAGAGACAGGGTTTCTCCATGTTAGCCAGGCTGGTCTTGAACACCTGACCTTAGGTGATCCACCTGCCTTGGCCTCCCAAAATGCTGAAAGTACAGGCATGAGCCAGTATGCGCAGCCCAAGAATGGGTTTCTGTTGTTGTGTTACACTGTTTAATCCATATTGAAGCCCAAGCTACTTGCCCCACCTAAACCCACTGTCACATGCATGTCTGTCAGTAGCAAGGAGATTCAGGACTTCAGTGAAACTGGTGACAGTGCCACTTCGCTCATGATGGAGTGCTGTCCCATACCCCTTTCTCACCCTACCAATCCTCTGTGAAAATGAGACTACAGAGCAGAAGAAAGGACAATAACAACATTATAGCTCAAGTGACCTTAAAAGCAAGGAAACCCTATTATTTGAATGAAGTAATGGATAGGCCTGATCATTATCAGTCATTCTGGATGTGACAGAAGCACACTTCTTGTTAGAGCATCAGAGTAAAAACCTTTTCAGCACTGCATTTGTCTTGAGCGAGCAAAAGGGAAGAAATGTGCAACAATAAGAGTGCTGTGTTTTGCACAAACTTTTTCTTTTTCAGAAATATTTCATACCTGAGAGTGAAATCTGACATAAATTTGTTTCATTAAATAGTCTCATCTTCTTCCTGTCCCATTAGGTTGCTTCTAATGTGCACAATGCAGCTGGACGTAGTAGCTCATGCCTATAATCTCCACACTTTGGGAGGCCAAGGTGGGAGGATCGCTTAAGCCTAGGAGTTCGAGACCAGGCTGAACAACGTAGCAAGACCCTGTCTCTCAAAAAAATTTTAAAAAGCCAGACATGGTGGTGCATGTTTGTATTCTCAGCTATCCCAGAGGAAAGAATAGGAGGATCACTTGAGTCAAGAAATTTGAGGCTGCTATAAGCTGTGATTGTGCCACTGCATTCCTGCCTGGGTGACAGAGAGAGACCCTGTCTCAAATTTAAAAAAAAAAAAGAAAAAAGAAAAAAGAAACGTGTGCAATGCATTAGAAACCTTTTATTGCCCTTGATCATGAAGGTCCTTGTTCTTTCCCACGAGGTATGAGGTATTATGACCATCTTCTTTCCTGGTAAAATGTGGGTATATTTGATGTGTAAATAGCGTATGTATTTCTTTGTTTCCTTCCTTAAGTACTACTCTGGCATAACTTAATTGTTCATATGAAATGACAAAACTCTACATTCAGGCACAAAGTATCACAATGTTGAAATATTTTCTACCTGGTGCCCATCTACAAATTCTTTTTCTTGGTGGGGGTGGTAGAGAGAAGCGTCATCTAGGTACATGTATGGTAGTGGAATCCCAAGGGAAAGAAAAAAGACTTCTTGACTATATTAAAAATAATTTTATTCACCCTCAGCTAGGCAAAACTGGAGGAAGATTAGGAGATAAGTTGCCCACATTTGTCATCCTACGGTCAATCAATACACTCACTAGACATTTCCCCTGACACTCTATTAAACCAACCCCCTATACTAAGAAGATAAAACTCTTTAAATAGAAAATAAGTAGACAGTGATGAACAGCAATATTATCTTTGCCTACAATTTAAGTTCCCAGGACTTTGGTAAACTTTTGAATTCCTTATGCTCTGTACATAATATTAAATTTCCAAGCTCTCTGGGGAAGATAAATAGTGATTTGCTCCCCCTCGAGTTTTGTATTATAGGGCAGAAGAATGACTCCTATTCTTACAGTATGGCTAGCAATGGCCTAGAGTTGTAAATATGGGCAACATGACCTTACTAAATAAGGAACCGGTTGCAACTGGTTTCTTGCTGATTTCAGGGAATTGACTTAGAGCTGCATGAGTGACTTGAGGGTTCTTATCTCAATGGTTAGTCTATTGAGAGTGAGAGAGAGAGGTTGATTTATTTATTTTTGAGACAAAGTCTTGTTCTGTCACCCAGGTCGGAGTACAATGGCATGATCTCAGCTCACTGCAACCTCCGCCTCTCAGCTTCAAGCTATTCTCCTGGCTCAGCCTCCCAAGTAGCACGAACCACCAAGCCTGGCTAATTTTTTTGTGTGTTTTTAGTAGAAATGGGTTTCACCATGTTGGCCAGACTGGTCTCAAACTTCTGACCTCAAGTGATCCACCCACCTTGGTCTCCCAAAGTGTTGAGATTACAGGCATGAACCATCACGCCTGGCCAAAAGAGAGATTTATTATAGGAATTGTCTCCTATGATTGTGGAAGCTGCAGTGTCTTATGATCTGCTGTCTATAAGCTGGAGACCCAGAAAAGTTGGTACTGTTTTTCCAATCCAAGTCCCAGGGCCTGAGAATCAGGAGTGGTAATGGTATAAAGCCTAGTGCAAGAGTAGGAGAAAACCAACGTCCCAACTCAAACAGTCAGGCTGAGAAAGAAAATTCCCCCTTCCTCCAGTTCTATTCAGGCCCTCAATGGACGGGATGATACCCACCTGCACTGGGGAAGTCAATCTGCTGTACTCAGTTCACTGATTCAAATGCTAATCTCATCCAGAAACACCCTTACATACACACCCAGAAAGAATATTTAGCCAAATATCTGGGCATCCTGTGGTCCAGTCACACTGACACATAAAATTAACCATCAGAGTTAAGGAACTAATATTTATTGACATCTACTAATGTACCAAGAACTGTTCTGTGTGTTTACATACGTAATCTAATTCCCTTACCTGGAGGCTTTAGGAAGGTGTGGACCATGTTTGTTTTTTGGTTGTTTTTTTTTTTTTTTTGACCATTACATTCCCAGCAATCAGCATAACTGATAAGCATACATGAATATTTACTGAGAATAAATGAACATAAAGATCTCATTGAATCCTCAAAACAAGCCTGTCAAGTAGATAATGTAGATTTTATCCTTATTTTACAGATAAAGTAACTGAGGCTCAACAAGTTTAGGAAGATTGTTATCTCAGCTGGGCGCAGTGGCTCACATCTGTAATCCCAGCCCTTTGAGATGCCAAGGTGGGCAAATCACTTGAGCTCAGGAGTTCAAGACCAGCCTGGCCAACATGGTGAAACCCTGTCTCTACTAAAATGCACAAATTAACCAGGCATGGTGATACGTGCCTGTAGTTTCAGCTACTCAGGAGGTTGAGGTGGGAGAATCACTTGAGCCCAGGAAGTGGAGATTTCAATGAGTCGAGATCGCGTCCCTGCACCCCTGCACTCCGGCCTGGCTGACAGAGTGAGACTCTGTCTCAAAACAAAACAAAACAAAACAAAACTGTCATCTCGTTAGAACTTTGAAGAATGATTCTCTGGATATCCAAGTATCTTTTCTAATAATAAGAGTAAAGCAGGATTCTTACTAACAAAGAACATTTTAAATACTAGAAAAAACCTATAGGAGTCAACATCCTGACTCTTATTCAGTAAAACTTCTATCACTCAACACAACAATTTCTTTCTCTCTATATGGGGCCAAAGAATAGCTTTCTGTTTTTTAAGCAAAAGACTCACGAAGACACTTTCTTTACGAACTAACCCAATATAATGACATCAGATGTGAAGATCACGTAAGACATCTTTCAAGATGCAGAATGCACCATATGACCAACGTTGGCTTTGCCTCAACACTTTTGGGAGACTGAGCTAGCAGCTATTACTCATTTCCCTTTACAGATTGGGAAAATGTAAGACGCAAGTTAGAAAGTGATTTAAAGAATGATTAGAATCTGGATTTCTTCAATCCCAGTCGTTCCCTCATCATAATTGCCTGCTAGCATATCTCTCTAGAAGTCTCCACTGACAGCCCATACACCTACAAAATTATTTTGTCTGACTCATGCAATGTCATTAAATTTTGCAAATTAAAAACTCAGGAGATATCTTAATTTCTGGCTACTCTACTCTGAAAACACCCCAGATGACCACTGTGTCTTCCTTTTACTCGTTTTAGTTTTTTCTTTCATTGTGGTAAAATATACATAATAAAAAATTTACCATTTTAGGTGGTTTTTGTTTTTTTGACAAGGTCTTGCTCTGTTGCCCAGGCTGGAGTGCAGTGGCATAATCATGGCTCACTGCAGCCTCAACCTCCTGGGCTTAAGTGATCCTCATACCTCAGCCTCTCAAGTAGCTGGGACCATGAGCACGTACCACTATACCTGGCTAGTTTCTTTATTTTTCGTAGAGACACAGGCCAAGTGGCATCAAGTACATTCACAATATTGTACAACCATCACCACCATTCATTTCCAGAACTTTTTCATCATCCCAAACAGAAACTCTGTACCCATTAAACAATAACTCCTCATTTTCATCCCTCCCTCAGCCCCGGTAACCTTTATTCTATGTACGATGAATTGGTATTCTAGATACCACACATAAGCAGAATTACACAATATTTATCTTCTGTGTCTTGGCTTATTTCACTTAGCATAATATTTTCAAGGTTTGCACGTGAAAGCGACCCAACAGCCCCATAGACAGTTTTTTTTGGATAAACATAGACATTGACCCTCCTGGTCCTAAAGTTTGAAACTTATATCTGAATTCTTTCCTAGGGAAGTGACCTCCAGGCCTCTCAAAAAAGTTATCAAAGAGCTGAAACTCACTAGATCACTGCTTCCAGATAATGAGATGCCCAACTCCCTCATTCATCATGATTGCTCACTTGCCCATCCCTAGTTCCTCTTTTCTTTGTTTTTAGATGAAGTTTTGCTCTTGTCACCCAGGTTGGAGGGCAACGGTGTGATCTTGGCTCTCTGCAACCTCTGTCTCCTGGGTTCAAGAAATTCTGCTGACTCAGCCTCCTGACTAGCTGGGATTACAGGCATACACCACCATGCCTGGGTAATTTTGTATTTTTAGTAGAGACAGGGTTTCACCATGTTGCTCAGGCTGGATTTGAACGCCTAACTTCAAGTGATCCACCCACCTCAGCTTCCCAAAGTGCTGGGATTACAGGCATGAGCCACCATGCCCAGCCTCCTAGTTCCTATTTTCTAACACATTGTTACCTTTTTTCCCCTGATATATAAAACCCTAATTTTAGTCAGTCAGGGAGGTAGATTTGAGACTGATCAACCAATCCTCGGCTGCAGCACCTGATCAAATAAATCCTTCTTCCTTGGCAATAATCTTCTATGGTAATGATCACCATCTCAGTGATTGGCTTTCTGTGCAGCAAGTAGCAGGACCTAGACTCAACCCCTGGTGTTTCGGTAACACGTTGTAGCATGTTTTCAGAATTTCATTGCTTTCAGGCTGGGTGCGGTGGCTCACTCCTGTAATCCCAGCATTTTGGGAGGCCAAGGCGGGTGAATCACTTGAGGTCAGGAGTGGCCAACCAGCCTGGCCAACATGGTGAGAACCCCATCTCTACTAAAAATACAAAAATTAGCCAGGTATGGTGGCGTGTGCCTGTAATCCCAGCTACTTGAGAGGCTGAGGCAGGAGAATTGCTTGAACCTGGGAGGTGGAGGTTGCAGTGAACCAAGATAATGCCATTGCACTTCAGCCTGGGTGACAGAGCAAGACTCCATCTCAAAAAAAAAAAAAAAAAGAAAAAATTCATTCTTTTCTATGGCTGAATAATATATAATCTTCTGTTGTATGTGTATACCACATGTTTATCCTTCTGTTGATGAACACCTGGGTCGTTTTCAGCTTTTGGCTACTGTGAATAATGATGCTATGAATATGAGTGTACAAATATCTGTTCAAATTCCTGCTTTCTTTTAGTATATACATGGAAGTGAAACTGCTGAATCGTATGATAATTCTATGTCTAATTTTTGTTTGTTTTGTTTTGTTTTTTGAGACAGAGTCTCACTCTGTTGCCCAGGCTGACTGCAACCTCTATCTCCCAGGTTCAAGTGATTCTCCTGCCTCAGCTTCCCAAGTAGCTGGAATTACAGGCACCTGCCATCATGCCTGGCTAATTTTTGTATTTTGAATAGAGATGGGGTTTCACCATGTTGGCCAGGCTGGTCTTGAACTCCTGACCTCAGGTGATACCCCCCACCCCGACCTCAGCCTCCCAGAGTGCTGGAATCACAGGCGTGAGCCACAGCAACCGGCCGGCCCTATATCTAATTTTTTGAGAAACTTCCAAACTGCTCTTCACAGTGACTGCACCAATTTATATTTCTTCTCATCAGCAATGCATGATGATCCAGTTTCTCCACATTCTTGCCAACTTTTGTTGTTTGCTGTTTTGTTTTTTTTAATAGTAGCCTCCCTAACAGGTATGAATTGGTATCTTGTTGTGGTTTACAAGCCTTACTTTTTCTTTGCTTTTCTTTTTTACTTACCTAGTTTCCCAAACACTCCAATATTTCTGCTATAGCCTCATCAATATATATACACCAGGGACACGTCAGATTTATAATTTCCTGGCGACTTCTCTACTAGAAACCCTCAATCTGTACTGGGAGCCCTCTCAGCTTGAGGCATCATTGTCCTTCTTGGGTTTTCACTGTCATCCCAGCATTTACCTTTGCCACTCTTCTGAGTTACACCCTATATTTCGTGCACCTAAAATTCCCCCTTTCTTAGTTGTTTGTCCTCTGGTCTTGGGCAATGTACCTTCTGATAGGAAATATAGGAGGAAAATTTTAGTATATGTGTTTCTGGAAAATTTTAAATTCTTTTTTTTTCCAGACAGGGTTTTGCTTTGCTGCCAGGCTGGAGTGCAGTGATGCAATCATGATTTACTGCAGCCTCAACCTCCCAGGATCAAATGATCTTTCCAGCTCAGCCTCCCAAGTAACTGGGACTAGTTAGGAGGCATGTGCCACTACACCTAGCTAGTTTTTTCCTTTTTCTGTAGAGACAGCAGGGTCTCTCTATTTGCCCAGACTGGTCTCAAACACTCCTAGCTTCAAAGGATCCTCCTGCCTTGGTCTCCCAAAGTTCTGGGATTACAAGCATAAGCCACTGCATGTGGCCTAAATTATTGAATGGCTAAAAATGTCTTTATTCTATCTATCCTCACATTTGATTGGGAACACAATTCTGGGTTGAAAATAATTTCCCTTCAGGATATTAAAAGCATTGATACCTCTGCTTTAAGCTTCCAATTTCACTATGGAGAAGTTGATGTCATTGGGATTTATACTCCATTATATGGAATCTGGTTTTCCTCCCTGTAAGCTTTTAGAATATACCCCTTATATATATATCTTATATATATAAGGGAACATATCTTACATATCCCCTTATATAAGGCATATATACCTTATGTATAAAAATATATAGATATTTTATTAAAATATCTATGTATATTTACTGAACCTTCATTATAATATGCCTTGCTAAAAAGATGTTTTTGTTTTTGCTTTTTATGATTCTCTCCAGTTCATTTTCTGGAGTGGAGAGATATATTCTATTATTCATATATTGAACCTTCTGAACTAATCTTATTTTCTTACCTTTTCTCTCATATTTTCCATCTCTTTATCTTTTTTTCTGGTACGGGGGAGGGGAAATTGAGCCTCACTCTCTTGCCCAGGCTGGAGTCAGTGGCATGATCTCAGCTCACTGCAACCTCTGCCTCCCAGGTTCAAGCAATTTTCCTGTCTCAGCCTCCTGAACAGCTGGGATTACAGGTGTGGGCCACCATGCTTGGCTAATTTTTGCATTTTTAGTAGAGATAGGGTTTTGCCATGTTGGCCAGGCTGGTCTCGAACTCCTGGCCTCAAGTGATCCACCAGTCTTGGCCTCTCAAAGTGTTGGGATTACAGGCAGGTGCTACTGTACCCTGTCTTTGTGTCTTAATTTCTGGTAGATTTCTTCAACCCTGTCTTCAAACCCTTTTACTGAATTTGCTTCCCAGGTTTTAATTTCCAAGAAACATTTCTTGTTCTCTGATTGTCCGATTGCTAAGGCATCCCATTCTTGTTTTGTGCACGTGCCACATGGATTCCTTTCTCTGAGGCTGTTCAGAGTCAGTATTAAAATTTCCATCTACCCTCTGAATCTATTTCTTTGCATTTCCTTATCTAACTCCTATCCCTGCACCCTACCTTCATTGTTTGCTTTGGTGTCTTTTTTTTTTTTTTTTTTTTTTTTTTTTTTGAGACAGAGTCTTGCTCTGTCACCAGGCTGGAGTACAGTGGTGTAATCTTGGCTCACTGCAACATCTGCCTCTTGGATTCAAGTGATTCTCCTGCCTCAGCCTCCAAGTAGCTGGGACTACAGGCACCCACCACAACACCCAGCTAACTTTTGTATTTTTAGTAGAGATGGAGTTTCACCCTGTTGGCCAGGTTGGTCTTGATCTTTTGACATCATGATCTGCCCACCTCAGCCTATCAAAGTGCTGGGATTACAGGTGTGAGCCACTGCATCCAGCCTGGTTTCTGTCTTTCATGTTTGAGTCTTTTCTCAGTGTCTGTTTCCTTGGCTGCCTGTTCATATTAAAGGATATGGCAATAACAAGCTAATTGGAAATCCAGGTTCCAGAGAAGATTGGTGGCTGAAGAGCTTCATCACAGAGTGATGGGACTTCATGCTGGTTTTGTCCCTGGGTGGACCTATAAATGCTGGTATTTGTACGTCTTTTTTTTCTGGAGCTGTTTAGTTTCCACAGAGAATTCTCTCCTGCCAGGCTGATTGTGGGGAGGAGACAGGCGTAAGCTTGACTGCTGGCATCCTAAGCATTTGTCTAGGTGAGGGTTATCACGTTCTAGACAAATGTTATAAGCTTCAGAGCACCTACAATTACTAAGCTAAGGAGAGTTGATGGGATTCTTCTTTTTTTCTGCCTTTTTATCAATATAAACTTTTATTCAGAATGGAAAATTTCCGAAGCTAAAATAACTCCACTGCCTTTATTTATTTATTTATTTTTTGAGACGGAGTCTTGCTCTGTCGCCAGGCTGGAATGCATGGCTCCATCTCTGCTCACTGCAACCTTTGCCTTCTAGGTTCAAGTGATCCTCCTGCCTCAGCCTCCCGAGTAGCTAGGACTACACGCGCTCGCCCCCATGCCCAGCTAATTTTTTATATTTTTAGTAGAGACAGGGTTTCACCATATTGGCCAGACTGGTCTTGAACTCCTGACCACACCTAAGGTGATCCTGCCTCAGCATCCCAAAGTGCTGGGATTACAGGTGAGAGCCACCGTGCCTAGCCTCTGCTGCATATTTTAATCAGGGGAATAGGTTGGCCTTTTGTCACAAAATACGCTTGGAAAAGAAATGCCTGTTCTTTCTCAAGTTTGCCAGTTTGGACGTTTTTCATGCCCTAGAAGCTGCTGGTGTCAGCCCAGCATGGTAGCGTGAATAAGAAAGTCTGGCTCTGTCTGTGGATGTTGAAACTCTGAAGCTTGGCCAAGACATGAAGTCATTTTAGGGTCCAAGAGATAGAAGTACAAGCTTAGAGCATCACTAAATTGTAACAGATGAACTGGATTCCAACCAAAAATACAGATATCTTACAATATTGTGTTCACAAACAAATGTCTCCAACATTGTACAGAGAGGTTAGAGAAATGCTAACGGAGACTGAGGTTTTCCTTCCTGCTGCCAACCAAAATATGTGTTCTAGAAAACAAAAGGAGTGGGGGTATTCAAAGGGCAGAAAGAAAGCAGATCTGTTATGTTAAACACACCTGCAACCTAGTAATTATTCAGCAGTGCAAAAATATTGCCTTTCCATGAATGAATGAATCTGAGAAAATAATAATAAATAATAAAATATTGTCTGTACAATACAGTCTGAGTCAAAAAGAGCTAGGATCCCAATCTATGTGTCATAACATAGCTGATAATGACAGATGAACTTTTATCAAAAGTTAGGTCAACATTTCCTCTGTGTGTGTGTGTGTGTGTGTGTGTGTGTGTGTGTGTGTGTGTGTGTGTGTGTGTGTGTGTGTTTTGAGGCAGTGGCTTGCTTTGTTGCCCAGGCAAGTGTAGTGATGTAATCAGAACTCATTGCATCCTCAACATCCCAGGCTCAAGTGATCCTCCCACCTGAACCTCCTGAGTAGCTGGGACTACAGGTGCATGCCACCATGACCAGATAATTTATTTTTCTTTTTTGTAGAGATGTGGGTTGGCAGGGGTGTGGGTATCACTATGTTGCCCACACTGGTCTCGAATTGCTAGACTCAAGCAATCCTCCCTCCTTGGCCTCCCAAAGTGATAGGATTACACGTATGAGCAACCACACCAGGCCAGGTCAACATTTTCTAAAGTACGTAAGATTCTGGAAAAGTCCCCAAATTTTATGTTTTATCTTTCAAAATTTAAAGACAGAGACTGAGTTTCTGGAGAGGGAAATCTGACCTGCGGATGCTTAGGAAAAGTAGACTATTTAGAGATACTCACTTTTCTCTTTTGGGTTACTCCAAACTCCAATATTTTTAAAAGGTGAGTCAATGCTACATTCTGAGTCCTTTATTCAAATGTGGCCCAAGCGACCTAAAGAGTGTTTGATCTAAGTCTTATTCTGTTGAGACGTGCTCCATTTAACTTCTAGATACATGCTGGCAAAATTTGCATGCCATCTCCCTCTCTTCAGATGACTGAAAGGCAGCTTCCCAGGAATCTCTCTGCAGTTAATAATTAAAAGTAAACTCAAAAATGTATGTGCCAGGAGTAATCATAGCAAAACATTGGAGGCTATCTAAATGTCCAACTGTTAGGGATTGGTTACATAAAAAATGGGGCTGGGCATGGTGACTCACACCTATAATCCTAGCACTTTGGAAAGCTAAAACGAGAGAATCGCTTCAGCCCAGAAGTTCAAGACTAGCCTAGGTAATATAGGGAGCCCACGTCTCTCAAAACATTTTTTAAAAAAATTATCTGGCTGTGGTGGCATGTGCCTGTGGTCCCAGCTACTCAGAAGGCTGCAATAAGCTGTTATTCTATCATTGCACTCTAGCCTGAGCAGAGTGAGACCCTGTCTCAAAAAAAAAAAAAAAAAAAAAAAAGAGAGAGAGAAAGAGAGAGACTGAAAAGAAGTGTGGATTCATCCAAACAAATATTCAGAAAAAGAAAAAAAAAAAAACAAAAACTCTCTCAGTTTGTCAGAGTTTGACTTATTGTGTTTATGTATTTATGGCTTAAATATGGAATGCTTAAATTATAGTAAAACATACATAAAATATCTGAGAAAAATGGAAGTCCAGTTGTTCCTAAATGTTTGGTTTACATGATGCCAACTATCTGAGTTTGTTTCTTTGAAGGTGTCATTTATGTACTGTAAAGCACACAGCTAGATGAGTTTTTATACACATGACCATCATCTAGATTTAATATACGTTATTTCTAGCACTAGCACCGGAGGAGTTTCCCTTCTGCCTTTCATCTCCTCAGTCAAATCCCATTCCCAGTTCCTCCCCAAATAACCTTTATTTTGATGATTCAGGGCTTTAAAACACGTTTGGCCAAATAGCTAGATTTTTCCAGATAGAAAAATGTTTGTTGGCCAGGCGCAGTGGCTCATGCCTATAATCCCGGCACTTTGGGAGGTCAAGGCGGGTGGATGACCTGAGGCCAGGAGTTCAAGACCAGCCTGCCCAACATGGCCAAACCCAGTCTCTACTAAAAATACAAAAATTAGCTGGGTGTAGTTATGGGTGCCTGTAATCCCAGCTACTCGGGAGACTGAGGCAGGAGAATCGCTTGCACCTGGGAGCCGGGAGGCAGAGGTTGCATTGAGCCGAGATTGCACCACTGTACTCCAGCCTGGGCAACAACAGCTAAACTCTATTTCAAAAAAAAAAAATCTTGCCATACATACAAAAAACGAGTATCTATGCGAGATTATAAATATGTTAATTTGTTTTACTATAGTAACCATTTCATGATTCATATGTATATAAAAACATGACAACTATCTTAAATATATACAATAAAATTTTAAGAAAGAAGAATGTTTTGTACCAAAATACTAGTCCTTAATGTTTCAGTTTTCTTCTCTGTTGTTCAGTTCCAATACTCTACACCCATGGAGGGAATCAATTTCCTTCCTGGTACTTACTCTGTTCCTTTCTGTAATTTTCCACAAAGAGTGGGGAAAACAAAACATTTCTCCCCTTATTCTTTTATCTATTGGGAACTACTGAAATATCTCTTCACTTACTTGAATTTCTCTTTTAAGTGGCAGACTAAGACCACAAGAGGAACTATTGATGACAACCAACAAAACGTTCAACAAGCTTTTAGATAAAAACCTCAAAGTATTAAAGACTGCATTGAAAAGAATAACATAAAATACATAGTCGGTATACATACATACATATATATATATATATATATATATATATATATATATTTTAAGTCTTAAAAATATGGCTTTTGGTCAGGTGTAGTGGCTCATGCCTATAATCCCAGTACTTTGGGAGGCTGACGTGGGCAGATCATCTGAGGTCAGGAGTTGGAGACCAGCCTGGCCAACATGGTGAAACCCATCTCTACTAAAAATACAAAAATTAGCCAGGTGGGGTGGTGCTCCTGTAATCCCAGCTACCTTGGAAGCTGAGGCAGGAGAATCACTTGAACCCTGGAGGCAGAGGTTGCAGTGACCTGAGATTGTACCACTGCACTCCAGCCTGGGTGGCAGAGTGGTACCCTGTCTCAAAAAAAAAAAAAAGAGAGAGAGAAAAAATATGCCTTTTCGAGCAATTATATATCTTAGAATTAATCTGATTTGGAAGAAATATTTAATATTTTTCTCTTTGATACAAGGTCTTGCTCTGTCACCAAGCCTGGTGTGCAGTGGAGCAATAACAGTTCAATGCAGCCTTGACTACCTGGGCTCATTCTTCCCATATCAGCCTCTGGAATAGCTGGGATCACAGGCATGTGCCACCATGCCTGATTAATTTTTTTTTTTTTTTTTTTTTGGTAGATACTGGTTCTCACTATGTTGCCCAGGCTTGTCTTGAACTCCTGGGCTAAAGCAATCCTCCCGCTTCAGCCTCCCAAAGGACTGGGATTATATGTATGAGCCACTGCACCCAGCCTAAATATTAGATTTACAAAAATTTGTGTAAGAGGAGTAAAAAACTGGTAACAGGCTGGGCGCGGTGGCTCAAGCCTGTAATCCCAGCACTTTGGGAGGCCGAGGCGGGTGGATCACGAGGTCAAGAGATCGAGACCATCCTGGTCAACATGGTGAAACCCCGTCTCTATTAAAAATACAAAAAAATTAGCTGGGCATGGTGGTGCGTGCCTGTAATCCCAGCTACTCGGGAGGCTGAGGCAGGAGAATTGCCTGAACCCAGGAGGCGGAGGTTGTGGTGAGCCGAGATCGTGCCATTGCACTCCAGCCTGGGTAACATGAGTGAAACTCCATCTCAAAAAAAAAAAAAAACTGGTAACAGTCTAAATGCCCAACAATGGGGGAACATTTAAATAAATTATAGTGCATTAATGCATTCATGTATACAGAATACCCTGCTATCCTTCAAAATGAAGCTACTGAAGTAAATGTGTGACAAAGAACTATAGTCAGGACATGTTAAATTTAAAAAGCACATCAGAAGACAGTATCTATAATAATATCCCATTAATATACAACAATATCCCAACAATATACAATAAGACCTCAATTTTGGCAGTAAAAGGCCCTGGGCACTACCACTTGCAATCTGTGTGATCTTGGATAATTTACTTAATATCTTCAGCCTACCTTATTTGTAAAATAAGGATAATAATACTATAAATTTCATGGTATCATTGTGAAAGTTACATCATGTGGGAAGTAGAAAAGTTCCTTTTTAAAGTTTCCTTTCTTGTTAGCTTTGTTAAGCCCTATCCTGTGTAGCTGTTAGACATGCCATGCTAACAGGCACGTAGTGTATTCTATGTCCTTGTACTTTAACCAAGCTATCTGTGCTGGATGTGCTCACAGGCATGTCCCAGCTCTCCATTGCTTTTACCTGTTTAGAAAAGGTTTAAGTGGTTAGCCAATCGGGTTTTGGTTTAGATAGTGAGGTCTGACTCCAGCCAACAGAGATCAGACACAGCAGTAAGGATGACACCAAATGCGTAAGCAATAAATTTGTGTGTATTTCCTTTGTTCTTTGTACTCTTGTGGCAAGGTGGCTAGTGATAATTTTTACTTCCTGCAGTCCAGGAAGTAAAAACTGTGTTGCTGAAAGATCCTTTATATAAGTGCTAATTTTTCTTTGTTGCACCAAGCACCCATTTCCAACATCTATGTCCAACACATCATATTTGACACATTTTTGCAGTTTGTTAGCTATGATTAATACTAATCAGTTATTTAAAATATTAATTAGCTGGAGGGATCCAAGATGGCCGATTAAGAGCAGCTTATGACTGCAGCTCCCAGTGAAAGAATGGATGGTGAGTGGACGACACATTTCCAGATGGATTTTTGTTGCCCACAGACCAGGAGATTCCCAGGTGGAGGAGCCCCATGCATCGCCAACATGGCTGGTTTGGCCAGCGTGGCTGTTTTGCCGGGGGCAGGCGTGGTGGTTCTCCATACAAAATACATGGGTCTGGGTGCCATTTTCGCTGGCGATTGGAGCTCCTGGGAGACAGAGACACCCATTCATCTGATTAAAAAGGGGACTGAAACAGGGGGCCAGGCCAGGAGATTCCTGGGAATAAAAACGCCACAAATCTCAGCGCCGCTGTTTCATCTGGCACAGTGGGTTGCCACAAGGGAAATCACACAGATCCTGGAGCCTTTTCAACAGGTGACTGGAACACCTGGGAAACAGAGTGGACCGTTCAACTAAAAAAAAAAAAAAAAAAAAAACAAGGGCTCTGAGGCAGGGAGTCAGGTGATCAGGCTCAGCTGGTCCCATCCCCACAAAAAAACAGCAATTGGAAATGCTCTGGATTGAGAGTTTCACAGCAAGCACAGCTGAACTTGGGATGGTCCAGCTATGTGGGGGAGGGGCGTCCGCCATTACCGAGGCAGTTCACCACTATGGAGGCAGCCCGCCATTGCCGAGGCAGCCTGCCATTACAGAGAGAGTCCACCATTATAGAGGTGGGCCGCCATTGCCGAGGCAGTTCTAACTACACCCGTATAAACAGTACTGCAGGGAAGTTCACACAGCAGCTGGGCAGAGCCCACAGCAGCTCAGCAAAGCCTCTGCAGGCAGACAGTGACTAGGCTGCCTCCTCACTGGGCAGGCAGACCTGAAAAAAGGCAGCAACACAACAGAAACTCATAAACAAAGCCATAACTCCCTGGGACAGAGCACCTGGGGAAAAAAAAAAAGGGGTTTATGATTTCAGCTGCAGCAGACTTAAATGTACCTGCCCAGCAGCTCTGAATGAACAACAGAGCTCACAGCTCAGCACTTGAGCTCCTATAAAGGACAGACTGTCTCCTCAAGCACTTCCCTGACCCCTGTATATCCAAAGAGTCACCTCATAAAGGAGAGCTCAGACTGACATCTGGCTGGTATCCTTCTGGGACAAAGATAGCAGAAGAAGAAACTGGCAGCAACCTTTACTGTTCGGCAGCCGCTGCAGGTGATCCCCAGGCAAGCAGGGCCTAGAGTGGACCTCAGCAGTCCTACAGCAGAGGGGCCAGACTGTTAGAAGGAAAACTAAGAAACAGAAAGAAATAACTTCATCTTCAACAAACTGGATGTCCACTCAAAGACCCGATCTGAAAGTCAACAACTAAAAAGACGACAGGTGGATAAATCCACAAAGATGGGAAGAAACCAGCACAAAAAGGATGAAAACACTCGAAACCAGAAAGCCTCTCCTCCTACAAGAGATCACAACTCCTCACCAGCAAGGTAACAAGGCTGGAGGAAGAATGAGTGTGATGAATTGACAGAATCAGGCTTCAGAAGGTGGGTAATAAGAAACTCCTGTGAGCAAAAGAACATCTTCTAACCCAATACAAAGAAACTAAGAATCTTGAAAAAAGATTTGACGAAATGGTAACAAGAATAAACAACTTAGAGAGGAATATAAGTGAATTGATGGAGCTGAATAATACAACATGAGAACTTCACAAACCATACACAAGTTTCAATAGTCAAATTGACTGAGCAGAAGAAAGGATATCAGAGGTCGAAGATCAATTCAATGAAATAAAACAAGAAGGCAAGATTAGAGAAGAAAGGGTAAAAAGGAATGAACAAAGGCCTCAAGAAATATGGGACTATGTGAAAAGACCTAATCTACGTTTGATAGGTGTACCTGAATGTGACGAAGAGAATGAATCCAAGCTGGAAAATACTTGTCAGGATAGTATCCCGGAAAACTTCCCCAACCTAGCAAGGCAGGCCAAAATTCCAGTCAAGGAAATACAGAGAACACCACAAAGATATTCCTCAAGAAGAGCAACCCCAAGGCACATAATTGTCAGATTCACCAGGGTTGAAATGAAGGAGAAACTGCTAAGGGCAGCCAGAGAGAAAGATCGGGTTACCCACAAAGGGAAGCCCATCAGACTCACAGCGGATATCTCAGCAGAAACCCTACAAGCCAGAAGAGAGCAGGGGCCAATTTCAACATCCTCAAAGAAAACAACTTTCAACCCAGAATTTCATATCCAGCCAAACTAAGCTTCATAAGTGAAGGAAAAATAAAAACCTTTGCCAAAAAGCAAGTACTCAGAGATTTCATCACCACCAGGCCTGCTTTACAAGAGCTCCTGAAAGAGGCACTATACACAGAAAGGAACAACCAGTACCAGCCACTCCAAAAACATACCAAATGGTAAAGAGCATCAACACAATGAAGAAACTGCATCAACTAATGGGCAAAACAGCCAGCTAGCATCACTTTCACACATAACAGTATTAACCCTAAATGTAAATGGACTAAATGCCCCAATCAAAAGACACAGACTGGCAAATTGGACAAAAAGCCAAAACTTGTCGGTGTGCTGTATCCAGGAAACCCATCTCACATGCAAGGATACACAAAGCTCAAAATAAAGAGATGAAGGAAGATTTACCAAGCAAATGGAGAGCAAAAAAAAAAGCAGGAGTTGCAGTTCTCGTTTCTGATAAAACAGACTTGAAACCAACAAAGATCAAAAGAGACAAAGAAGGACATTACATAATGGTAAAAATATCAATGCAACAAGAAGAGCTAACGATCCTAAATATATATGTACCCAATACAGGAGCACTCAGGTACATAAGGCAAGCTCTTAATGACTTACAAAGAGACTTAGATTCCCACATAATAATAGTCAGAGACTTTAACACTCCGTTGTCAATATTAGATCAACGAGACAGAAAATTAACAAGGATATCCATGACTTGAACTCAGACCTGGACCAAGCAAACCTAATAGACATTTACAGAACTCTCCCCCCAAAATCCACAGAATATACATTGTTCTCAGCACCACATCACACCTACTCTAAAATTGACCACATAATTGGAAGTAAATCACTCCTCAGCAAATGCAAAAGAACGGAAATCATAACAAACAGTCTCTCAGACCACAGTGCAATCAAGCTAGAACTCAGAATTCAGAGGGGCCGAGTGCGGTGGCTCACGCCTGTAATCCCAGCACTTTGGGAGGCCAAGGCGGGTGGATCACGAGGTCAAGAGATCAACACCATCCTGGTCAACATGGTGAAACCCCGTCTCTACTAAAAATACAAAAAATTAGCTGGGTATGGTGGCACGTGCCTGTAATCCCAGCTACTCAGGAGGCTGAGGCAGGAGAATTGCCTGAGCCCAGGAGGCAGAGGTTGCGGTGAGCCCAGATCAGGCCATTGCACTCCAGCCTGGGTAACAAGAGCGAAACTCCACCTCAAAAAAAAAAAAAAAAAGAAGAACTCAGAATTCAGAAACTAACTCAGAACCGCACAGCCTCATGGAAACTGAACAACTGGCTCTTGAATGTTGACTGGATAAACAATGAAATGAAGGCAGAAATAAAGATGTTCTTCGAAACCAACGAGAACGAAGACACAACATACCAGAATCTCTGGGACACATTTAAAGCAGTCCCTAAGGGAAAATATACAGTAATAAATGCCCATATGAGAAGCAAGGAGAGATTTAAAATCGACACCCTATCATCAAAATTAAACGAGCTAGAGGAGCAAGACAAAAAAACTCAAAACCTAGCAGAAGACAAGAAATAACTAAGATCAGAGCAGAACTGAAGGAGACAGAGACACAAAAAACCCTTCAAAAAATAATAAATCCAGGAGCTGGTTTTAAGAAAAGATCAACAAAATAGACAGACTACTAGCCAGATTAATAAAAAAGAAAACAGAGACTAATCAAATAGATGCATTAAAAAACAATAAAGGGGATATCACCAAAGATTCCACAGAAATACAAACTACCATCAGAGATTATTATAAAAAAAAACTTTATGCACATAAACTAGTAAACCTGGAAGAAATGGATAAATTCCTGGACACTTGCATCCTGCCAAGCCTTAACCAGGAAGAAGCCGAAACCCTGAATAGACCAATAACAAGGTCTGAAGTTGAGGCAGCAATTAAGAGACTACCACCCAAAAAAAGCCCAGGTCCAGTTGGGTTCACAGCCAAATTCTACCAGACATACAAAGAAGAGCTGGTACCATTTCTTCTGAAACTATTCCAAATAATTCAAAAAGAGGGAGTCCTTCCCAAATCATTTTATGAGACCAACATCATCCTGATACCATAACCCGGCAGAGACTCAGCAAGAAAAGAAAATTTCAGGCCAATATCCGTGATGAACATAGATGCAAAAATCTTCAATAAAATATTGGCAAACTGATTGCAACAGCACATCAAAAAGCTTATCCATCACAATCAGGTAGGCTTCATCCTGGTAATGCAAAGCTGGTTCAACATACGCAAGTCTATAAACGTAATTCACCACATAAACAGAACCAAAGGCAAAAACCACATGATTATCTCAAATGATGCAGAGAAGGCCTTTGACAAAATTCATTAGCCCTTTATGCTAAAAACCCCCACTAAACTAGGTATTGACGGAACGTATCTCAAAATAATGAAAGCTATTTATGACAAACCAACAGCCAATATCATACTGAATGGGCAAAAACTAGAATCATTCCCTCTGAAATCTGGCACTAGACAAGAATGCCCTCTCTCACCACTCCTATTCAATATAGTATTGGAAGTTTTAGCCAGAGCAATCAGGCAAGAAAAAGAAATAAAGGGGATCCAAATAGGAAAGGAGGAAGTCAAATTGTCTCTATTTGCAGACGACATGATTGTATATCTAGAAGACCCTGTCGTCTCAGCCCCAAATCTCCTGAAACTGATAAGCAAGTTCAGCAGTCTCAGGATACAAAATCAATGTGCAAAAATCACAAGCATTCCTATACACCAATAACAGACTTAAAGAGAGACAAATCAAGAACGAACTTCCATTCACAACTGCTACAAAGAAAATAAAATACCTAGGAATACAACTAACAAGGAATGTAAAGGACCTCTTCAAGGAGAACTACAAACCACTGCTCAATGAAATAAGAGAGGACACAAACAGATGGAGAAACATTCCATGTTCATGGTTAGGAAGAATCTATATTGTGAAAATGGCCATACTGCCCAAAGTAATTTACAGATTCAACGCTATCCCCACCAAGCTACCAATGACCTTCTCCGCAGAACTGGAAAAAACCACCTTAAACTTCATATGGAACCAAAAGAGAGCCCGCATAGCCAAGTCAATTCTAAGCAAAAAGAACAAAGGGGGAGACATCATACTACCGGACTTCAAACTATACTACAAGACTACAGTAATCAAAACAGCATGGTACTGGTACCAAAACAGAGATATAGACCAATGGAACAGAACAGAGACCTCAGAGGCAACACAACACATCTACAACTATCTGATCTTTGACAAACCAGACAAAAACAAGCAATGGGGAAAGGATTCCCTGTTTAATAAATGGTGCTGGGAAAACTGGCTAGCCATGTGCAGAAAGCAGAAACTGGACCCCTTCCTGACACCTTACACTAAAATTAACTCCAGATGGATTAAAGACTTAAACATAAGACCTAACACCATAAAAACCCTAGAAGAAAATCTAGGCAAAACCATTCAGGACATAGGCATAGGCAAGGACTTCATGACTAAAACACCAAAAACATTGGCAACAAAAGCCAAAATAGACAAATGGCACCTAATCAAACTCCACAGCTTCTGCACAGCAAAAGAAACAGTCATTAGAGTGAATTGGCAACCAACAGAATGGGAAAAAATTTTTGCAGTCTACCCATCTGACAAAGGGCTCATCCAGAATTTACAAAGAACTAAAACAGATTTACAAGAAAAAAACAAACAAGCCCATTTAAAAGTGGGTGAAGGATATGATCAGACACTTTTCAAAAGAAGACATACATGAGGCCAACAAACATATGAAAAAATGCTCATCATCACTGGTCATTAGAGAAATGCAAATCAAAACCACATTGAGATACCATCTCATGCTACTTAGAATGGCGATCATTAAAAAATCTGGAGGCAACAGATGCTGGAGAGGATGTGGAGAAACAGGAACACTTTTACACTGTTGGTGGGAGTGTACTCTAGTTTAACCATTGTGGAAGACAGTGTGGTGATTCCTCAAGGACCTAGAAATAGAAATTCCATTTGACCCAGCAATCCCATTACTGGCTATATATCCAAAGGATTATAAATCGTTCTACTATAAGGACACGTGCACACGAATGTTCATTGCAGCACTGTTTACAATTTCAAAGACCTGGAACCAACCCAAATGCCCATGCATGATAGACTGGACAGGGAAAATGTGGCACATATACACCATAGAATATTATGCAGCCATCAAAAACAATGAGTTTATGTCCTTTGTAGCGACATGGATGAATCTGGAAACCATCATTCTCAGCAAACTGACACAAGAACAGAAAGTCAAACACTGCATGTTCTCACTCATAGGTGGGTGTTGAAGAATGAGAACACATGGACACAGGGAGGGCAGTATCACACACTGGGGTCTGTGGAGGGGAAATAGGGGAGGGACAGCGGGGGGTGGGGGGTTGGGGAGAGATAGCATGGGGAGAAATGCCAGATTTAGGTGATAGGGAAGAAGGCAGCATATCACACTGTCACGTGTGTACCTATGCAACAATCTTGCATGTTCTTCACATGTACCCCACAACTTAAAATACAATTTAAAAAATAAAATATTCATTAGCTATTAATATATTTTTAATTTGCTAGTGTATATTTTTACACAATTTCTTTTTTTTTCCTTTTTGAGACAGGGTCTGCCTCAAGCTGGAATGCAGTGGTATGAACACAGCTCACTGTAGCCTCCAACTTTTGGGCTTAAGTGATTCTCCTACATCAGCCTCCCAAGTAGCTGGGACTACCATGTCTGGCTAATTTTTAATTTTTAATTTTTTTGTAGAGATGAGGCCTATGTTGTCCAGGCTGATTTTGAATTCTTGGCCTCAAGTGATCCTTATGCCTCAGCCTCCCAAAGTGTTGGGATTACAGACATGAGCCATTGTGCCTGACTTATTTATGTAATTCCTGTTTCTAAATTTTTAAAATGATATCCAAATAGTTTCTTCATATAAAGGCAGAAATATTGCCTTGGAAGCCATATTCTATTTATTCTCTTTCCTCTTACTACTATATATCTGTAATTTTGGATTATTCTAGGCTGTCAATACATTTTAGTGAAAAATTGCACACTATAAAATCATTCCAAAGATTGCAATAATAACTTACACAGATTAAGTAAAACATTATCCTTTAGAGAATAACAACCATACCTGCAAGGGATTTAAGATTATCATAGAATTTCTTTTTGTTCAAGGCTTTCATTTTATATAGAGATATAGGAACTAAGGTTTGATGGCTTTGCTTAAAGTTATTTGTGAGCGACTCATCAGGGGCCTGAACCTGGGTTGACTCTCTATTCTCAGCCCTATTTTACAAGTACAGGTAGCTAGCAATTACATGTGAAAGAGTGTTCAATTAAATGTTGTCGATGATAAATTAGAAAATTGCTGAGCTTCTTAGGAAATAAGGTGAATAAACTTCTGGACAGCTAAAAATAAGTAACATTACTAAGCAAAATTTTTCATTTGTAGCTACTTGCTTTACTTGTACAATTTAGAGGCATATCACCCCTGGTAGAGGCGGTACATTAAAAAAAAATCAACTTTCAATGAAAATGTGCCATGTAATTCATTGTCTTTTGGAGGGTTTTTTGATTGTCACCCAGGCTGCAGTGCAGTGGCACATTCCATTCAATCGAGCATGGCTCCCTGTAGCCTCAATATTCCTGACTCAAGTGGTCCTCCCACCTCAGCCTCCCAAGTAGCTGGGACTACAGGTGCACACCACCATGCTCAGCTAATTTTTATAGAGATGGGATTTCTCCATGTTTCCCAGGCTGGTCTCAAGGTCTCAAACAATTTGGAGATAATTTTCCCCTGAAACATCAATAATTAGACCACCTTTTAAAATTTTTTTTTATTTTTTTTATTGAGATGCAATCTCACTGTCGCCCTGGCCGGCGTGCAGTGGTGTGATCTCGGCTCACTGCAACCTCCGCCTCCCGGGTTCAAGCAATTCTCCTGCCTCAGACTCCCAAATAGCTGGGATTACAGGCATGCATCACTACACCTGGCTAATTTTTGTATTTTTAGTAGAGACAGGGTTTCTCCATGTTGACCAGACTGGTCTTGAACACATGGCCTCAAGTGATCCGCCCTCCTTGGCCTCCCAAAATGCTGGGATTACGGTTGTGAGCCACCGTGCCCAGCCCAATAAGAAGATCTTTTGTTGGGAAATTGCATTTTAAAATTCCTCTTCTAAGCCTCTCACAGATTTATTTATGCATCCTGCAACTGTAATACATATGTTTACAGTTTAAGCACTTTTTGAGTCCTTTTGAAGGTTTTTCTCTTGTCTCAGCACTATTTATTCTTTTTAATTTAGGTATTAACAGCTACCCTTCAAATTTTCTGATCAGTGAGAGTTTTGTACACCTTTTTCATTTTCTCAGTTTTAAGAGTAATTCTTGCTTTTCTTCATAGCTTGACTAATCTTGTTTTCTTACTTATGCAAATATCGTATTTAGTTCTTACCATTTTTCTTTTTATATCTTTTCAATTGCCTGAGTCATTTCTCTTTCCATACCTTAACTTCCAAGTTGAGTCTCCATGTTTTTTCTAAATCTGTCACTTCTTTATATCCCTAAATTGTTACATCCCTTCTAGATCTCTGAGTAATCACACAATTTTCACCCATTGACGTAGTGTTTTGAAATGCTGAACATTATAGAGTACTTCTCCATGTTAAAAGATTTAAATAGTGTCTATCCATACATCATCTTACTTTATAACTTCTCTATGTACAATTGAAGAAATCATTTTTTCTTATTTTTTTCTTTTTCTATTTTTTTTTTTTTCAAGGCAGGGTCTTACTACGTGACCCAAGTGGGAGTGCAACGGCATGATCATGGCTCACTGCAGCCTCAGCCTCCTGGGTTCAAATGATCTCCCATCTCAGCCTCCCAAGTAGCCGGGACTACAAGTGTATGTCACCATGCCTAGTTTATTTTTTGTAGAGATGATGTCTTGCTATGTTGTAGGCTGCTCTTGAACTCTTGCCATCAAGCAATTCTCCTGCCTTGGCTTCCCAAAGTGCTGGATTACAGGCATGAGCCACTACACCAGGTCTAGTTTTCTTTTTTTTTTGATGGAGTCTTGCTCTGCCACCCAGGCTGGAGGAGAGTGGCTCAATCTCAGCTCACTGCAACCTCCACCTCTCAGGTTCAGGTGATCCTCCCACTTCAGTCTCTCAAGTAGCTGGGATTACAAGCATGCACCACCACACCTAGCTTATTTTTGTATTTTTAGTAGAGACAGGTTTTCACCATGTTGGGCAGGCTGGTGATCACTTTTAAGTAAACTTTTCATGCACCCACACATGCTTTCCATCCAGAGTTCTGGTCCTTACTAGGATAGGTACAACACCAGCTCTTTTGCCCAGAGCTGGGTGGACCAGATGGACGATTGCTGCCAGAAACATTCCACAAAACTGCCTTCGATTGTGTTAAGGTGCTCCTCCAGGATACCTTCCTCCATACACAATGTCAAGCCTAAACAAGAATGCTAAGAGCCTGAGTCACTGAAAGCTCGGGTAGGTGACAGCGTCTCTTCCCAGGCTGGTCACACATTACTTGAACAGGATAGGGATGGCGACTTCCAGGGGTCCCACGTCCATTAATAATCTGACGGTTGTGTTAGCTCTTAGGCTTTGAAATGATAGCCTCCTGGGGATGACAGGGGAATGGAAAAGCTTAGGGACTAGAGAAGTATGTCATTGATTTTTTTCTTAATTCCTGGACACGGAAAAGCAAGATTTCTGTTTTCTTGCATTATGGGTGACTGTGTGGGGGAGGTAGGAAAGTGTGCAAATCACACCCATTCAGGATAATGACAGCCAAGACAGGAACGAGACAGAGGCACAGTTTCTCTTGCAATAAACTGTCATTGTAGCTCTTTGTCTTTGATTCTTAGGTGTAGTTTATAATGACCTTCGCTTTCTGTTTAAATAACACTATGACTCAATGGCATATTACCAAAGATTATTGCCACTGAAGGCTGTGCCTAACTGTACACTTAAGTATAGCTTAATGACGTCCCAGTACAATACTACGTGGTGATATGCTCCAGTTATGGTTATTTTATTTCTAATTAGCATATTAATTTAGGCTTTTATATTTCACATGCATTTATATTCCTTTTAAAAGTTATTTTCCCCTTTATTCAAAGTAAATGAGGCATTATGTGTTTGCATTGTATTTCTCAAGCTCATACCATGTGCATTTCACATTTGTTATGTATTGAGTACCTAGGAAATTGCTTGGCATACTTTTTGAAATAGCTTTATTGAGATATAATTCATATAACATAGAATTCACCCATTTAAAGTGTACAATTCAATGACTTTTAATATATCTGCAGAGTTGTGCAACCATCACCACGATTGATTTTAGAATGTTTTCATCACCCCAGAAAGAAGCCCTGCAGCCCTTAGCTTTTACCTCCCCCAAATCCCACTCCCCCTCCTCCTTCCAGCCCCAGGCAAACACTGATCTACTTTCTGTCTCTTTAGATTTACCTATTCTCAATCTTTCATATAAATGGAATCATGCAAGATGTGGTCTTTTGTGACTGGCTTCTATCACTTAGGACAATGTTTTCAGGGTTCATCCATATAGTAGTATGTATTCTTAATTTCTTTTTGTTGTCAAATAATATTTTATCATAGCTATTTACTATGTTTTATTTATCCATTCATCAGGCGATGGACATTTGGATTATTTCCACTTTTTGGCTATTATGAATTACGTTGCTATGAACATTTATGTATATGTTTTTGTGTGGAAATATGTTTTTATATGCCTAAGAGTAAAATTCTGGGATTGTTTGATAATTCTATGTTGAACCATTTGAGGAACTATCAGCGTGTTTTCCAAAGTGGCTGCATCGTTTTACATTCCCATGGGCAGGGTGCATCTTCACTAACACTTTTTTATCATCTCTTTGATTACAGCCATTCTAGTGGATGTGCAGTGGTATCTAACTGTGATTTTGATTTGAATTTCACTGATAACTAATGATATTGGACATCTCTTCCTATAGTTATTGGCAATTTCTATGTCTTTGGGGTAATCTCTATTTAGACTCTTAAGTGCTCATTACATTCTTCAAATAATTAATTATAAAATTTAATCACCACAGTAACCATGGTAAGCAGATTTTATTGTTTCTATTTTTTAGATAATGATTAGAAGTTGAAATGTTTATCTGAGGCCACACTGATGGTCAGTTTCTTATTTAGGTCTTTGGACTCCAACGCTCAAATATTTTGGCCAAGATGTTTCAGGTGATAGTGTCATCCACATATTTATAAAAAACTCAGCCATGATGAGGAAATGCCTTTGATAATGACTACTTTTTTTTTTTTTTTTTTGAGATAGGGTCTCACTGTCACCCAGGCTGGAGTGCAGTGGCATCATTAAAGCTCCCTGTAGCCTTGATCTTCCAGGTTCAAGCAATCCTCCCACCTCGGCCTCCAGAGTAAGTGGGACTACATGTGCACATCACCATGACTGGCTAATTTTTCATTTTTTGTAGAGATGGGGTATTGCTATGTTGCCCATGCTGGTCTCTAACTTCTGGTCTCAAATGATCCTTTCACCTAATCCTCTCAAAGTGCTAGGATTACAGGCATGTGCCACTGCACTCAGCTGATAATGGCTACTTTTATATCTTGCTGAGTCCTACAAAATCCTATCAATCAGAATACTTGTCCTTGAATCTGTTTAGTGCATTTCAGTCTTGTAGAGTTAATGTGTTACATATCTTTTATTTGGGTAGTTTCTCACATTGTAGGTGACTTATTTAGCCAGTTTCACAGATGAGACTCAAAAAGGACAATTGAGGCCATGCACAGTGGTTCACACCTGGAATCCCAACACTTTGGGAGGTGGAGGTGGGAAGATCACTTGAGATCAGGAGTTGGAGACAAGCCTGGGCAACATAGAAAGATTCCATCTCTACAAAAAATTAAATTAAAATTGAAAAACCCTCTAGCCAGGCATAGTGGGTGCACCTGTGGCCCAGTTTATCAGGAATCTGAGGTGAATGGATTACGTGGGCCCAGGAATTCATTTGAGGCTGCAGTGAGCCATTATCATACCACTGCACTCCAGCCTGGGTGGCAGAGCAAGACCATGCCTCTTAAAAATAAGTAAATAGGTAAATAAATTAAAAATATATATATTTGGCTGGATGTGGTAGCACTTTGGGAGGCCCAAGCAAAAGAATGGCTTGCGCCCAGGAGTTAGAATCTAGTCTGGGCAACACAGTGAGACCCTGTCTCTACAAAAAAAAATGTAGCCGGGGGTGGGGTGTCACAGACTTGTAGTCCCAGCTACTCCAGAGGCTGAGGTGGGAGGGTCACCTGAGCCTGGGAGGTCGAGGCTGTGGTGAGCTGGGATCATGCCACTGCACTGCAGCCTGGGTGACAGAGTGAGACCTTGTCTCTAAAAAAATAAAAATAAAAATAAATAAAAAAGATATTTTATTTTATGATCAAAGAGAAAGAAAATTGGCAAAATCAGCCCTTGTTTTAAAATAGCATAAATTCTGAATTTCCAGTCCCAGAAAGGAAAAGAGAGTACTCTTTGAGAGTTAAGGGGGATCCTTGTAAATCTAACACCCTCAAACGCTGCTCAGTCCTTTCAACTCAGCTCACCCTTTCACTCTCCTTCATAGCTCTCAGGTTTAGTTTTGCTGTGAAGCCTAGCTCTAAAGTTCCAGAAGGGTGACGGATTTTTCCCTGAGCTGTAGAGTTTGCTGCAAGCAACACTCAATCAGCCAGCAACAGCCCTGTTCGTTTGCCCCAGAAAGGGCACCACAACGTGGGGAAATACATTGCATGTTTTCTTCTACACTGCCTGCCAACTAGGCTTCACGGTGCAGATGGAGGCAGCCTTGGACATCTGCCAACACAAATGAATGTAAAGGCTCATCACTGGCCCACTCTGCACTACTGCCCCATGTGTTGAGCTGAATCCAGGTCCGATTTTACTTCCACTAGCCTTCCACTAAGTATTAAATGACCAAGACAGAATTTTATTATTCGGGCCAATGTGCTCCTCTTTTGCTGTGAACTGGCTGTGGAGCAATGTTCTTTTCATAGACCTGAGGTGTGTTATTAGAACTTTTTTATTTCTCCCAAATGCACTAAAATTGTTTCAGTCAAAATGAAACTCAGCTTCATTCTGGGCCAAGCAGCAGGCACACAATTTAACACCAGTACACATATGACAGTTTGGGTGGTGGTGGCTTTCTACTAGGCGATGTTAATGTATGAAGTACACTGCTCTAAGGGACTGTGTTAGATGATATTTAACTACTGATTCAGTCAGAACCCTAGAATCCAGAGCCCTAGAATCATAGGACTCACAAGTCCTAGAACTGGACAGTATCTTTGAGACTACCTCATGCAGCCTCTCATCCAGTGAAAAGTTGTCTCCGCCATGACCCTAGGAGATGACCACCCAGAACCTGCCAAAATACTTCTGGTGATGGGGAACCCTCTTCTTGCAGAGAGGTCTGTTTCATTGCTAAAAACTTCTGGTCCTTAGAAGTTTCTTCCCTTTGTTGAGCCTTACAGAGCATTGTCAGACTTGCTTTTTTGTTTTTCAGAGATAGGTTCTCACTCTGTCGCCCCCGCTGGAGTGCAGTGGCACAATCTTGGCTCACTGCAGCCTTTGCCTCCCAGGTTCAAGTGATTCTCCCACCTCAGCCTCCCAAGTAGCTGGTACTACAGCCATGGGTCAGCATGCCTGGCTAGTTTTTGTACTTTTAGTGAAGACTGGGTTTTACCACGTGGCCAGGCTGGTCTCAAACTCCTGACCTCAAGTGATCCTCCTGCCTCTGCCTCCCAAACTACTGGGATTACAGGTGTAAGCCTGACCTATATACATATTTTAAACCTCAAAAGGTTCTAGAAAAAATTCAATATCCCTTCTGAAATAAGCTGGTTTGAGGGATTCTTAATTTCTGACACCAAATTCCTTCTGCCTCTCACTTTTACAACAGTGAAACTGTATTTAAACTCTTCCAAAGTAGCAATTTTTGTTGCATTACTGTGTTTGCTTTCTCCTTAGTTTTGTCTGTGTCACTGAAAGTTTTGGGATTACTTTTGGGAGAAGAGCCTTTTGAATCAGACTCCAGTGTTCACAGAGACTTTGTTGCTGTTGCTGTTGATGGAGTCTCATTCTGTCACCCAGGCTGGAGTGCAGTGGCGTAATCTCGGCTCATGGCAACCTCCACCTCCCGGGCTAAAATGATTCTCCTGACTCAGCCTCCTGACAGCCACCACACCCAGCTAATTTTTTTTTTTTTTTTGGTATTTTTAGTAGAGATGGGGTTTCATTATGTTGGCCAGGCTGGTCTCGAACTTCTGACCTCAAATGATCTGCCTGCGTGAGCCTCCCAAAGTGCTGTGATTACAGGCATGACCCACCGTGCCTAGCCCACAGGGATTTCTGAGATGGCATGCCCAGCAGTCCTGGTTTGCCATGCAGGTACCTGTCCAGTTTAACATGTGTCCTGGCAAAAATGTCTTGTTTTTTTCTGATAAATTATATGATTTCCCTTCTTAAAGCTCATTTATTTCAATGGCCTAATCTTTGAGAGGTGACAATTAAGGTCTAGGGGAATTAAATGACTTTCACAAGGTCATCCACAGCAAGGTGGTAACTGAGCAGGTACTGGAATTTATGACTCCCGCCTGTAATAATAGAAGTGGTTCTCCTGCCTTCTCAATCAGAGTTGGATTTCAGGAGGGCAGCTTGTGAGTTCCTATGAATCAGATTGGTGAGCATGCTATAAAAGTAGTCCTAGCCATGACTCCAGGGAGACAAGCTAACAGCATGGGCACTGAGTGCTCCTTAACCCTGAAAGAACAATGTTAGATGATGCCTCTGTTCTTCTCTTCTCCCTTGTAGTCAATTTCTTTCACATGAAGGAAACTTTTGTTTTGGCTGGGCATGGTGGGTCACACCTGCAATCCCAGCACTTTGGGAGGCCGAGGCAGGTGGATCACCTGAGGTCAGGAGTTCAAGACCAGCCTGGCCAACATGGTGAAACCTCGTCTCTACTAAAAACACAAAAATTAGCCAAGTGTGGTGGCGTGCACCTGTAACCCCAGCTACTCAGGAGGCTGAGTCTGGAGAATCACTTGACACTGGGAGGCAGAGGTTTCAGAGAGCCGAGATTGTGCCATTGCACTCTAGCCTGGGCAACAAGATTGAAACTCTGTCTCAAAAAAAAAAAAAAAAAAGAAAGAAAAAGAAACTGCTGGAGAACAATGGCCATAGCTCACTGCAGCCTCCAACTCCTAGCTTCAAGCTATCATCCTGCCTTGGCCTCCTAAGTAGCTGGGACTACAGACCCACACCACTATGTCTGGCTAATTTTCTTCTTCTTATTATTATTATTTTGTAGAGAGAGGGTCTCCCTATGTTGCCAGGGCTGGTCTCAAACTCCTGGTCTCAAGCAATCCTTCTACCTTGGCCTCCTGAAGTGCTGGGATTACAGGTATGAGCCATCATGCCCAGCAAAAATAAGTTTGAGACAGGGTCTCGCTTTGTTGCCCAGGCTGGAGTGCAGTGGTACAATCTCAGCTCACTGCAACCTCCACCTCCTGGGATCGAGCCATCCTCCAGCCTTAGCCTCCTGAGTAACTGGAACTATAGGCTTGCACATCATGCTCAGCCAATTTTTGTTTTTTTTTTTTTAGAGACAAGCTCTGACTATATTGCACATGCTGGTCTAAGCTCCTTAGCTCAAGCGATCCTCTCACATTGGCCTCCCAAAGTGTAGGGATTCCAGGTCATTTTATTTTACAGACTTTTAACCAGTTCCCAACTTCTACTTGAACAGCTTCCAAGTTCTGTGTCACTCACATAACTCATGTCTGAAGGTACATTTTCTAAAGGTGTGCCTGAGTACTTTCTGATATAAAACTTAAAAAAGAAAACTGGCTAATGATGCTAAGCAGAAAAGATGAATGACAACGGCTGGAATACAAGGTATGAATGACTAAACGATGAGAACTGAACCAAAAGAAAGGTCAGGCTCTGGGACTCAATGTCCATGGCTCCCGGTGGGAGGTCCCTGGTGTGACGTGAAAATGTCCTGGTGTCAGGGAAAGGGCAGAAGGTCTCATTTAATTAAGCAAATTTTCGTCTTCAGAGTAAAGCCCTAAAAAGAAATCACTTCTTTTTGCTGATAGCTTCTTCCTCCTTGCCCTGACTTAAATTAATAAGCAGTTTGATCTTTACTATTTGTGTGCGCATGCACAAACACACACTCACACACACCCACACATCCCAATGACTGCTGGCAATTCTTGCAACTAATAGGAAAAGCAGGAAACTTCCTTCAACACATCCTTACTTTGTATTTAGCTAGCAAATTGAGGCTGCTTTCCAAGGCTACAGGAGGATACGGTAGTGAAGTGTGAACCAACCAAGGAGTGAGGGAGTGCTTTCCCTGTTCCCAAGAATGTGGCTATACCTAGGACTGAAAATGTCCTACAACGTCACCAGCATAGAGACTGAAAGGAAAGAGTGTTGTATGCATTTCACAGGCCTCTTTAAATTTTCAAATGCATTCCGATACAAGACTTGTATATATTTAGGGAATTTGGCTATTTACACGATCACTGAAGATTCTAAGACGTGTAGATACCGGGAATGGTGACTCGTTCATGTCATCTCAGCACTTTGGGCCTAGGAGTTCAAGACCAGTCTGGGCAACAAAGTGAGACACCCCGTCTTTACAAAAAATAAAAACAAATTAGCCAGGCATGGTGGTGTATATCTGTGGTCCCAGCTACTCAGGAGGTTGAGGTGGGAGGATCCCTTGCACCCAGAAGTTTGAAGTTGCAGTGAGCTATGATTGCATCACTGTACTCCAGCCTGATGACAAGGAGACCCTGTTTCTAAAAAAAAAAAAAAAAAAAAAGTAAGAAAAATCTTAATAAAGTCTTATTTGTTGGGCATTTAGTGAGTATGTATTAAGTGGCTAGTAAATCGCAAATGCTTAATAGTAAGAGTGAGGGATAAATCCTCCTTATTTAAAACAATTTTTTTTTTAGGCCAGGTACAGTGGCTCACACCTGTAATACTAACACCTTGGGAGGCTGAGGTAGGCAGATCACCTGAGGTCAGGAGATTGAGATCAGCCTGGCCAACATGGCAAAAACCTGTCTCTACTAAAAATACAAAAAATTAGTCGGGTGTGGTGGTGCACACCTGTAGTCCCGGCTATTTGGGAGGCTGAGGCAGGAGAATCGCTTGAGCCAGGGAGGCAGAGATTGCAGTGAGCTGAGATCCTGCCACTGCACTCCAGCCAGGGATACAGAGTGAGACTCTGTCTCAAAAAAAATTTTTTTTAAGAGACAGGGTCTTGTTCTGTCACTCAGGCTGAAATGCAGTGGTGTGATCATAGCTTACTGCAGCCTCAATCTTCTGGGCTTAAGTAATCCGCCCACCTCAGCCTCCTGAGTAGCTATTACTATAGGCATGCACCACCATGCCCAGCTAGTTTTAAATTTTTCTTGTAGAGATGCGGTCTTGCTATGTTTCTCAGGCTGGTCTCAAACTCCTGGGTTCAAGCAAACCTCACACCTCAGCCTCCCAAAGTGCTTGGATTACAAGCATGAGCCACCGCACCCGGCTGCCAACAAGGAAGCCTTTTAGGCTTGCATTGAGATATTAGCACCTCCCAGCAGGTGCCATGGATCACACCTGTAATCCCATCACATTGGGAGGCTGAGGCAGGTGGATCACCTGAGGCCAGGAGTTCGAGACCAGCCTGGCAAACATAGTGAAACCCTGTCTCTACCAAAAATACAAAAAATAGCTGGGCATGGTGGCACGTGCCTGTAATCCCAGCTACCTGGGAGGCTGAGGCAGGAGAATTGCTTAAACCCAGGAGACGTAGGTTGCAGTGAGCCAAGATCACGTACTGCATGCCAGCCTGGGCGACTGAGACTCCATTTCAAAAAATGTATATGAAAAATGAAATATTAGCACCTCCCTAATGATGGTGAGCAGGACACACATGCTGTTCTCTGTAGCTCCAGGCTGCTGCAGGGCTGCCCTATCTCTGTGCCTTGTCAGGAGGAATCACCGTACTATTACCCCACTTTATTAGAAGATGTTACACCTAATGCCTCAGAAGACAGACAGGATGTTTGGGCAACTTCCCAACAAAATCTTCAAGAGTTAGAGGACTGTCTTCAAGCCTTCCTGCTAATGTCACTTGCCCTGCTGTTCTGAAAGGAAATGAAGATGCAAACTGTCAGAAAGCAAATGTGGGCTACAACTAAAGCTGCTGACTGATAGAGGATAAAGGAAGAATGCAAAGATACTACTGGATCGGCTTTTCTTTAATCCTAGCAGAGGAGACGCAGGGAAGGTCTGCGTTTCTACGCATTGGATTAGTGTTCTGTTGGTGTGTTTTTCTGAAGATTAAAAGTGAGTTTGCAAGTAGAGGAAGCATACAATGGCACCTAAAAGTCTCCCAGGAAAAGCTTAGTCAAGGGATATTTTGTCATAACAGAAAAATAGAAACCCTATACCCATACCTTGAGTTACAAAGAATAAGTTACTTTATTTACTGCGTTCTCACTTCTATTGCTCACTAGCCACAAACATTTCTTTGAGAACCTACTATGTGCCAGGTGCTTTTCTGGGTAATGCAGAGATTTCTCAAGGTAGAGGGCACAGTCTGAGGCCTGAAATTCACAGTACCGTTGAAGAGAAATGACAAGAATAAAAGATAAAAAAAGTCTGAAGCCGGGCATGGTGCCTCATGCTTATAATCCCAGCACTGCGGAGGCTGAGGTGGGTGGATCACTTGAGCTCAGGAGTTCAAGAGCAGCCTGGGGCAACATGGCAAAACCCCATCTCTACAAGAAGAAAAAAAAAATTAGCTGGGCATCATGGCACACACCTATAGTCCTAGCTACTCAGAAGGCTGAAGTGGGAGGGTTGCTTAAGCCTGGGAGGTGGAGGTTGCAGTGAGCCGTGATCATACCACTGCACCCCAGCCTGGGTGAAAGAGTGAGACCTTGTCTCAAAATAAACAAAAACAGGGGTCAGACGCAGTGGTTTATGCCTGTGGTCGCAGCATTTTGGGAGGCCGAGGTGGGTGGATCACTTGAGGTCAGGATTTTGAAACCAGCCTGGTCAACATGGTGAAACTTTGTCTCTACTAACCATATATATATATATATAATATATAAAAAGGAGGCTGAGGCAGGAAAATTACTTGAACCTGGGAGGTGGAAGTTGCAGTGAGCTGAGATCATGCCCCTGCACGCCAGCCTGGGTGAAAAAGCGAGACTCCATCTCAAAAAAAAGCCAAACCAAAACAAAACCAAACAAACCAGCCAGTCGAAATGTGCATATGTTATGCAATAAATGACAATGTGGGTCAATAATATTATCACAAAGCTTCACATAGAAATCTCTCCTCCTCCCTTGGGATATTTTCTTTCTGGGGGTGTGCAGCAGAGGTAGGAGCTTAATTGCTTAGAGTAATTTTGATGTTTGCACAGAAACGCATAATTATATTATTGATCCTGAATGCAAACTCCCCGCAGAAACAGTGTGAAACCTGCTGGGAGTTTGCACCTGGCAGCCTGGTTTCCCTATTTATCAAGGAGCTAGGGAAAGAACCCCGAAGCACCTACAGCTCCCAGGATGTGGCAGCAAGCCAGAGTGCTTACCAAATGGAATGAATGGTTCTAGGAGATCAAGAAAGTTTGAGTGACACTAGATAGCAGCATCAAATGGGAAGGAGATTGCTCCTCTTATCTCCAGTCATCAAAGTGCTTCACAAATCAATATTAGAAGCTGCATTTAAAAAATTACACCATCATGGGAGATTGTCTGTGAATTGGCATGAAGAAAAAAAAATAGTTTTCTTTAAGAATCCTATTTAGCCAAGTGCAGTGGCTTATGCCTATAACCCCAGCACTTTGGAAGGATGGCTTGAGACCAGGAGTTCATGATCAGTCTGAGTAACAGAGCGAGACCCCATCTCTACAAAAAAATTAAAAGGTTAGCCAAATGTGGTGGTATGTGCCTATAGTCCCAGCTGTTCAGGAGGCAGAGGTGGAAGAATTGCTTAATCCCAGGAGTTCAGGGCTGCAGTGAACTATGATTTTACCATTGCACTCCAGCCTGAGTGACAGAGTGAGACCTGTCTAAAACACTGTTAAAAGTAAAAGTAAAAAAATTTAAAAAGAATTCTATTCATTGTGAATTTCAGGAGCTGTTATTTGGTCCTACAAATAATTGTCTACATGAGAACAATGAATACTCTTTTACTTACTACTATTATAAAAACAATGTAATATTTTTAAAAAGTTTTGATTTAAGTTTTTTAAAGTTTTGATTAAAGTGTTTTTAAACACTGAAAATAACAACAGTATCTCTCAGAAAATAATGAGTTTCTTCCCGGTTAGCTGTCGAATTGTTTACTCCCATAATGGAATAATAACAGCACATCAAAGCCAGCAGTGGTAATTAAATGATTTGTGAACATAGGTTAACAAATTAGTGTATCATGATGTGTAATTGTCTAATTAGGATAAAAAAGCTAGTTCTACCCGAAAGACTGACAAGATAACAAAACAAAACGGAATAGGTAAAAAGCATCACGCAGTATATTAGGATCTATATAATAGTGTAATTTTTCCACTTACAACTTGAGAGGGCTACAAGCCTCTTTCAGATCTTACCTGTCCAATTTGCCCAGTGTGGTGGCTCACACCTGTAATCTCAGCACTTTGGGAGGCAAATCACTTGAAGCCAAGAGTTAGAGAACAGCCTGGTCAACAAGGTGAAACCCCATCTCTACTGAAGTTACAAAAATTAGCCGGGTATGGCGGCACATGCCTGTAATCCCAGCTACTCAGGAGGCTGAGGCGGAAGAACTGTTTGAACCGGGAAGGCAGAGGCTGCAGTGAGCTGAAATCGCACTACTATACTCCAGCTTGGGCAACAGAGCCAGACTCCAGACTTCGTCTCAAAAAAAAAAAGAGATCTTACCTGTCCAAGTTATACACATTGGCTTAACCATATTCAGTCAAGAGAACAACCACCAACCAAATAAGTGGGGAATCGTTATGTTTTCAGGGTGAATTGGGTGCTGTCTACATGATCTCAAATAACGAAAATTGTTTGTAGTTTTATTCTGACAACCACCAGCATCCTAATCCTGTGAAGGCATCTGAGGGAAATTTTCTTTGAATTCCACTTTAGCCCATGTAGGAACTAGATTTACAAACAAAACAGCAAGCATGCTGGGTCATGCCTCCAAATCCAGCAGTTTAGGAGGCTGAGATGGGAGGATTGCTACAGCTTAGGAGTTCAAGACCGACCAGCCTGGGCAATATAGTGAGACCTTGACCCTAAAACAACAACAACAACAACCAAACAAAACAAAACAAAATTAGGCCTGGCATGGTGGCTCACACCTGTAATTGTAGCATAAGTGAGAAGACTGCTTGAGCCTACAAGCTTGGGACTAGCCTGGGCAATATAGCAAGACCCTATGTCTACAAAAATATAAATTATCAGGTCATGGTGGTGTGTGCCTGCAGTTCCAGCTACTTGGGAGGCTGAGGCAGGAGGATCATTTGGATCCAGAAGTTTGAGGCTGATGTGAGCTATGACGCTATGACTGTGCCACCTCACTCCAGCCTGGGTGACAGTAAGACCCTGTCTCTAAAAGCAATAACCCCGCCAGGCAAGGTCGCTCACGCCTGTATTACCAGCACTTTGGGAGGCTGAGGCGGGCAGATCATGTGAGGTCAGGAGTTTGAGACCAGCCCCCACAACATGGTGAAACCCCACCTGTACTAAAAATACAAAAATTAGCCAGGTGTGGTGACATGAGCCTATAGTCCCAGCTACTCAAGATGCTGAGGCAGGAGAATCACTTGAATCTGGGAGGTGGAGGTTGTGGTGAGCTGAGATCCCTCCACTGCACTCCAGCCTCGGGGACAGAGTGAGACTCCATCTCAAAAACAAAAACAAAAACAAAAACCCGAAAGGTTTCCTTGGGACTAATCCCTAGAATTGCAGCTGGAAATTTAAATGATACTTTAAAAAAACCTAAGCCATAGCTTACGATAATGGGACACTGTATTACTTGTTTTGGTCCACTCACCTGAAGAAGATTCTCTCATTAGAGGAACTCAACCACATTTTCCACTCTGATCTCTCCTGTGTCCTCTTCTTCCCCATCAGCTCTTCTTCTCAGAATCCTGAATTGAGAACAAATTATGGTATTACAATATGCGGTCAAGGCCAGGCGCGGTGGCTTAGCCTGTGATCCCAGCACCTTGGGCAGCTGAGGCAGGTGGATCTCTTGAGGTCAGGAGTTCGAGACCATCTTTGCCAACGTAGTGAAAACACATCTCTACTAAAAATACAAAAATTAGCCAGGCATGGTGGTGCGCACCTGTAGTCCCAGCTACTTGGGAGGCTGAGGCAGGCGAATCTCTTGAACCCGGGAGGCAGAGGTTGCAGCCAGCAGAGATTGTGCCATTGCACACCAGCCTGGGAAACAGAGCAAGATCCTGTCTTAAAAAAAAAAAAAAAAAAAGAAATTGTCCATTTCTTTTCCTCGGTAAGGAAATTTTAAAACAACAGGGGACAATTTTCACCTAACCCCTAAACATTATTAATATCATTGCTTCAACATGATCAACTTTTCCTCTCTTTTTCTGTAAAAGATAAATTCCTTATTTGAAACCAACTAAAAGAATAGATACTAAATATAAATTAATTTAGACATAAAATTATTCTGGATGTATGAGATAAGGAACGTTTAGGATTCTTTATCCTTATTTATTTATGTAGCTGGGTTTTGACAATATCCTGATTATTACTTTCCATGTTATAAGCTGATTTGTACTTAGGTCTTATGTTTGAAAATGCTTATGTTTGGAAACTTTTCATAGATTAACTGAATTAGCTAGAGAATTTGCTAAATCTCTTGGTCTCAACTCAACTGAAAAATCTGCTTGCCACTGAGGAATTTCAGTCTAATCTACAAATTTGTCTGACAGTGTCAATAGGGAAATTTACTTGGGGCAGAGGGACAGAGGTTGAGTCTGCATATCTGAGTGCTTAGAGAATGGTGATAGTTAAATGCAGAGTGCTGTGCCCTGCCCCAAGCTTTTTTTTTTTCCTGTGACAGGGTCTTGCTCTGTCACACAGGTTGGAATGCAGCCATCACAGCTCATTGCAGCCTTGACACTCTGGAGCTCAAGCGACCCTCCTGCCTCAGCCTTCTGGACTGCAGGTGCATGATACCACGCCCAGCTAATTTTTAAATTTTTTTATAGAGATGGGGTCTCATCCTATCACCCAGGATGGAGTGCAGTGGCATGATCATGGCTCACTGCAGTCTCCAACTCCTGGGCTCAAGTGATGCTCCTGCCTCAGCCTCTTGAGTAGCTGGGACTACAGGTGCATGCCATCATGCCTAGCTACTTACTATTTTTTTTGTAGAATTGGGGTCTCACTATGCTGCCCAGGTGGGTCTCAAACTCCTGGGCTCAACTGATCCTCCTGCCTCGGCTGCCAGAAGCACTGGGATTACAGATGTGAGCCACCATGCCTGGCCTGCATCTGATGTATTCTGAATCAGTGTCTTACTTTGGGTTCTGCCAAAACAGAGCCTTAGACAAGGATTTGAGTGCCAGGAGTTTATCTGAGAGATGATCCCAATAGTGCAATGAAAGTGGTCTGGACAAGGGAAGTGGAGAAGGAAGGAAGGAAAGGCAATAAAAGATGTATTAACGAGAAAGTTATTTATCACCGGGGCGATCTGAGGGTCAGCCCCAAGGGGGCCTTCTGGGAGACTGCAAGGCACCTCAGTAGTCTCTCACTGACAAGCAAGGAAGCTGGAGCTCTTGTTTTTCATTGGTTGAAGGTTGCTGTTGGGGGCATGGACTCCCTGATACTTCTGCTGTGCCTTGTATGTGCACACAGAATGCTTCTGTGACCAGAAAAAATCCCCAGGTAGAAAGACAGAGATATTAACATAGGAAACTCTAGATTTCTAGAGAGAGCTTCATCTTCAAACTCTGGTTGTAGTCATCAAATTGCAGGGACTAGTCATGGAAACTTTCCGTAAACGAGGGGATATGCAGGCGTTTGAGAGCAGCCTGGGCAACACTGTGAGACCTTGTCTCTACACAAAAATTAAATAATTAGCCAGGCATGGTGGTGGTGCATCTGTAGTTTCAGCTACTGGGGAGGCTGGAGGTCAGAGGATTGCTTGAGTCCACGTGTTCAAGATCAGCCTGGGCAGCATAGTGAGATCCCATCTCTAAAAAAAAAAAAAAAAAAATAGCTGGGCATGGTTGCACGTACCTGTAGTCCCAACTACTTGGGAGTCTGAGGTGGGAAGATGCTTGAGCCCCCAATTTCAGTGAACCATGATCGAACCACTGCAATCCAGCATGCAAAGAAAAATGGACTGTTTCAAAAAAAAAAAGAGGGGGGGTTGGAGGGATATGGGTGTGATTCTGACAGCTACAATCAGAATCTCTGGCTGTGGGGCTTGGGAAATTTATATTTTCAACCCCAGATGATTCTGATTTTTACAAAAGCTTGAGAATCATGCTGTAAAAGGCAAATTGAACACGTTTTCCCCAAGCTGTGATACCTTCGGAGAATCCAGAGTCCCCGGAATAGCAAACAGCCCTGCAAGCGCTGGCCTCTTCCTACCTCTTTGGCTACATCTCTTGATTCACATTTTCATCTCCAAACTCTGGCTGTTCCCATCAAATTGCTTACAAATACCTGAAAACGAGGTGGTTTTACACTTCCACCTCGTGCTCAGAATGTTTCAGCTGCAAGTAACAGAAAATTTGACTGACGGTGTCTAAAACAAACAACGGTTTATTTTTCGAACACAGCCAACAAGTCTGGAGATAGGTAGCTGCTAACAGTGGTTTTGTGGCTTAATAAGGTCAGGGTAAGAGTCGGCTTCTTTTAGATTTTCCTTTGCAGTTGCAAGGGCTGCTGCAGCTCCAGGTATCATGTTTGTATTCAAGTCAGGAAGGGGCAGCACCAACTAAGTGAAAGCTTTCCCCAAAAACCCAGCAGAGTTCCCTTAACGCCTCACTGACCAGAACCGTGCCACATGTCTGCGCCTGGCAGTGAGGGAGGTAAGTAAGTAAATATTTAACTGCCAAGTTTTATAGAAGAGGCAGGAAAGGCAGATGAGGGGTGGGAAGTTCAAAATGGTGTTAGATTAACCCTTCTTCATTCTGTTTGCCTGGGAGGTACCTATCGAACTTTCAAGATTCACTTACCCTAATATTTTATTTTGAAAACTTTCATACTTTCAGAAAAATTGAAAGAGTTGTACAGTATACACCTACCTGCCCACTAAATTCTACAATCAACGTTTTACTATAGTTTATTTATATATTTATTTATTTATATATTTACTATATTTTATTTATATTACTATTTTTAGAGAAGAGTCTTGCTCTGTCATCCAGGCTGGGCAGTGGTGTGATCTCTGCTCATTGCAATCTCCACCTTCCGGGTTCAACTGATTCTCCTGCCTCAGCCTCCTGCGTAGCTGGGATTATAGGCACATGCCACCATGCCGGACTAATTTTTGGATTATTAGTGGAGATGGGGTTTTGCCATGTTTGCCAAAATGGTTTTGAACTCTGGACCTCAAGTGATCTGTCCGCCTTGGCCTCCCTAGGTACTGGGATTACAAGCCAAAACCACTGCGCCTGGCCTAGAGTTCTTTTCTTAAGTAAAATTTATTCTTTCAGGCAAGGAACTCCGTGGTGACAATACACGCCCAGTTGTTAACTGATCACTGAGACGGGGTGGTAAGAGCTCCGTCGGGTGGTTTACATTTTAACTGGGGAATCCGTGTCTGTCATACACCATGGGAGGAGCATGCCCTGCTCTGCTTCCAGGCAGTTTGCATTTCTCCCCCGTCAGGTCCTATTTCTGGTTGCCCATTAAGAGGGAGTTCCATCCCCCATTGCCTCTGACTATGAGGGCCCGTTTTGGTACAGCTTCATTTAACCCTCAAGTTGTTCAAATAAATTCCAAAGAAATAAATTCCAAAGTCAAATGCATCGTAGAAAAGATAGCTCTTTCTAAAAGGAGACCATGCATTTGAGGCACCATCTTGTCTTGTCTTCTGGAGTTCCCCGCATGGATATAAGGTGAGAAGAACCGTTTCTTGACTACTCCCTCTAAGACTGGTTTTCCTTTCCCCAAGCACCGTACCTTTTCCTATCCATCTTCTTTTATTATTTTTTAGAGACAAGATCTCCCTCTGTTGCCCAGGTTGGAGGGCAGTGATGTGATCATAGCTCACTGTACCCTCAAAATCCTGGTCTCAGGTGATCCTCCTGCCTCAGCCTCCTGAGTAGCTGTGACTACAGGTATGTACCACCACACCTAGCTATTTTAAAATAATTTTTTATAGTGATGGGGTCTCACTATGTTGCCCAGGCTGATCACAAACTTCTGGGGGGAAGTGATCCTCCTGCCTCAGCCTCCCACAGTGCTTGGATTACAGGAGTGAACCACCATGCCTTGCCTCATCTTCTTTTTACTGTCCCTCTTGGAGCCGAGGTCCAAATTATAGCAGCATGACCTGACCTTGTTCTTTATACTGGCAAGGATACATTAGCTCATTGATAAAACCTAGGTTGTGCAGAAGAAAACAGCCCTGCAGTGAGGGATGGTGACCCAAGCGTCAGATCTGTGTCTTAGCCCTGGCTTTGCCATTAACACTGTTACTTTGTGCAATTAGCTTCCATGCTATGAGCCTTAGTTTCCCCATCTAGGGAACATCCTGGATTCCATCTAAAATCACTGCCAGTTCTAAAATTGCATGAGCTATTCAAGAGTCAGGTTCAAGTTGAAATGTCAAATTTAGGTTCCACATAAAAAAGACCTCAGCTGGTAGATCAATAAGGATTGCAAAGAAGTCATTTTTCACCTGTGAGTCCTTCATTCATCATTATCTTCCTTAATCACTTTGTGTCTAGTGCCTGCCCTGGGCCGACAGCTCTGTTCAGATGCACAGCTCTTGCTTTTCTGGACGGGCAGCAAACCCAGCTTGGTTTGGCGTGGCACAGAGCGAGACGGAAGTATTAATCAACACGGAAGTGGTTGCTGGCAGGAGATCAGAAGGCTTTGTCCAGGTTTGTCGAGTGGGGAGAGAGGCTGCTGATGGAGACAGGAAGGGTGCAGAGCATGAAAGGCATTTGTTTGGGGGCAGCCACTGCCGTACGTTCTATGCAGGGACATGGCGACTGGAACGCCCTGTCTGTCCTAATGAAGCATGGAGCACCATGTGTTTTCTGTAAATGCAGAAGGCTAACCAACGGATTAACTCGGACAGCTTGACTTCATGGAATGAAGGAAGTGGTGGCTGTAAACGGAGGCCGGAGTGCTAGCCAGCTTTGAGAGAAGAAGCCTGCAGAACAGAAACACTGAGGTCTGGCCGGGTGTGGTGGCTCAGGCCTGTAATCCCAGCACTTTGGGAGGCTGAGGTAGGTGGATTGCTTGAGGTTAGGAGTTCAAGACTAGCCTGGCCAACACGGCAAAAACTGTCTCTACTAAAAATACAAAGATTAGCGGGCATGGTGGGTTGCTCCTGTGATTCCATCTATTTAGTAAGCTGAGACACGAGAATCACTTGAACCCCAGAGGCAGAGGTTGCAGTGAGCCAAGATCACGCCACTGCACTCCAGCCTGGGCAACAGAGTCAGACTCTGTCTCAAAATACACACACACACACACACACACACACACACACACACACACACCACTGAGGTCTCACATAGCTTGCTGGAATGGCTTTCCCCAAACCAGAGCTCAGACACAAAGCTGCTCATTCGTTACACATCATCCATCCCTTTCCAGAAGATGTTTTTCTTTCTTTTTTTTTTTTTGAGATGGAGTTTCGCTGTTGTTGCCCAGGCTGGAGCACAATGGCACATCTTGGCTCACTGCAACCTCTGCCTCCTGGGTTCAAGCAATTCTCCTGCCTCAGCCTCCCGAGTAGCTGGAATTACAGGGATGTGCCATCAAGCCCGACTAATTTTGTATTTTCAGAGATGAGGTTTCTCCATGTTGGTCAGGCTGGTCTCAAACTCCTGACATCAGGTGATCCACCCACCTCAGCCTCCCAGCTGGGATTACAGACATGAGCCACCATGCCCGGCAATGTTTTTCTTTTTTTAAGACACAGTCATAGTCTGTTGCCTAGGCTAGAGTATAGTAGTGTGATCATAGCTCACTGTAGCCTTGAACTCCTGGCCTCACACAGTCCTCTGGCCTCAGCCTCCCCAGTAGCTGGGACTACAGACATGCACCACCATGTCTGGCTAATTTTTATTTTTATTTTTAAAACATTATTTTTTGGATGGAGTTGTGTCCGGTCACCTAGGCTGGAATGCAGTGGTGCAATCTAGGCTCACTGCAACCTCCGCTTCCCGGGTTCAAGCAATTCTCTCGTCTCCTGGGTAGCTGGGACCACAGGCATGCACCACCATGTCTGGCTAATTTTTGCATTTTTTGGTAGAGACGGGGTTTCACCCTGTTGCCCTGGCTGGTCTTAAACTCCTGACCTCATGTGATCCGCCTGCCTTGGCCTCCCAAAGTTCTGGGATTACAAGTGTGAGCCACTATACCTGCCCTAATTTTTAAAGTTTTAAAATTCTTAGTAGAGATGAGGTCTCACTATGTTGCCCAGGCTTGTCTCAAACTCCTGGGCTCAATCCTCCCGCCTTGGCCTCCCAAGGTGCTGGGATTACAGACGTGAGCCACCGCACCCAGCCAGAAGTTGGTTCTTAGTTAAAGAAGGTATTTTGGATGCCTATCACACCCTGCTCTCAGAAACAGCACTTCTTCTGCCTTGTCTCCTTCATGAAGTGACTTTGTAAGGATGATTTCAGAGGCTGGAGCACAAAAGGAAAAGTACTTTTCAAAGCCAAATGCAGTGTAAGAAAGAATTCAAAGAGGAAGTCAAGCATTAATCTTTATCAGAGCATCTCAACCATTTCTTTACTGCTTATTGTTATTAGGTACAAATGTACCTAGTGCCTTATGGAAACGTGATAGACAAACGTTTAGGCGATTAAAAGAGGATAAATCCAGGGGCATTTATGCCTTCCACAAAAGAGCTCCTCACTTTACTGAAGATTGCCTTTAGGAGTTCTTTTTTAAAAATAGCAGCTTCTCTGAGCACTTAAGATGCGATCTGATTTACACACCTCAATTGATTCTATTCTAGTTCAACCTAACTTTAAACATCTTTCTGGAGGCAAGAGAAATGCCTGTTTCTCTTTCTTTCTGCATTCCTCTTCCGTTTTTCCCCCTCCCAAAGTGCCATGCCATCAAATGGGTCTGGGTCTGCTACAGACCTATAATCAGGGCTGGAAGGGCCCAGAGGTGTGATCCAACTGCAGACCCTGTTTGTTCGTTTTTATTAAGGCAACCTCCACCTTCTGGGTTCAAGTGATTCTCATGCCTCAACCTCTCGAGCAGCTGGAATTATAGAAGCATGCCACCTGGCTAATTTTTGTATTTTTACTAGAGATGGGGTTTTGCCATGTTGGCCAGGCTGGTCTTGAACTCCTGGCCACAAGTGATCTGCCTGCCTTGGCCTCCCAAAGTGCTAGGATTACAGGTGTGAGCCATCCTGACTGGCTTTCTTTCCTTTTTTTTTTTTTTTTTTTTTTTTTTTTCTAAATAGAGATAGGGTCTTGCAATGTTGCCCATGCTGGTCTTGAACTCCTAGGCTCAAGTGATCCACCTTCACCCACTTTGGCCTCCCGAAGTGTTGGAATTAGAAATGTGAGCCACTGTGCCAGGCCAGGATTGTGACTTTTGACAATGTAGTTATCCTCTTTGAGTTTCCTCAACTTTTAAAAATTTATTTTTTGTGATGAAGTCTCAATTTGTCACCCAGGCTGGAGTGCAGTGGTGTGATCTTGGCTCACTGCAACCTCCACCTTGTGGGTTCAAGTGATTCTCCTGACTCAGCCTTTTAAGGAGCTGGGATTACAGGCAAGTGCCACCATGCCCAGTTAATTTTTTGTATTTTTAGTAGAGATGGTCATGTTGGCCAGGCTGGTCTCAAACTCCTGACCTCAAGTGATCCACATATCTTGGCCTTCTAAAGTGCTGGGATTACAGGTGTGAGCCATTGCACCCAGTCTTGAGGTTTTTTTTTCTGCTTTTTGTGTTTTTGAGACAGGGGCTTAGTTCTTGCTTAGTTCTGTAATTCACACAGGCTGAATTACAGACAGCCATTGTGCCCAGCCGGGACCCCATTGTTTCTGTTTTCTTTTTCTGAGATAGGGTCTCACTGTTGCCCACACTGGAGTGCAGTGGTGCAATCACAGTTCACTGTAGCCCCAAACTCCTAGGCTCAAGTGATCCTCCCACTTCCAGGACTATAGGTGTATGTCACCATGCCTGGCTAATTTCTAATTTTTCTTTCTTTCCTTTTTTTTGTTTTTTTTTATTTGTAGAGAAGGGGTTTTGCCATGTTGCCCAGGCTGGTCTCTAACTTTTGGGCTCAAGTGATCTTCCCACCTCAGCCTCTCAAAGCACTGGGATTACAGGTGTGAGCCACTGTGCCTGGCTTTGCACAATGTTTTGATGGAACATGTGGATGAAAACAGCACCACATTCAGTTAAAATTTTACATTTGTTGGCACAAATATTTGATCATTTCCCACACCAAACTGTAAGAAATGACAGAAGCAAGATTACATTTGCTTTTTTCTTTTCTGATTTTTTTTTTTTTTTTTTTTTTTTGAGATGGAATCTTGTTCTGTCACCAGGCTGGAATGCAGTGTGCAATTTTGGCTCACTACAACCTCCACTTCCTCCCTTTAAGCAATTCTCTTGCCTCAGCCTCTTGAGTAGCTGGGATTACAGGCCCCTGCCACAACACCAGGCTAATGTTGGTATTTTTTGTAGTGACCAGGTTTCACCAGGTGGGTCTGGTTGGTCTCAAACTCCTGACCTCAAGCGATCCACCTGCTTTGGCCTCCCAAAGTGCTGGGATTACAGGTTGTGAGCCATCGCGTCCAGACTCTTTTCTGTTTTTCCTTTTTTTTTTTTTTTTTTTTAAAGAGACAAGGTCTGGCTCTGTTGTCCAGTGTAGCATGCAGTGGTGTGATCATGACTCATTGCAACCTTTGTCTCCCAGCCTCATGCAACCCTCCCACCTCAGCCTCTTGAGTAGCTGGAACGATAGGTGTACACCACTACACCTGGCTAATTTTTAAAATACACCTGCTTTTTCTTATCATTGTACCCTTGTCACTGTGTGGCACCTTTCACATAGGTGTGCTGCAAATAAATGAATACCTTCAACTGTACCTTGGTTCCCTTGAAAATTGGGAATACAGTATTACTGGAACCCATCCTGGTTCACAGGGTCTATGACAGAATCAAATCTTTTATGTGAATATGCTTTGACAAAGGTGCTATCCAAATATTAATGCGAATTATTGACACTGATGGAGAAATGGGTCACCCACATTCATCTCAGGAGGAATACATGAAAACCATATTATCCCGTTACCTAATGAGCCCAAAATGGTCTGATATCATGTTCTGAAAGTTGGAGGTAGTTTAGCCTCAAAACTGAACCTTATCAGACAATGTCTTGTCTCAAATTGATGACGACTCAATTTGTACTCTTCAGGTAGCATATGTGATGGAAAGTTTCTCAGCTGATTTCATCTATAAGATAGGGAACAGCTGAGTCTTGAGAGAGTTCACTTGACTAAATAACTCAGTGTAGAGATAGTTTAAGTACTTAAACTCTGGATATCTGTAGATAAATCATAACTCTTGAGATTATACTCATTCTCCTGCCAATCTAAAGATGAACATGGCCTGCAAGACTCTATCCCTCCAATTACATATTATTCAGAAACTCCTGTGGTTCAATTTCCTTACCTATGAAATGGAAAGACTAAATTGGGAATACTACAATATTAGTCAGTTGTTACATTGCTATAAAGAACTAGCTGAAGGCTGGGCGTCGTGGTGAAACCACATCTCTAGTAAAAATACAAAAATTAGCCCAGCATGGTGGTGGGTGCCTGTAATCTCAGCTACTCCGGAGGCTGAGGCAGGAGAATCACTTGCACCTGGGAGGCAGAGGTTGCAGTGAGCCAAGATTGCTCCATGACACTCCAGCCTATGTGACAAAGCAAGTATCTTTCTCAAAAAAAAAAAAAAAAAAAAAAAACTACCTCCTGAGACTGGGTAATTTATAAACAAAAGAGACTTAATTGGCTCACAGTTCCACAGGCTGTGCAAGAAGCATGGCTGGGGAGGCCCCAGGAAACTTACATCATGGTGGAAAGTGAAGAGGAAGGAGACACGTCTTACCTGATGACAGCAGGAGAGAGCGTGAAAAGGGCAGTGCTACGCACTTTTAAACGACCACATCTCGTGAGAACTTACCCTCACGAGAACAGCAAGGGGGAAATCTGGCCCTGTGATCCAGTCACCTCCCACCAGGCCACTCCTCCAATTTAAGGATTACAATTCCACATGAGATTTGGGTGGGTGGGGACACAAATCCCAACCATATCACCTATCTTGACTAAATAAGTGAAATGATTTAGTCAATTATATTAAATAAGCGAAATTATTTAAAATAAAATTAAATAAGTGAAGTTATTTTGTGAGTCATAAAGCTCAATACAGGGGCAATTCATTCTTGTTAATAGTAATTGTTGTAATTGTTATTAACATTCTATATGCAAGTCACACCTATAAATAGCCATAGTAATTAATTAGGTTATGATATTCAGGGCCAGACATCTGCTATGGAACAAGGAATGTCTCCCAGATGACACGGGGGAAAAAAAAACCATCAGGAACCCAGAATGTTTCTAGATTTAGCATTTTGTTTTCTCCAAATGGCCCTTTTCTGTCTTTCTGGAGCATCCTGCTATATTGCTACAAGGAATGGAGCTTTCTGGGTTAAAAAATAGCTGTGATGGCCAGGCATGGTGGCTCACGCCTATGATCACAGCACTTTGACAGGCTGAGGTGGGTGGATCACCTGAGATCAGGAGTCCGAGACTAGCCTGAGTAATACGGTGAAACGCAGTCTCTACTAAAAATACAAAAATCAGCTGGGCATGGTGGCGCGTGCCTGTAATCCCAGCTGCTCATCAAGCTGAGGCAGGAGAATCACTGAAATGTGGGAGGCAGAGGTTGCAGTGAGCCAAGATCATGCCACTGCACTCCAGCCTGGGCACAGCAAGACCCCTTCTCACACACACAAACACACACACAAGCTATGATAACTTTACAATGGCAAGGTAGGGCTTCAAACATAGTGTCTGGATGCTCTGAGCATTGCTTCAGCTGGTGATCAGAGTGAGGCTCTCACCTTTAATCATACATTCCATTAAAACGCTGAGCAAATCGTATGTTTTAACTACACCTGTCAGGTTTTAGGGACTAGACATCTCTTTACTTACGAAACAGCTTGCACATTTGCTAGGTGCACATGAGGTGCTATTTTATAAATGTTCAATTATTAGGAAATAAAACAGAGAGAAATCTGGAGTAAAAAAAAAATTAAAAAGAAAAACAAAAACAAAGTTGTTTGGAAAGAAAAGCTTAGGACCCTTTTGGCTAAATTCTGGTGGTTCTAAGCTTTGCACGTGCCAGTGTCTTTTATTGGCCTCAATATAAGATATTTCTTCGGACATATGGACAACTCTGAAATTGCAAAATATGCATGGAAGCACATTCATGGAAATATAATCTTGTCTCCTCCTAGACCTATGGGGACCTTGAGTGCCAGAGGCTTCCATGAGATGTGCAGGGTCTCCACGTGCCAGAGAGATGTAAGATAACTGAGCTGTCAAGAGAAAAGTGACCACGGAGGGGGAGCTTGAACTCAAGGGCCAGAAGTAAAGGAAAGCATAAGAAGCTCATTTTTAAGTAACTGGAACAACTGTAATAGATACAGTGTCTTCAAGGATGTGTAATAATAATAAATCAGCAGCAGATCCAAACCCCCAGGCAGCTAAACAGAGGGAAGGTGGTATTCTTCGTTAAAATGCAACCAGGGTGTTGTAGGTGAGGTATTAGGAGGAACACACTGATGTCAAAGCTTGTTCCGTTCTAAAAGCATCAGCACTACAGCTTGAGGAATTTTAAACAATGGAATTGAACAGCACTAGGCAGGCTGGAAACAGTGGCTCGTGCCTGTAATCCCAGCATTTTGGGAGGCTGAGGCAGGCAGATCACCTGAGGCCAGGAGTTCGAAACCAGCCCTGCCAACATGGTGAAACACCATCTCTACTAAAAATACAAAAATTAGCTAAGTGTGGTGGCATGTGCCTGTAATCCCAGCTACTCCAGAGGCTGAGGCAGGAGAATTGCTTGAGCCCAGGATGGGGAGGCTGCAGTGAGCCAAGATCTTGCCACTGCATTCCAGCCTGGGCAACAAGAGTGCAACTCCATCTCAAAAAAGCAAAAACAAAAACAAAAAAGACCCTCTACCAGTAACAAGGGTATGGGGAAGGGAGAATGCATTCCATATAGGAGAAGCCTCTTGCAGAGATCCAGGGGCCAAAGAAGCAAAGGCAAACTAGGGAACTGAAAGCAACTCTGTGTTCCTGGCTCACAAGGGTGCAAGAAGGGGTGATGGGGAAAGTGACCGCTGAGGCTGAAAGGAGACTCCAGGAACTACCCAGGGCACATTGGACTTGACTCTGAAGGCAGTGGCATATCCCTGAAAGATGAGAGTTGCAGTTTAGACATTTCTCTCTGGCAGCAGGGAGGAGGATGAATTAGAGCAGGTCCCGTGGAAGTTCTCCCTGAGCACCCCAGTCCACTGAGTCTGTATGTTAATACCTATTGCTTTAGACTCTTTTTTTTTTTGAGATGGAGTCTTGCTTTCTTGCCCAGGCTGGAATGCAGTGGCATGGCCTCGGCTCACTACAACCTCCACCTCCCAGGTTGAAGTGATTCTCCTGCCTCAGCCTCCTGCGTATCTGGGATTACAGGTGCCTGCCATCACACCCAGCTAATTTTTTGTATCTTTAGTAGAGATGGGGTTTCACCATGTTGGCCAGGCTGGTCTCGAACTTGTGACTTTGTGATCCTCCCTCCTCAGCCTCCCAAAGTGCTGGGATTACAGGCATAAACCACTGCGCCTGGCCTGCTCTAGACTCTTTATATCCCAGTTTAGAATTTAAAGATACTATTTTTGCTCCTTGGGCACTGAATTTTTTTCTCCTACCTAATTATAAGCTTGTTCAGGGCAGGGACCTTGTTTTTCCAAGGACACAGAGTAAGTTCTCCATAAAATCTCCAGAGGCTGGGCACAGTGGCTCATGATAATCTCAGCACTTTGGGAAGCTAAGGTAGGCAGATTGCTTGACCAGGAGTTCGAGACCAGCCTGGGCAACATAGTGAGACCCCATCTTTACAAAAATTATTCTGGCATAGTGGTGCATGCCTGTAGTCCCAGCTACTTGAGAGACTGGGGTGGAAGGATCGCTTGAGGCCAGGAGGTTAAGGCTGCAGTGAGGCTGTCACCATTGTACTCCCCGCTAGGTGACAGAAGAGACACCATCTCTTTAAAAAAAAAAAAAAAAAAAAAAGGAAAGAAATAAAACTCCAGAGAATAGGATCCTTTTCTGATTTCCTTCTGTTGCCATGGTCAGATGCACTATGACACTTTTCTTTCAGTAGAGAATTTACTTTATACACTATTATTGTACTTATTTTATTGGACTCTGTTGGGCATGTTGAGAAAATGGTACTGATGTTAAGTGCAAAGGTCATGGAGCTGTGGGACGATGGCAGAAATATGTGAAGCAAGGCTTCTCCTTTTTATTTTATGTTTTTTAAGACACAAGGTCTTGCTCTGTTGCCCAGGCTGGAGTGCAGTGGCATGATCATAGCTCACTGAAGCCTCAAACTCTTGGGCTCACGTGAGCCTCCTGCCACAGCCTCCCAGAGGCTTTTCATTCTTTAATGGACACGCAAACACAGAGGGCTCTGTTCAAATGCAGATTCTGATTTAGCAGGTCTGGGGTGGAGCTCGAGGTTCTGCTTTTCTTTTCCTTTTTTGTGACAGAGTCTCGCTTAGTCACTCAGGCTGGAGTGCAGTGGTGTGATCTCGGCTCACTGCAACCTCCACATCTTGGATTTAAGTGATTCTCCTGCCTCCGCCTCCTGAGTAGTTGAGACTACAAGAGCCTGCCAGCATGCCAGGTTAAATTTTGGAGTTTTAGTAGAAACAGAGTTTCACCATGTTGTCCAGGCTGGTCTCGAACTCCTGACCTCAGGTGATCCGCCCACCTTGGCCTCCCAAAGTGCTGGGATTACAGGCATGAGCCACCACACCAGCTGAGATTCTGCTTTTCTAATAGGCTTCTGTGTGACATCAATGCTGGATGCAAATCCACAGACCAGAGTTGTGGGGGAAGCACCCCAGGCTAAAAGTCTGGAGGTCTGGGTTCCAGGTCTGCTTTGCCAGTAAGTGGCTGCAAGGCCTGGGCTAAGTCATCGAACATCCCCGGGCCCCAGAGTTCATCTTTAAATTATTGAGTTTGTCTGGTTGATCTCTAAGCTCTCTTCCCAGCTCTAAAAATTAATCTGTGATTTGGTATGTTACATTTGGCAAAAACATTTTGAGAATCTTGAAGAAAAGAGGTATGTGAATTCAGTCCATTATAGTTATTACTGTTACTGATAGAGGGGCCATGGCTTGAGTTCCAGTGGATTAAAAAAAATAATCCTTTAATCCTCCTGGCATAGTCGCTCCCCACTTGGCATGGCACAATGTAGATTATTGCTTTGAATGAGCTGGGCTAAAACGAAATCTCCAGTTAGGATCCTGTCACATTTATACTCCATTTGCGGCCATACTCTTGGGGATGCATGTTGAAATAACTTTGCAATGTCAAAACAAGCTTCCATTTACTTTAAAATAAATGTTCAAGCCGTTACAGCCAAACCCCAAATTCACCGAGGTAGCTAAGAAAGAACAGGTATAGCTGAGTGTGGATTTTCAAATTTAAGTGTCTCTAACTCAGGATTTAGTTGATGTGATCCTTGAAAGTCCCAATACTGCTACTGTACTCAAATGAAAAGGATGGATAATGAAAAGAGGTCTAATCTCATTTGTTACGGAATGCTATTCCTGACAGCTCACTGGAGCCATCAGGTTGAAGGCCAATGAAGAGAACGAAGAGGTTAACCATTTATTTCTTCCTTTTCTTTTCTTTTTTTTTTTTTGAGATGGAGTCTCGCTCTGTCACCCACGCTGTGTACAGTGATGCAATCTCAGCTCACTGCAACCTCTGTCTCCCACGTTCAAGCAATTCTCCTGCCTCAGCCTCCCGAGTAGTTGGGACTACAGGTGTGCGCCACCATGCCTGGCTAATTTTTTGTATTTTTAGTAGAGACAGAGTTTCACCATGATTGCCAGGCTGGTCTTGAACTCCCGACCTAGGTAATCTGCCAGCCTTTGCCTCCCAAAGTTCTGGAATTACAGGTGTGAGTCACTGCACCCACCCCCTTTTTAAAAATACTGATTATTCAAAGCAGCAGCAGGAGAATCAGAGCATTGCGTCACAATAAAATAAAGGCAGTACTTGCTTTCACATGCAATCCTTCTTTTGAGAATTAACTAGCTGCCAAGTTGAGGAACAGCAGAGGGGCCTCCTTAGGACTAGCTGATTTCCCTTGATGTGGACAAGGCTGATTGAAGCAAGATGAGAAAATGCAACCCCAGGGTGAAGAGTGGGAAAGGAAAGGGAGGCTGTGAGGGGGTTGGCTCAAGCCTCAAAAAACTACTTAACTTGGAAGGGAATAAACACAGACCCTCCACTCAAATCGAGCTTTAAAGATGTTGATCCCCTTTGTATTTTGCTTTTTTCCTTTTAGAGACAGTCTCACTCTGTTGCCCGGGCTGGAGTGCAGTGGTACTCACTGCAGTGTTGAACTCCTGGGCTCAAGTGACCCTCCAGCCTCAGCCTCCCCAGTAGCTAGGACTGCAGGCATGCACCACCAAGCCTGGCTAATTTCAAAAAATTATTTTGTAGAGATGGGAATCTCACTATGTTACCTAGGCTGGTTTTGAACTCCTGGCCTGAAGCGATTCTCCCACCTCAGCCTCTGCAGATTAGCATTTGAATCAGTGGACTGTGTATGGCAGATCTGCCCTCACCAATGTGGGCGGGTACCATTCAACATCTGAAAGACTGGGCAGAACAGAAAGGTGGTGGAGGCTGGGTGCGGTGGCTCATGTCTGTAATCCCAGTGCTTTGAGAGGCCAAGATAGGAGGATCGCTTGAGCCCAGAAGTCCAAGAGCAGCCTGAACAACATAGCAAGACCCTGTCTCTAGAAAAACATAAAAAGGTGGATGAATGGAAAATTCTCTCTCTCTCTTGTTGAGACATCTGTCTGCTCCTGCCCTTGGCCATCAGAGTCCCTGGTTCTCTTCGGGCTGTCGGACTCCAGGACTTACACCAGCAGCTCCCCACCCTGGTTCTCAGGCCTTTGGACTCAGACTATATTATACCGTCTGCTTTCTCGGTTCTTCAACCTGCAGATGGCATGTGCAGGATTTTGTGGCTTCCTTAATTGCAAAACCAATTCCCACAATAAATTTTCATCTACCATCCATCCATCCTTTGTTTTTTTGTTGTTGTTGTTGTTTTTTAAACAGAGTCTCGCTCTGTTGCCCAGGCTGGAGAGCAGTGGTGCGATCTCGGCTCACTGCGACATCTGCCTCCTGGGTTCAAGTGATTCTCCTGTCTCAACCTCCTGAGTAGCTGGGATTATAGGCACCCACCACCATACCTGGCTAAATTTTGTATTTTTAGTAGAAACAGTGTTTCGCCATGTTGGCCAGGCTGGTCTCAAACTCCTGACCTCAATCGATCTGGCCATCTGTCCTCCTTGGCTTCCCAAAGTACTGAGATTACAGGTGTAAGCCACTGCAGTCTGTCTGTCTAACTATCTATCACCTATCTATCTATCTATCTATCTATCTATCTATCTATCATCTATCATCTATATCTTATTGATTCTGTTTCGCTGGAGAACCCTAATACAGAGAAAATAAAAGAATGACCATTATATACCTCTTGAATTATTTGATTTGCTTAAACATTTATGCATTACTTTTTTTTTTTTTTTTTGACACAGGGTCTCATCCTGTTCCCCCAGCTGGAGTGCAGTGGTGTGATCACGGCATATATAGCCTCAGCCTCCTGGGCTCAAGTGATCTTCCCACCTCAGCCTCCTGTGTAGCTGGGACTGCAAGCACATCACCATGCATGGCTAGTGTGTGTGTGTGTGTGTGTGTGTGTGTGTGTGTGTGTGTGCGCGCGCGCGCGCGCACGCGTGTATTTTTTGTACAGAAGAGGTTTCACAATGTTGTCCAGACTGGTCTTGAACTCCTGAGCTCAAGCAATCTGCCTGCCTTGGCCTTCCAAAGTGCTGGAATTACAGGCATGAGCCACTGTGCCTGGCTTATGCATTACTTTTGTATCCAAAGAATTTAATAAAAGTTTAAAAAGTAAAAAGAAAAGAAAAATTAAACATTAAAAAAAATCTCTAATGCCACCAGGAAAATTGCTCAATTTTTTCCTTCTAGGAATGTGGATAAACTCCCTCAAAACAGCCCCTCCGTAACGATTCTGCACCCCTCTTTCCCCACACCCTCTCTTCCACCACTCCACTCCCTGTACTCCGCCCCCATCCCGCCTTGGCTGCAGGTAGCACTCACTGAACTCAGCGTAAAGCACTAATGCTATTGTTAGACAGTTTCCTTCTCCAGGCTTCTGCCAGGCCAGAGCTACCTGAGTGAATAATAATCATTATCATCTCTGACAATCTGCGAAGATTAGCTCTAAGGGGAAAAAACGGAAAAATTGTATGTGCAAGTTATATTATGTGTCTTAATTTTAAAGCTACGCTGAAACCACAGAGTGTTGTAGCTTACCACTATTTATCAAAGGCAATTATTAGAAAAGCCAGTTTGTATGGTACACATTTATGTCAGTAAAAAATGCACTACTTACTGACCTGTCTGGTCTCTGAACTCCAGACTGCATTTTTGCCTGAATATCTTTTCTTGTTTTTTGTTTTGTTTTGTTTTTTGGTTTTTTTTTTTTTTTTGTTTTGGATGGTCTTACTCTGTCACCCAGGCTGGAGTGCAGTGGCACCATCTTGGCTTGCTGCAACCACTGCCTCCTGGATTCAAGAGAGTCTCCTGCTACAGCCTCCCCAATAGCTGGGATTACAGGCACCCACCACCATGCCTGGCTAATTTTTTTGTATTTTTAGTAGGGATGAGGTTTTGCTCTGTTGGCCAGGCTGGTCTCGAACTCCTGATCTCAAGTGATCTGTCCACCTGGGCCTCCCAAAGTGCTGGAATTATAGGCGTGAGCCACGGCGCCTGGCCTTGACTGGATATCTTAATTTCTCCCGGTCCCTAGGCCAAACAAGACAAATGAAAAAGAGCAACTTGCTTCTCTTGGTAGAGGAATAGGGCGTCTCAGAACAGTTGTGCTTGTGGGTGGCCCACCAAGGAGCCTGCCAGAGCTCTTGGTCTGGGTGGGTAAGGCTAAGGTCACAGTTTGGAGCAAGGCTTGGGTAGCGGGCCAGGCTCCCTCTTGAAGGAGTACCTGGAAGACTTGCTGAGCACACAAGGGGGTTCATAAAGAGGAGGAGAATTCGACAGGGTCAAAAGTCTGAGAATTACACAGGTGGGGTTTGGTATTAGATACATCTAAAATTACCTGCTGGGCCAGATGCTGGGTGCATGCCTGTGATCCCAGCTACTCTGGAGCGAAGCAGTAGAGTCCCTGCAACCTGGAAGGTGGAGGCTGCAGTGAGCCGAGATCGCACCACTTCACTCCAGCTTGGTTGATAGAGTGAGACTGTCTCCAAAAAAAAAAAAAAAAAAAAATATTACCTGCTAATGTGATATACCATTTGGACCCAAAATTGATGAAAGCTGGGAAGCATTTGAGATTACAATAGGAAGTGCAGATTTCTACTCCTCTTATTTGGGTAGCTCCTCATAATTAAGTTCTGGGGTAGGGGTGGGAGCTGTACATTTTATTTATTTATTTATTTATAGACAGGGTCTCACTTTGTCACTGAGGCTGGAGTGCAGTGGTACAATCATGGCTCACTGCAGCCTTGAACTTCTGGCTTAAATGCTCCTTCTGCCTCAGCCTCCTACGAGGCTCAGGTTACAGGTGTGCATCACCATGCTGGACAAATTTTCATCATTTTTTTTTTTTTGTAATGATAGGATCTTGCTATGTTGCCCAGGCTGGTTTCAAACTCCTGTCCTCAAGTATTCCTCTTGCCTTGGCTTCCCAAAGTGCTGGATTATGGGAATGAGCCACCTTACCCACTCAAGGGAGATATACATATTATTTATTTTTCCTTTTTTTTTTTTTTGAGATGGAGTCTCACTCTGTCACCCAGACTGGAGTGCAGTGGCATGATCTTGTCTCACTGTAATCTCTGCCTCCTGGGTTGAAGCGATTCTCCTGCCTCAGCCTTCTGAGTAGCTGGGATTACAGGAGCATGCCACCACACCCAGATATTTTTTGTATTTTAAGTAGAAACAGGGTTTCACCATGTTGGCCAGGCTGATCTGGAACTCCCGACTTCAGATGATCCACCAGCCTCAGCCTTCCAAAGTGCTGAGGTTACAGGTGTGAGCCACCACGCGTAACCTATAAGCATTTATAATTCCCTAGCATTTATAGGAGGGCATGCAAAGTAAGCCCTGTGTTTCATGCTATATCATACTTGTATTCTCATCACTGTTGGGATGGATGGAGACAGGCATATTGGTGCAGCTTTCTGCAGGGCCCCAAAAACATTCTGTGAGGCTGACTCTCCTAGCCTGTGTGGCCATGGTTCCCTGGTGCCACAGTGTCACTCACAGTGAGCCACTGGCCAATAGCTACTCAGGTGCCATGGCAGCCTCTGCAGCCTTCAAGTTCAAGAAATGAGTCTCGGGAGCCTTCTAACTTGGCCTACATCATGGGGTTTATTCATGGCAGGAGAGGAACAGGTGGTACTAAGACCTGGCTATTAAATCCCAGTCAGAGAGTACAATGAGCTTGCCTGCTATGTTCTCTGAGCCCTCATAACCTCCCTCCAGCCAGTCAGACTGACCTGAATACCACAAAGTGGTTCCATAACATTCATGATTCATGACATCCTTTTCCTGTATCAGATCACTCCCAGCTGATTATCGTACAATTAGTCTTATACCTTTCCTTCATCCTTTTTCTTATCAGTTGGAGAAAGGTAAAATATTTGCAGCAGAAACACACAAACCCTTGGGGCTGGATGTGAGGCAAGCGTGTCAGATTTCAGGGTTTGAGGGTTTTGACATCTATACCTGCCAGCATTAGCCCTGGTCTGACCTCTCTAAATTAGTGATTCTGTTGGTCCAGGAATCTTTGCGATTCCCTTGAGAATCACTGATATAGACCTCCATTCCATCACATAGAACAAAATTTAAGTAACTTTTGTTTGGTTATTTATCTGGAGGTTGAATTGGAAAGGCTTACTGCTCTGTATTATTATTATTAATAATATTATTATTATTGTTTTGGAGACAGTGTCTCACTTTGTCACCCAGGCTGGAGTGCAGTGGCACCATTTATGCTCACCACAACCTCTGCCTCCCACGTTGGAGAAACTCTCCTACTTCACCTTCCTGAGTAGCTGGGATTACTGGTGCCCGCTATCACGCCCAGCTAATTCTTGTTTTTAGTAGAGATGGGGTTTCACCATGTTGGCCAGGCTGGTCTCAAACTGCTGACCTCAGATGATCTGCCTGCCTTGGCCTCAGGTGGTCTGCCTGCTTGGGCCTCCCAACGTGCTAGGATTACAAGTGTGAGCCACCGTGTCTGGTGTAACTGCTCTTTAATATATTTAAATATGATTATCCTGATCAGTAAAAGTGACCAGCATTCTTAGGCTTAGACAAATTTCCCTGGATCATCTTGTATCTAGGACTTCAATCAATTCTTGGAAACTATTTTATAATCATTGTTTGCTACAGGCTCTGCTAAAGAGGCATGCCTCTTACTCAACCAAATCTAGAAATCATAACTTAATTACTACTCAGCTATCATGTAGAATTTTGATAATAGATTCAAATTAAGGGACGTTGACTTTAGAGATTCAAATATGTTCTAAAACACTTTGACTGTGTAATTATGTCTCTAAAAATAATCTATCCCAAGTAAATAGTCAAGATTACAAAAGAAGCCAGGCGAGGTGGCTCATCTCTGTAATCTCAGCACTTTGGGAGGCCAAGATAGGCAGATAATTTGAGGTCAGGAGTTCGAGACTAGCCTGGCCAAAATGGTGAAACCCTGTCTCTACCGAAAAATAAAAAAATTAGCTGGACATGGTGGTGCACACCTGCAGACCCAGTTACTTGGGAGGCTGAGATCGGAGAATTGCTTGAACCCAGGAGGCGGAAGGAGGTTGCAGTGAGCTGAGATTGTGCCACTGAACTCCAACCTGGGTGACAGTGAGACATTGTCTCAAAAAAAACAAAACAAAACAAAAACCACAAAAGAATATAATATATATGCACAAAGATGTTCATCACAGCATTATTTAACGCAGTGAAAAATTACAAGCAAACTGGCCAGGTGTGGTGGCTCACTTCTATAATCCTAGCACTTTTGGAGCCCAGAGTTGGCAGATCTCTTGATGTCAGGAGTTCAAGACCAGCCTGGCGAACATGGTGAAACCCCATCTCTACTAAAAATGCCAAAAAATTAGCCAAGCACGGTGGCACATGCCTGTAATCCTAGCTACTTAGAAGATTGAGGCATGAGAATTGCTTGAACATGGGAGGCGGAGGTTGCATTGAGTGGAGATCGCGCCACTGCACTTCAGCCAGGGTGACAGAGTGAGACTGTCTCAAAACAAAAAAAGAAAGAAAGAAAAAAACCAGAAGCAAACCAAAAGTAAATTCTGGACTAACGTAAGACATTAATAAAATGTAAAAAATCGGTGTAGTGTATATGGAAAATCTGAACTGTCTGAATTTTTCTGTAAATCTAAAACTGTTCTAAAATAAGTGGGCACAGTGGCTCATGGCTGTAATCCCAGCACTTTGGGAGAATGAGGTGCGAGGATCACTTAAGTTTAGGAGTTTGAGACCAGTTTGGCCACCATAGTGTGACTCTAGTAAAAAAAATACAAAAATTAGCCAGGCATGTTGGTGTGTGCCTGTAGTCCCAGCTACTTAGGAGGCTGTGGCAGAAGAATTGCTTGAACCTGGGAGATGGAGGCTGCAATGAGCTGAGATTGCACCACTTCACTCCAGCCTGGGCAGCAGAACAAGACGCGGTTTCAGGAAAAAAAAAAAAAGAAGAAGAAGAAATTTGACTGAGGGGCCTAAGGCAGAAAAACAGATTGAGGCAAGTTTCAGAGCAGGAGTGGAAGTTTATTTAAAAGGCTTTAGAACAGGAAAGAAAGTATGCTTGGAAGAGACCCAGGCTGGCGTTGAGTGAAACATTTTAAAAGTGAAACATTTAACCTCCATCCTAGGACTTTCTAGGCTGGCCCACTCCTGCCATCTTGCCCCCCCTCCCACGAGTCTTCCCAGGGTGGGCTGCCCGCATGCGCAGTGCCCTCCTTAGGCTTAGGAAGTGGGCATGCGCAGTGTGTTTAGGCAGTTGCATGCATGCGCATCCGCAGCTTTCTCCCGCTTCCGGTGGAGTGCCCTTGCAAGGTCTTACTCTGCCGTTTTGTCTCTTAAAGCCCATGCCCAGGAAGTTGCTTCTCTCTGGCATCTGCGTTCAATTAACACTTAAATGCAACAAGTGTGAACTATCCAGAGATGGCCTCTTCCTGGTACCCAATGCCAATTTATTACTTTTAGAGAGGCAATGTGATAATTGTTGAGCCATCACCTGATATTCCTAGTGGGTAGGACAGAGCCCTACCTGTGACAGCTCCATTATGGGTGGGTGCAGCCAAGAACACAGAACTCTCTCTCAAATCCAGTTGAGGGCTATTGTATCTTCCCAGGAGGGGCAGGCCACCAGCATTTTTCTTCCCCGCTCCTACCTCTGTGTTGAAGAAGCTCTAACTCAGGCAAAAGCAACTGGGAGGTCTTGGGGGGTGGTCTGTTCTCTTACCCAGCCCCCACTTTAGCGTAGAAGCTGAATCCTAGGTGTGGGAGGCTGAAAGTATAAGGATCACAATTTCCCTGGACACAGCTCGCTCATAGGCAGAGGTTCCATGTTGGGAGAGGCACACTGGGAGGACCAGAGGCTACTGCTCCTGCCTAAAGCCCTGCTCATAAAATAAGGGGAACTACACTGAGGCAGAAGCAGGCCACTGTCTCTACCCTTAGCTCCAGAGCAGTGGTGAAGAATTCTGCCCAGGAACAGAGGCAGGACATAAGAACAAAGATCTCTGAAGCTCTCCCTAGTGGAACTGACTTCATTAGACCTATAGTGTGGAGGAAATCAAGGCCAGAGGCACTCTAGAAAACAATGCAGATTTTGGTAGTAAGCAATTAACAGGAGGCTAGTAGCTTCATAAGAGCAACAAGTTAAATCATAGGACAGCTACATGTTTGCCAGAGAGAACTAGGGAAAGAGAGAGCTAAGAAGAACCTTCCTGGTCTCAAAGGAAACCTCAAAACTGTCCTCAACAGTTTAGCTACCTGTGCAAAGGTACATGAATTTAATTGCTCCAGGGCATTGTCAAAACAAATGAAAACTGCAGGGCAATTAGTGGACATTAACAGTAGAGTGTAAAACCTATGAGGCAGATAGCATAAGAGAGAAATCAAAGACAGAGACAGTCAAAAGAAAAGGAGGCTTGGGCCAGGTCTGGTGGCTCACACCTGTAATCCCAGCACTTTGGGAGGCAGAGGTGGGTGGATCACCTGATGTCAGGAATTCCAGACCAGCCTGGCCAACATGGTGAAACCCCTTCTCTACTAAAAATACAAAAATTAGCTTGGCATGGTGATGCAGGCCTGTAATCCCAACTACTCAGGAGGCTGAGGCAGGAGAATTGCTTGAACCCGGGAGGCAGAGACTGCAGTGAGCCAAGATTGTTTCGTTGCACTACAGCCTGGGCAACAAGAGTAAAACTCCATCTCAAAAAACAAAAACAAAAAGAAAAGAAAAGAAAAAAAAGAAAAAAGAAAAAAATGAGACTCAGAAAGAGCCCAGCTAAAACCATTGTCATCCCAGGGTAACTATTTGTGTGCCCAAGTTTGTAACCTCTGAAGATTAACATCAGGGGCTCCACACTGAGGGAGAAATAGACACTAAAATAGTTCACTGAATCACAAAACAAGATAAACAAGAAACAACAGTAAGTCCTAGAGAGGATGGAGTGAGGGAAATCAGTATCCAATTGTTAAAACACAGAACCTAAAATGCCCAGTTTTTAACAAAAAATTATGATATGCAGAGAAATAGGAAAGTATGACCCATACATGGGAATAGTAAAAGCAGACAGCAGAAACTGCTTGTGAGAGAGCCCACATGGCAAATTCAGCAAATACTTCAAAGAAGCATCATAATATGTAACTAAAGAAAACTCTACTTAAAGAAGTAAAGTATAATAACAATATCTCATTAAAGAAAGAATACCAAAAGAGGGATAAAATGATAAAAAATGAACCAAATGAAAATTTTGGAACTAGGAAGTACAATAAATGAGATTAGAAAAATCACTCTAGGATTAGACACAACTCCAGCGCACAACACCCAATGAGAGAGATGCAGAAACCCAGAGATCTCCTAGCTCCAACCGAGGTACCCGGTGCATTTCAATGGGTCTGGTCCAGTGGTGAGCAAAGCCCACTCAATGCAGACTGAGGCAGGGAGGGGTGCTGCTTCACCCACAAAGTGCATCTGACTGGCAAGTTAGAGGCTCCCCTTTGGCACTCCGGCCCAGATATAGCACTTCCCCCAAAGCCTCAGCAATACACAGAACACGGGATCTTTGCCAGTCAAGCACCGGGAATTGCAAGTGCAGAGCTGAATAAGAGCCTATGGACTGAGCTATCGCCCCCTGGCTCCGCGGGGACAGAGAGGGAGCTGTAAGTGGGAGCAGCTAGGCAGACCCCCTAACTCATGACCAGAGAGAGTGGAAGCTGAAAGCGGGAGACCCTGGGTGTGGTGTCCCTACCCTCCCCCACAAACCCCAGAGGGCTGAAGCTCTGACTCTAATGGGTTGCATAGCCAGTGCCACAGTCTGAGCTGAACCCTGAATGATCCAGCCCAGTGGAGGAAGGGCACAACCCACCACTAGAGGGGTGGGACTGGGCTACATGTTTTATCAAAAAGCACAGGAAGCCTACGTAGCAATGGGATGGCATTCTTGACAACCCAGCAGCACCTACAGGTCAGCGGAAGAGGCAGACCTAACCTCCCAGTATACACAAAAAAGACACAAGAAGCTTCCCTAGTAACCTGAAGGAATCCCTAGAAACCTAGTAGTACCTCCACAGGCAGACAAGCGACTTTATCAAGCAGCTCCCTGACAACAAAGCCAGGTAAATCCTTAAAGATGGGAAAAAACCAGCACAAAAAAGGTGAAACCATTAAAGAACAGAACACCTCTTCTCCTTCAAGGGATCACAACTCCTCAACAACACAGGATCACAACTTGACCGAAGAGTGTGACGAATTGGCAGAAACAGGCTTCAGAAGGTGGATAATAAACTTTTCTGAGCTGAAGGAACACATTCTAACTCAATGCAAAGAAACCAAAAACCTTGAAAAAGGGTTAGACGAAATGCTAACGAGAATAACCAGCTTAGAGAAGAGCATAAATGACTTGATGGAGTTGAAAAACACAGCACGAGCACTATGTGAAGCAAACACAAGTTTTAATAGCCGAATCGATCAAGCAGAAGAAAGGATATCAGAGACTGAAGATCAAATCAATGAAATAAAAAGAGAAGGCAAGACGAGAAAAAAGAGTGAACAAAGCCTCCAAGAAATATGGGATTATGTGAAAAGACCTAATCTACACTTGATCGGTGTACCCGAATATGATGGGGATAATGAATCTAAGCTGGAAAACACGCTCCAGGATACTATCCAGGTGAACTTCCCAAGCCTAGCAAGGCAGTTGAAATTTCAAATTCAAGAAATACAGAGAACACCACAAAGATGTTCCTCAAGAAGAGCAACCCCAAGGCACATAATAATCAGATTCACGGGGTTGAAATGAAGGAAAAAATGCTAAGGGCAGCCAGAGAGAAAGGTCAGATTGCCCACAGAGGGAAGCCAGTCAGACTCACAGCAGATCTCTCGGCAGAAACCCTACAAGCCAGAAGAGAGTGGGGGCCAATATTTGACATCCTTAAAGAAAAGAACTTTCAACCCAGAATCTCATATCCAGCCAAACTTAGCTTTGTAAGTGAAGAAGAAACAAAATCCTTTACAGACAAGCACTTATTGAGAGATGTTGTCACCACCAGACTTGCCCTACTAGAGCTCCTGAAAGAAACACTAAGCATGGAAAGGAACAAGTATGAGCACTGCAAAAGCAAACCAGTTGGCAAAGACCAAAAATGCAATGAAGAAAATGAGTCAACTAATGGGAAAGAAAACCAGCCAGGAACAAAATGGCAGGATCAAATTGATACATAACAATATTAACATTGAACGTAAATGGCCAAAACGCCACAATCAAAAGACACAGACTGGCAAACTGGACAAAAAGTCAGAACCCATTGGTGTGCTGTATTCAGGAAACCCATCTCACATACAAACACACACATAGGCTCAAAATAAAGGGATGGAAGAAGATTTACCAAGCAAATGGAGAACAAGAAAAAGCAGGGGTTGCGATCCTAGTCTCTTATAAAATGGACTTCAAACCAAAGAGACAAAGAAGGGCACTACATAATGGTAGAAGGATCTATCCAAATCCAACAGGAAGAGCTAACTATCCTAAATATATACGCCCCAACATAGGAGCACCCGGAGATATAAAGCAATTCCTTAATGACCTAAAATGAGATTTAGACTCCCACCCAATCATAGTGGGAGACTTCAACACTCCATTGTCAATATTAGACAGAGCAATGAGACAGAAAATTAACAAGGCTATCCAGGACTTGAATGCAGAGCTGGACCAAATGGACCTAATAGACATATACATTGCACTTACTCTAAAATTGACCACATCATTAGAAGCAAATCAATCCTTGGCAAATGCAAAAGAGCAGAAATCATAACAAACAGTCTATCAGACCACAGCGCAGTCAGACTAGAACTCAGCATCAAGAAACACACTCAAGCCTGCACAACCACTTGGAAACTGAACAACTTGCTTCCGAGTGTCAACTGGACAAACAATGAAATGAAGGCAGAAATAAAGATGTTCTTTGAAACCAACCAGAATGAAGACACAACTTACCACAATCTCTGGTACACCTTTAAAGCAGTGTCGAGAGGGAAATTTATAGCAATAAATGCCCACCAGAGAAGAGAAGAAAGATCTAAGATCAACACCCTATCATCAAAATTGAAAGAGCTAGAGGAGCAAGATAAAAAATAAAAAAAACCTCAAAAGCTAGCAGAAGACAAGAAATAACTAAGATCACAGGAGAACGGAAGGAGATAGAGACACAAAAAAAAGCCCTTCAAAAAATCAATAAATCCAGCAGCTGGTTTTTTGAAAAGATCAGCAAAAGAGACAGACCACAAGCCAGATTAATAAAAAAGAAAAGGAGAAGAATCAAATAGATGCAATAAAAAACGATAAAGGGGATATCACCAGTGATCCCACATAAATACAAGCTACCATTAGAGATGACTACAAACAGCTCTACTCACATAAGCCAGTAAACCAGGAAGAAATAGATAAATTCCTAGACACTTGTACTCTACCAAGACTGCACTCTATCAGGAGGAAGTTGAAACCCTGAATAGACCAATAACAAGGGCTGAAGTAAAGGCAGCAATCAATAGCCTACCAACCAAAAAAAGTCCAGATCCAGACAGGTTCACAGCCGAATTCTAACAGATGTACAAAGAGGAGCTGTTTGCATTCCTAAACTGTATCAAACAATATAAAAGGAGGGAATCCTCCCTAACTCATTTTATGGGACCAACATCATCCTGATACCAACACCAGACAGAGACTCAACTAAAAAAGAAAACTTCAGGCCAATATCCATGATGAACATCGATGCAAAAATCTTCAATAAAATACTGGCAAACAGATTGCAACAGCACATCAAGAAGCTTATCCATCACGACCAATTAGGCTTCATCCCAGGGATGCAAGGCTGATTCAACATACACAAATCCATAAATGTAATCCATCACATAAATGGAACCAAAGACAAAAACCACATGATTATCTCAATAGATGCAGAGAAGGCCTTTCATAAAACTCAACAGCCCTTCATGCTAAAAACTCTCAATAGACTAGGTATTGATGGAATGTATCATAAAATCATAAAAGCTATATATGACAAACCTACAGCCAGTATCATACTGAATGGCAAAAGCTGGAAGAATTCCCTTTGAAATCAGGCATTAGACGAGAACGCCCTCTCTCACCACTCCTATTCAACATAGTATTGGAAGTTCTTGCCAGAGCAATCAGGAAAGAAAAAGAAATACAGGGTATTGAATTAGGAAAGGAGGAAGTCAAACTGTCTCTATTTGCAGATGACATGATTATATATCTAGAAGACCCCATCGTCTCAGTCCAAAATCTTCTCAAACTGATAAGCAACTTCAGCAGAGTCTCAGGATCAAAATCAATGTGCAGAAATCACAAGCATTCCTACATACCAATAACAGACAAACAGAGAGCCAGATTAAGAGCGAACTCCCATTGACGACTGCTACAAAGAGAATAAAATACCTAGGAATACAACTAACAAAGGATGTAAAGGATCTTTCCAAGGAGAACTACAAACCACTGCTCAATGAAATAAGAGAGGACACAAACAGATGGAGAAACATTCCATGCTCATGGTTAGGAAGAATCAATATTGTGAAAATGGCCATACTGCTCAAAGTAATCTATAGATTCAATGCTGTCCCCATCAAGCTACCAGTGACCTTCTTCACAGAACTGGAAAAAACCACTTTAAACTTCATATGGAATCACAAAAGACCCTGCATAGCCAAGACAATCCTAAGCAAAAAGAACAAAGCCAGAGGCATCACATTGCCAGACTTCAAACTATTCTACAAGACTACAGTAATCAAAACAGCATGGTACTGGTACCTAAACAGAGATATAAAGCAATGGAACAGGACAGAGACTCCAGAAGAAACACCACACATCTACAACCATCTGATCTTTGACAAACCTGACAAAAACAAGCAATGGGGAAAGGACTCCATGTTTAATAACTGGTATTGGGAAAACTGGCTAGCAATGTGCAGAAAGCAGAAAGTGGACCCCTACCTGTCACCTTACACTAAAATTAACTCTAGATGGATCAAAGATTTAAACATAAGACCTAACACCATAAAAACACTAGAAGAAAATGTAGGCAAAACCATCCAGGACATAGGCAGAGGCAAGGACTTTATGACTAAAACACCAAGAGCAGTGGCATAAAAGCCAAGATAGACAAATGGGATCTAATTAAACTCCAGAGCTTCTGTACAGCAAAGAAACCATCATTAGAGCAAATCGGCAACCAACAGAATGGGAAAAAATTTTTGCAATCTACCCATATGACAAAGGGCTAATATCCAGAATCCACAAGGAACTAAAACAGATATACAAGGGACTAAAACAGATATACAAGAAAAAAACAAACAATCCCATTCGAAAGTGGGCAAAGGACATGAACAGACACTTTTCAAAAGAAGACGTATACGAGGCCAACAAACATATGAAAAAATGCTCATCATCACTGGTCATTAGAGAAATGCAAATCAAAACCTCGCTGAGATATCATCTCACGCCAGTTAGAATGGCAATCATTAAAAAATCTGGAGACAACAGACGCTGGAGAGGATGTAGAGAAATAGGAACACTCTTACACAGTTGGTGGGAGTGTAAATTAGTTCCACCATTGTGGAAGACAGTGTGGCGATTTCTCAAGGATCTAGGAATGGAAATTTCACTTGATCCAGCAATCCCATTACTGGGCATATAAGAACTATAAATTGTTCTACTATAAAGACACATGCACACATATGTTCACTGTAGCCCTGTGTACAACAGCAAAGACCTGGAATCAACTCGAATGCCCATCGATGATAGACTGGGCAGGGAAATTGTGGCACATATACACCATGGAATACTACACAGCCATAAAAAACAATGAATTCATGTCCTTTGTAGAGACTTGGATGAACCTGCAAACCATCGTTCTCAGCAAACTGACACAAGAACAGAAAGCCAAACACCATATGTTCTCACTCATAGGTGGGTGTTGAACAACAAGAATGCATGGACTCAGGGAGAGGAACATCACACACTGGGGGCAGTTGGTGGGGTAGGGGAGAGACAGACAGAGGTGGGGAGGGAGGGTAGGGTGGGGAGGGATAACATGGGGAGAAATGCTAGATACAGTATGCACCTAAGTTAAAATAAATAAATTTAAAAATATATATAATAATTATAAAAATATGTTGTTGGGTTTGTAACATACACAGATGTAATATGTGTATTAATAATAGCATAAAAATTAAATAGAGAAAGTGCTATACAGAACAATGTTTTTACATTTTACTGGGTTTAAGTAACTATAATCTAAAGTAGGTTCTGATAAATTAAGATATTCATGTTAAGCCATACAACAACCACAAGAAAATAATAAAAATATACAAAGTGAGAGAATCATTCAAAGAAATATAAATGTTACACTAGAAAGTATTAAATTAATGCAAAAAGAAAGCAGTAAAGGAGGAAGCAGAAGAACAAAAAAGACAAGACACAGAACAAAAAGCAAAATGGCAGATGTGAATCCAGATATATCAATAATATTATTAAATGTGAATGGATTAAACAAATGTATCAAGAGGTAAAATCTGTTCTTATGGATAAAAAGTAAGATCCAACTACGTACTGTCTATAGAATATACACTTTACATTTAAAGATGCAAGTAAGTTGAAAGTGAAAGGATTGAAAAAGATATGCAAATACCAACGTTAAGAAAACTGGAGTGGCTAAATCAATATGAGACAAATTAGACTTTCAATAAAAATGTTATTAGGATAACAAAAGATATTTTATAAAAGGGTCAATCCATTAAGAAAATTTAGTAATTATAAACCTATGTGCATCTAAAAACAGAGCACCAAAATACATGAAGCAGGAGTCCAAGAGAACTGAAGAGAGAAATAGACAATTCAAAAATTATAACTGGAGGCTGGGCATGGTGGCTCACGCCTGCAATTACAGCACTTTGAGAGGCCGAGGCAGGTGGATCACCTGAGGTCAGGAGTTCGAGACCAACCTGGCCAACATGGCAAAACCGCATCTCTACTAAAATAAAAAACTAGCCAGGTATGGTGGTGGGCACCTGTAATCCCAGCTACTTGGAAGGCTGAGGCAGGAGAATCGCTTGAACTTGGGAGGAGGAGGTTGCAGTGAGCTGAGATCATGCTACTGCACTCCAATCTGCTGGGCAACAGAGCAAGACTCCCTCTCAAAAACAAAACAAAGCAAAAACAAAAAACAACAATGACAAAAGTTAACACTGGAGACTTCAATATCCCACCTTTAATAATGGGTAGAACAACTAGATAGAAGCTCAACAAGGAAACAGAAAACTTGAACACCATAAACCGACTAGACTTAACAGATTGCTATAGAACACTGCACAACAACAGCAAAGTACATACTCTTCTCGAGTGCATATGAAATAGTCTCAAGGATAAACCACATGCTAGGCTGTAAAAAAAGAGCCTGAACAAATTTAAAAGGATTGACATCATGCAAGTATGTTCACCAATGGCAAGGAAGTGAAATTAGATAATACTAGTAACAGGAATTTTTGGAGTTCAAAAATAGGTGGAAATTATAAACAACACACTTCTAAATAACCAATGGAGTCAAAGAAAAATCACAGGGGATATCAGAAAATACTTTGAAAGGAATGAAAATGAAGAGGCAACATACTAAAACTTGTGGGATGCAGCTAAAGCAGTACTTAGAGATATATTTATAGCTGTAAAATATCTATGTTTAAAAAGAAAAACTTTAAATCAATAACCTTGCCTTCCATCTTAAGACACTGGAAAATTAAAAGCAAACTAAACCTCAAGTAAGCAGAAGGTAGGAGACAGTAGAGATCAGGGTGGAAATTAATAAACTAGAGAACAGAACAACAACAGAAAAAAAATCAACAAAACCAAAAAAAATGATTATTTGAAGAGATCAACAAAAATAACAAACCTTTACCCACAATGACCAAAAAATAAATAAAAGGGACCCAAATTATTAAAATCAGGAATAAAAAAGTAGGTGTCACTATATATCTTAGAGAAATGAAAATGATTATAAGGGAATATCATGAACAATTGTATGCCAACGTTTGATGACTTAGATGAGATGAACAAATTTCTAGAATGACACAAATTTGACTTAACAGGTAGAAAATCTGAATAGAACTATAAACAGGTAAAAAGACTGATAGAACTATCAATCTCTAGTCTAAGAACTGTAACAATTAATTTTAAAACATCCCACAAAGAGAATCCCAGGCCCAGATAGCTCAACAAAACTAGGAATAGAAGGAAACTTCCTCAATCTGATGAAGATCATTTACAAAACACACAAAGCTAACAGTGGAATTAATGGGGAAAGTCTGAAAGCTTCCACCCTAAGATCAGGAACAAGACAAGGAAGTCTGCTCTCATTACCTGTATTCAGCATTGTACTGGAGGCTCTAGCCAAGGCAAGTAGGCAATAAAAAGAAAGAAAAGGTAGCTGGGTGCCGTGGCTCACAACTGTAATCCCAGCACTTTGGGAGGGGGAGGTGGGCGGATCACGAGGTCAGCAGATTGAGACCATCCTCGCCAACATGGTGAAACCCTGTCTCTACTAAGAAAACCAAAAAAATTAGCTGGGCATGTTGGTGTGTGCCTGTAGTCCCAGCTACTCGGGAGGCTGAGGCAGGAGAATTACGTGAACCCGGGAGGCGGAGATTGCAGTGGGTCAAGATCGCGCCACTGCACTAGTACTACAGCCTGGGCGACAGTGTGAAACTCTGGCTCAAAAATAAATAAATAAATAAATAAAAGGCATCCAGACTGGAAAGAGAGAAGAAGTAATACTATCTCTATTTTTAGACGACATAATTTTATATCTGGAAAATCTTAAGAAATAGAGCCAGGTGTGGTGGTATGTGCCAGCTATTCAGGAGGTTGAGGCAGGAGGATCACTTGAGCCCAGGAGTTTGAGGCTCTAGTGAATTATGATTGCACTTGTGAATAGCCACTGTACTCCAGCCTAGGCAACACAGTAAGACCAAATCTCTAAAAAAAAAAGAGTAAAAGAAAATCTTAAAACGCACACACACACACACACACACATACACAAACACAGTATTGGAACAAATGAGTTCAGAAAACTTGTGGTATACAAGATACACAAAACATTGATTGCATTTCTGTATACTAGCAATCTACAATTCAAAAATGAAAGTAAGAAAGCAATTCTGGTTACATTAACATGAAAAAATAGAAATACATAAGAATAAATGTAGGAAACAAATGCAAGACTTGTATACTGAAAATGACAAAGCATCATTGAAAACATTAAATACCTAAGTAAATAGAAAGATATCCCTTGTTCCTGGATTGAAGATAATATTGTAAAGGTGGTAATATTCCCAAATTGATCAACGGTTTCAATGCCTATCCATCATATCCCAGGTACCTTTTCATAGAAATGGGCAAGCTGATCCTTTAATTCACATGAAAATTCAAGGGACCACAATGGCCAAAGCAATGTTGAAAAACAACACACTTGGGGGACTCATGCCTCTTTCAAAACTTACTAAATAGCTACAGTATTCAAAGTACTCTGGTATTGGCATAATGATAGACATATAGATCAATGGAATAAAATTAAGAGTCCAGAAATAAACCTTTACATTTATGGTCAATTGATTTTTGACAAGATGCCAAGACAATTTAGCAGAAAAAGAATAGTCTTTTCAACACACAGTTGGGACGACAGAATATCCACATGCAAATGAATGAAGTTGGACCCCTTCTTCACACCATATGCCAAAATTAACTCATAATGGATCATAGACCTAAATGCAAGAGTTTAAACTATAAAACTCTTAGAAGAAAATAAAAGAGTAAATTTTCATGACATTGGGTTAGGGGTAAAGTTTCTTAGATATGACACCAAAAGTACAAGTAACAGCAGAAAAAAATAGATAAATTGGACTTCAAATTTCAAAACTTTTGTGCTTTTTATTCCCTTTTCGAGATGGGTCTTGCTCTGTCACCCAGGCTGGAGTGCAGTGGTGCAGTCACAGCTCACTGCAGCCTTGAACTCTTGGGCTCAAGCGATTCTCCTGCCTCAGTCAGCCCTCCTGAGTAGCTAGGACTACAGGTATGTGCCGGTATGCTTGACTAAGTTTTATATTTTTTGTAGAGATGGCCTCCCACTTCTGGAACTCCTGGCATCAAGTGATCCTCCTGTCTCGGCCTCCCAAAGTGCTGGGATTATAGGCATGAGTCACTGGGCTCAGGCAAAATTTTATGCTTTAAGAAACACTGTCAACTAGAGGTGGTGGCTCATGTCTGTAATCCCAGCACTTTGGGAGGTCAAGGCAGGAGAACCACTTGAGGCCAGGAGTTTGGGACCAGCCTGGGCAACACAGTAAGACCCCATCTCTAAAAAAGAAAAAATTAGCTGGGCATGGTGGCACACACCTGTCATCTCAGCTACTCAGGAGGCTGGGATGGGAGGATGGCTTGAGTCTAGGAGTTTATAGAGGCTGCAGTGATCTATGATTGCACCACTGCACTCCAGCCTGGGTGACAGAGATATTGTCTCTTAAAAAAAAAAAAAAAAAGATGGGGCATTTACAGCTTCTGGATGTCTATTATTGAATTCCAGGCATTTTCTAGCTTCTCTGGTGGCAGCAATAGGCATAGCAGCATTGACAGCAACAGCACAGAAGCCCCTATAAATAGTGACCAATTCCCTGCAGTATCATCTGCCTTCTAAGCGGAACTGCCCCAGGAAAATAAAGGGGAAGCTCCCACCGGTTAATAGAACCTCCGGTGCCCATTTATAAGTGTAATTTTGCAACTTTCTCGGTGGCTTGCAAAAGCTCTCCCTAAATTTCCTTTCAACAGTGCGCTTTCCCTTTTCTTTAGATGTGTACGAAAAGGACCAGGCTGCCTGCGAATGCTTTCCAGGTCAGATAGCTGGCTGCCTCTTCCCTTTAGCTAAATAAAGGACACCATCTTCAAAGGACGAGGAGGCGAGTCCATCTGGTCTCTATGATTGCACTGGTCAGGGGAGTTCCAGCCAAGTCTCAAGCTTTAGCTATCTGGACAGTCAGCTCATACCACCCAGAATCTACATCTGGCTGCCAAATGCACCTTGCTCTGGCCACCCACATACACTTGATCCAATGAGCAACCGACTCAGCATTCTCCTGGCTGAACAAAGAGGGTGCTTGCCACAAGCAGGGCTATTGTTCAACTGGCATTACCATCAAAGGCCCTGGCCAGTTCCCCTTTGTCTGTCAGTTGCTATTCAGAAGGAAAAGAGAAGAAAAGCAAATCAATAGGTTTCTTGGAGAGAATCGCCTGTGGACGTGGGACATTCACTGTAGCACCGAGCTAACGTGATTCTAATGACAACTTGTAAAGCTATTTAACATGGAGAACCTTGCCAACATATATTCCAAAATGTCACAGCGCCTGGTTATAATGGGCAGGCTGTTTCCCACATTCAGAGAGTTGAGTCATCTCTGCCTGCTTGTATGTAACAAGGTCTGTGCAAGGTGTTTTGGGGCAGGTTATTACATGGATGTTAACCTTTAACCCTATATTGGCATTAAAGACATGCCATCTTGTCTTCAGACATATTACAAGAGCCTTTTCCCAGAAGGTCAGACCTTTTTTTTTCCCCACCTGGCCCCATGCCAATCTTGTGCCCAACAGGAATAAACTCTTGACACCTTCACATACATCACACCTTTGTTTTTTTAATCAGTCACCTGCACTGGTTTATGAGGGGTAAGGTGGGCACAGCCCTTCCTGGCAGTTAGGAGCATTTGGGTCTTTTTGGTGGGTCAAAATGTTATTTGTATTATGAAATATTTCTAACATGTAGAAAAAGAACAGATAGTAAATATAATGAACACATGGTTTCCAACCCTGGACTTAAAACAACAGCAGCAATGGCCAAGCATGGTGGCTCACACCTGTAATCCCAGCACTTTGGGAGGCCGAGGCGGGCAGATCACCTGAGGTCAGGAGTTTGAGACCAGCCTGACCAACATGGTGAAACCCCATCTCTACTGAAAATATAAAAAATTAGCCAGATGTAGTGGTGTGTATCTACAGTCCCAGCTACTCAGGAAGCTGAGGCAGGAGAATTGCTTGAATCTGGGAGATATTGCACTGAGCCGAGATTGTGCCACTGCATTCCAGCCTGGGTGACAGAGCAAGACTCCATCTCAAACAAACAAACAAAAACAACAGCAACAACAAATACTAACAACGGGCTGGGCATGGGGGTTCACGCCTGTAATCCCAGCACTTTGGGAGGCTGAAGCAGGAGGATCACTTGAGCCCAGAAGTTCAAGATCAGTCCGGTCAACACAGCAAGATCCCATCTCTATAAAGAAATAAAAAATACTCCCTACCTCCGAATACTGACAATGTTCTGTGTGCCCTTTTTGAATGCATTTCTTTCTCCCCATCCCTTAGAGATCGCCACTCTGCCCAGTGTCTGTCATGTGTACACACGTTTGTGTACTTTCTTATTATTTTTTTAGACACAGTCTCACTGTGTTGCCCAGGCTGGAGTACAACAGTGGTGCCATCTCAGCTCGCTGCAGCCTCTGCCTCCCGGGTTCAAGTGATTCTCCAGCCTCAGCCCCCTGAGTACCTGGGATTACAGATGTGCACCACTATATCTGGCTACTTTTAAAATCTCTTTTTGGTAGAGACAGGGTTTTGCCATGTTGGGCCAGCTGGTCTGAAACTAGTGGCCTCATGTGATCCACTGGCCTCAGCCTCCCAAAGTGTTGGGATTATAGGTGTCAACCACTGTGCTCAGCCACCTTTGTGGGTACTTTCACAATATGGAGCCACACACAACACTCATTTTATGTGTTGAAATTTCATGTGGATGACATTAGACTCTGTAGACTTCTGCAACTAGCAACATCATGCTTTGGGGTTGCCCTGGTTGATGTGTGAGGTTATGGTTCCTCTGCTTACACCGGTCTGAATATACGGTGATCCATTTACCCACTCTGGTTTTTCACTGTTACAAACATCACTGTGCCGGGTACTCTTAGGAAGAAGGACTTTACTACTAACATGTATTTTATAGGATTGCTGGTGCATGGTGATAACAAAAAGCAGACAGACTTTTGGTCAGTTTCTCATTGTTTTTGAATTTCGAGAGACAATGCTCCCTTTATCAATGCTCCCAGTGAGAACCCCGCCCATCACTGCTCTGGCTTCTCCACTGTTCTCTCAGGCCATCTTTGTGTCTGTTTCCTGACCTGCCCCTGATGTCTTCAACGTCTGTTTCCTGCCATCCCTGACTCCATGTACCAATTCTCTCTCACACTGGGCCCTGGCTTTCCTTGCCCCTTTGATTATATAATTTCCAGCTATTCTAGGTGAAAATCTCACAGTGCCTTGCCTCAGATCCTGTTCCTCTGGCTTAGATGCTCTTGGCAAGCATCCCCACTGAATTCCTCAGGCCCTAAGAAGGGAGATAAGAAGCGGGCATGTATAGAGTTTTCTCTGAATTCCCACCACCCCTAACAGGCAATGGTACAGAGAAAATGCTCAGTGATTAAATAATGTGCTGAATACAAGGGAGGCATAAAAATGGAATTTGATGGAGGTGGTATAGGGCCAGAGTTACATAAGATCCTTCTAACAATGCAAGTAGATTGACTCTCATCAAATAGAGAATCTTCTATGGAAACACTATGGCACATAAGCTGTTATTTAAGAGGGCATAATAAATTTCATGTTTCCTTTCACCTGACTGCATTCCTGAAGAATATTCAATGTTCAACACCCACACTTGCATACACACTCAGAGGCGTACGCACCAACACTTCCATTTCCTGAAAAGATTCAGTGATAATCTATTTTAGGCACTGCTAAGCAATTTAAATAGAAGGCTACCAAGTTGTCTTTTTTAGTAAACTTTTATTGAAATATAGCAAGCACACAGTGCACAAATCATGAGTATGCAGCTCAATGAATATTCACAAACTCATCTGGTAATCACATCTCAGACTGAGAAACAGAATATACCACTTCTCCAAAGCCCCATGTGCTCCATTTCAGTCACTACACACCACCATCCTGAGTTCTCACATTGTATATTAGTTTTGCCCGGTTTTGAACTTTCAGCAAATGAAATCACGTTGTCTATACTCTCTTATGTCTGACTACTTTTGCACAACAGTAAGTTTGTGAGATGCGTCCAAGTCATTGTGTAGGGCCTAATTCATTCATTTTCATTCTTACATATTGTATTCCATACTGTGTGAATGTATGACAATTTGTTCATTTTGATGGGCATTTGAGTTGTTTCCAGTTTTTAAAATTTTTTTTCTCTTTTCTTTTTTTTAAGAGACAGTGGTGAAATCCCATCTCTACTAAAAATACAAAAAATTAGTGGCGCGTGGCTGTAATGCCAGCTGCTCGGAAGGCTGAGGCAAGAGAATCGCTTGAACCCAGGAAGCGGAGGTTGCAGGGAGCTGAGATCGTGCCATTGCACTCCAGCCTGGGTGACAGAGCAAGACTCTGTCTCAAGAGAAAAGAAAACAGAGAGATACAGGTTGGCCAGGCACAGTGGCTCACACTTATAATCCCAGCACTTTGGGAGGCTAAGGTGAGTGGATGACTTCAGGTCAGGAGTTCAAGACCAGCCTGACCAACATGATGAAACCTTGTCTCTACTAAAAATACAAAATTAGCTGGGCGTGGTGGTGGTAATCCCAGCTACTTGGGAGGCTGGGGCAGGAGAATCACTTGAATCCGGAAGGCAGAGATTGCACTGAGCTGAGATCAGGCCATTGCATTCCAGCCTGGGTGACAGAGCAAGACTCTGTCTCAACAGAAAACAAACAAAAAAAGAGAGACAGTTTGGCCAGGCACAGTGTCTCACACTTGTAATCCCAGCACTTTGGCAGGCCAAGGTAAGTGGATCACTTCAGGTCAGGAGTTCAAGACCAAACTGACCAACATGGTCAAACCCCATCTCTACTAAAAATACAAAATTAGCCGGGCATGGTGGTGGTAATCTCAGCTACTTGGGAGGCTGAGGCAAGACGATCACTTGAATCCGGTAGGCAGGGGTTGCATTAGCCAAGACAGTGCCATTGCACTCCAGCCTGGGCAACAAGAGTGAAACTCCATCTCAAAATAAAAATAAAAAGAGACAGGTCTTGCTCAGTGGCATGATCATGGCTCACTGCAGCCTTGAACTCCTGGGCTTAAGCCCTCCTCTCACCTCAGCTTCCCAAGTAGCTTGGACTGCAGGCACATGCCACCACACTTGGCTAATTTTAAAATATTTTTATTGATCCAGGGTCTTGCTATGTTGTGTTGTCTAATCTTGAACTCCTGGGCTCAAGTGATCCTCCTGCCTTGGCCTCCCAAAGTGCCGGGATGATAGGTTTGAGCCACTGTAGCCAGGCTCCGCTCATTCTTTACATGTTATCTTTTTTCTAAAGCTTATCTTTTTCTTCTTCTTTTATTATTCTACCTACTCAACGTCTGCCTACACTAGGTCATTCACTTATTTCTTTATTTATGACACAGAGTCGCTCCACTGCCCAGGCTGGAGTGCAGTGGCATGCCTCTCAGCTCACTGCAGCCTCTGCCCCCCAGGTTCAAGCTATTCTTCTGCCTCAGCCTCCTGAGTAGCTGGGACTACAGGTATGCACCAGCACATCCAGTTAATTTGTGTATTTTTAGTAGAGACGAGGTTTCGCCATGTTGACCAGTCTGGCCTCAAACTCCCGACCTCAGGTGATCCGCCCTCCTCGGCCTCCCAAAGTGCTGGGATTACAGGCATGAGCCACCAAACCTGGCTGGTCATTCACTTATTCATTCAGCAAACACCGAGTCCCTACCATGCACTAGAGATTGTGCTAGGTGATGAGCAAAATCAACATGGTCTCTGTCCCTGCAGTCTAGTGAGGGGCAAGCATTTAACAGGTGCATCTCACAATTTACTATAATTACACACGGGAATTGTTGTTATAAAGGAGAATAGACAAGTGCCACGAGAGTAGCTTGGGGCTTCATTTGGATGGAAAAGTTCAGGAAAAGCTCCTTTTTGGAAGGAATCTGAGAAGGAAAATTGAGTAGAAGGGAAGGGATTGGTGTTGGAGAGAGAAAAGATCAGCACACGTGAAAGCTCGAGGGAGAAAAACACTTGAAACTAAGAAATAAAAATAAAGACCAGGATGGTGGCTCAAGCCTGTAATCCCAACACTTTGGGAGGACGAGGTAGGTGGATCACCTAGGACCAGGAGTTCGAGACCAGCCTGGCCAACATGACAAAACCCTGTCTCTACTAAAAATACAAAAATTAGCTGGTGTGGTGGTGGGCACCTGTAACCCCAGCTACTCGGGAGGCTGAGGCAGGATAATTGCTTGAACCTGGGAGGCGGAGGTTGCAGCAAGCCAAGATTACACCACTGTACTCCGGCCTGGGCGACAGAGCAAGATCTAAACATAAAACAAAACAAAACCAAAAAACCCTAAGACCCCAACCAACTGAATCGACTCCCTTTTGGCCAACGGGACTCCTGAGAAAACTTAAAAACTGAATTCCCAGAGGTGCTGGGATGGGCGTTCAGACAAGCCTTGTGATCCTTCTTTGCTAACTGCCGTTAGGCTTTCTTTTCTAACAGTTCAACAGCAATCAGCCCTTTTACAAGACTTGCTCCACTGCTGATTTATACCACATCTGAGCAGTTTTCTTTCCTGCTAGGAGACCACTTGCCAGCAAGTGGTTCTGGCTAGTTTAGAGAGGCTGTGTACTGAGTGCCTGTGTATCCTCTGCGCCACCTTTTGATTTATAGGGCCTAATTGTAACACCTTTATTTTTTTTTATTATTATATATTTTTCTGAGACAGAGTTTCACTCTGTTCCTTTAGGCTGGAGTGCAGTGGCATGATCTGCTCACTGAAACCTCTGCCTCCCAGGTTCAAGTGATTCTCCTGCCTCAGCCTCCCAAGTAGCTGGGATTACAGGTGCACACCACTGTGGCAGGCTAATTTTTGTATTTTTAGTAGAGATGAGGTTTCACTATGTTGACCAGGCTGGTCTCAAACTCCTGACCTCAAGTGAGATTCCCACTTTGACCTCCCAAAGCACTGGGATTACAGGGCTGAGCCACCATGTCCAGCCCTACTATTATTATTTTTTGAGACAGGGTTTCACTCTGTTGCCCAGGTTAGAGTGTAGTGGTGCAATCTTGGCTCACTGTAACTTTCACCTTCTGAGCTCAAGCAATCCTCCTGCCTCAGCCCCCCAGCTAGCTGGGACCACAGGCACATGCAACCATGCCTGGGTAATTTTTGTATTTTTGTTAGAGATGGGGTTTCACCATGTTGCCCAGGCTGGTCTTGAATTCCTGGGCTCAAATGATCTGCCTGCCTCAGCCTCCCAAGATGCTGGGATTACAGGTGTGAGCAACTGTGCCTGGCCATAATACCTTTAAATGTTAAGTCTCCATCCCAAAGAGAACATGAGATGTAAGTAACATACATTCTAACTTACTATGCACACATGCCTCTGTGAATTTGCATAGCTCCTATAACCTGTTCAATATGCATACTCAGTCAACCCATTCAGCATAAATTACTGTCTTACCTTTCCTCCTTCAAGGTTCCATTTCCTTCCTGCAGGTTGTGATACCTCCTTTTGGAAATAAAGCATTTGTGGCCAGGTGTGGTGGCTCCCGCCTGGAATCCCAGCACTTTGGGAGGTAAAGGTGGGTGGATCATTTGAGGCCACGAGTTTGAGACCATGGTCAAAATGGTGAAACCCCGTCTCTACTAAAAATACAAAAATTAGCCAGGAGTGGTGGCAGGTGCCTGTAATCCTAGCTACTTGGGAGGCGGAGGCAGGAAAATCACTTGAACCTGGGAGGCAGAGGTTGTAGTGAGCCGAGATCTTGCCAGTGCACTTCAGCCTGGGCAACAAGAATGAAACTCTCAAAAAGAAAAGAAAGAGAGCATTTCTTTCTAAATGTATAGGTTTTTGTGACGTGCCTGTAATCCCAGCTACTTTTTTTTGAGACGGAGTTTCACTCATGTTACCCAGGCTGGAATGCAATGGTGCGATCTCGGCTCACCGCAACCTCCGCCTCCTGGGTTCAGGCAATTCTCCTGCCTCAGCCTCCTGAGTAGCTGGGATTACAGGCACGCACCACCATGCCCAGTTAATTTTTTTGTATTTTTAGTAGAGACGGGGTTTCACCATGTTGACCAGGATGGTCTCGATCTCTTGACCTCGTGATCCACCTGCCTCGGCCTCCCAAAGTGCTGGGATTACAGGCTTGAGCCACCGCGCCCGGCTTTGTGACTCTTTTGAATGGCAGAGTCTTCAGAGACCATGGGAGGGCCAGTGTCAGATCCAGAGGAGCAAAGTTGCTGACAGCCCAGAGGAGGCAGCAGACCCAGAGGAGGCCTTGTAGGCCACATTAATCATTCTGTGTTTTATTGCAAGTGCAATGGGAAACCATTGAAAAGATATAGAGTAGGGTGTTCACCTGACCTGAGGGGTTTTGTCAGCTTTCGCTGACTGTGTGGGGAAAGGATTGGAAAGAAAGGGGAGTGGAAGCAGGGAGACCAGGTGGAAGGTTCTTGCAGTAATTCAGGGAAGTGAAATTGATGGCTAGGAGTTGGGCAGGAGCATGGCGATGGAGCCAAGTGCACAGAGGTGAAAGAAAATTGGGAGGGCGAAATAAGCAAGATCTGGTTCTCCATTGGAGGTGGTGGGTGAGAGGGTGAGGGAAGAGGAGTTGGTAAACTAGGTCCCAGACTCATGACGTGAGCAATGGAATGGATAGAGAAGCCTTTCTCCTGGCTGGGGGAGCTTGGAGATGGTGCAGATTTGGATATGGAGAGGATCACAAGTTTTAAGCATGTAACCTTGTGTTGTGCCTCTGAAACTTACAGGGGGATGTGTTAGCCCAAGTATTTTAATCCTCAGCAATGTGGCTCCACCTCGGGACTCTTCACTCATGGAAGGTGAGGCCTCCCATTGCTTCACAGAAGAAGAGACATAGCTAGAACAAAGTGCTGAGGATTAACCTTGCTTTAAAAATAGATTAATTTTTAAAAAAAAATCACAAAGAAGGCCAGGTGTGGTGGCTGACACCTGTAATCCCAGCACTGTGGGAGGCTGAGTGAGGTCAAGAGTTCAAGACCAGCCTGGGCAACATAACAAGACCTCATTTTCACAAAATAAAAAAAAAAGTTGGCCAGCCATGGTGCTGCACACCTGTAGTCCCAGCTACTCAGGAAGCTGAGGTGGGAGGATGGCTTGAGCCCAGGAGTTCGAGGCTGCAGTGAGTTACATAGGATCCTGCCACTACACTCCAACCTGGGTGACAGAGCAAGACCCTGTCTCAAAAAAATCTTTTTAAAAATTAAAACTTTAAATTAAGAAAAGGCATATTTGGAGGAGGATTTGAGATCGTCAGAAGGTCTTCTAAGGATTCAGCTGTCTAAAGCATGATGGCTCATGGATGGATAGGTTGAAGATCTAGAAGCCAAGTTCCTGAGAAGGTGAGAGGGGATGGGTTCCGTTGACATCCTTGGCTGCCCTGGTGCGTATGAGAACCAGCTGCTTAGGACAGCTGTGAGGAGTGTAATTGACTGATAGTCTCAGCTGCTGTGTTTCTGGATTCACCTTGCATCTTTGCTGAGGCTATGCTTCCCTAAGGCTATTCTCGGTAAATGACTAAGGATGGCAGGGCCATTCTTATGGCAATTTTGGCATGAGGACTCCCCATAGTCCTAGCAAAGCCTTTCTTGGAGCTGTGCTACAGTCTAGGGAGTCTTCCATTGAATCTTCCTTCCCCTTGTCCTTCACAGGTGCCAGACTGCCTGTTGGTCTGAAAGCTCTCTCTGCCTTCTCTGCCTCCCTCTATTTTATCCTTCACGGGCATATCCCTTGATATTTTTTTTCTTTTGAGACAGGATCTTGATCTGTTGCCGAGGCTCTGGAGTTCAGTGGTACAATCATAGCTCACTGCAGCCTTGACCTCCAGTGATCCACCTCAGTCTCCCGAGTAGCTGGGACTACAGGTGTGGGCCACCACACCTGGCTAATTTTTGTAGTTTTATTAGGACGGGGTTTCACCTTGTTGGTCAGGCTGGTCTCGAAACTCCTGACCTCAAGTGATCCGCCCGTGTTGCCCCCCAAAATGCTGGATTACAGGCGTGAGCCACCACGCCCAGCTACTTCTTTTTATTTTGTTGTTTTTTTGGACACAGTCTCACTCTGTTACCCGGGCTGAAGTGCAGTGGTACGATCTCAGCTCACTGCAACTTCTGCCTCTCAGGTTCAAGTGATTCTCCCACCTCAGCCTCCCGAGGAGCTGGGATTTCAGGTGCCCTCCACCGTGCCCAGCTAATTTTAGTAGAAGCGGGGTTTTGCCATGTTGGCTAGGCTGGTCTTGAACTCCTGACTTCAATTGATCTACCCACCTTGACCTCCCAAAGTCTTGGGATTATAGGCGTCAGCCACCGCATCCAGCACCCCCACGTTATTTCTTGATCCTGCATAGTGTGTTCCCGGCTCCATGGTTCCCTGAAATACTCTTTCTGTAGATCTTCAGATGGCATGCCCCTCACTTCATCCAAGTTTCTGCTCCACTGTCAGTTCCTTCGAGAGGCCTTCCCTGATCACTTTCTCTAAAACTACTCACCCTAGCAGGGAGGATCCTTTGAACCCCGGAGTTTGAGGCTGCAGTGAGCTGTGATCACCCCACTGCACTCCAGTCTGGGCAACAGAGCGAGACTTTGTTTCCTATAAAATAAAATAAATAAATAGCTCATTCCAACCATACCCGCTGTTGTTCTGTATCCCCTTACCCTGCGTCATCTTTTTCTTGGCATTTATCACTCTTTGAAACTATATTAGGCTGGTCCAGATGGAGTGAGTTATCTCAGTTCATTGTTCACAGGCAGTTACTGATGGAACTCCTGGTGTTGGTCTTTTCCCACTTCTCACTACATTTGTCTAGTAAAAAAAAAGTGTATTACTTAATTTGGGCTCAGTAAATGTGTAAATTAAAGAATACAGTTCTTTTTTGTCTTTGAGACAGGTCTTGCTCTGCCACCCTGGAGCAGTGGCACGATCATGGCTCATTGCAGCCTTAACCTCCTGGGCTCATGCAATCCTCCTGTCTCAACCTCATGAGTAGTAGGGACTACAGGTGTATGCCACCACACTGGGCTAATCTTTTAATTCTTTTCTAGAGATGGGGTCTTGCTATGTTGCCCAGGCTGGTCTCGAATTCCTGGGCTCAAAGCCATTTTCCTGTTTCAGCCTCTCTAAGTGCTGGGATTATAGGCATGAGCCACTGTGCCTGATTTAGGAATACAGTTCTTTAATTTAAAGATTCTGGGCTGGGCATGGTGGCTCACGCATGTAATTCCAGCACTTTGGGAGGCTGAGGCGGGTGGATCACCTGAGGTCAGGAGTTTGAGACCAGCCTGGTCAACATGGGGAAAACTCATCTCTACTAAAAATGCAAAAGTTAGCTGGGCATGGTGGCATGTGCTCCCAGCTACTCAGGAGGCTGAGGCAGGAGAATCACTAGAACACAGGAGGCAGAGGTTGCAGAGCCCAGACTGTGCCACTGCACTCTGGCCTGGGCAACAGAGCAAGACTCCATCTCAATAAATAAATAAATAATAAAATAAAAAATAAAGATTCTGATGGCTACTTACCATCTAGGGCAATACTGTCTGATAGAAATATAATGTGGATCACAAATGTAATTTAAAATTTGTAGGAGCTCTCTCTTACTTCTTAGGCCTCCTAAGTAGTGAGTGTGAACGGGATTGAGCAGTTGTGTGAAGATGCAAAACACCCAGGTGTAGCTTTTTGTTGTGGCAAAGGTGGTAAACTCCCCTCACTGGGGTAAAAGCATTCTACTTCATCTAAAAAGCACTGAAACAAGAGATGTATGACTTCGTTTTAGTCCGTCAAATAGTTCTATGATCTTAGGCAGATCACGTGGGTCCAGGATGGCAAACAGATTTTAGTTTTCGTGTCATCTTCTCTTAATTGATAGTGGCTGCCTGGAGGTTGGCTGAGGACAAGATTCTGAGACTTAGTCTGAACTTCTTGGGAAGAGTGCCTTGATCAATTCGTGATGTCTGTGCTGGGCACCACAGGAGAATCGGGCAGACTGTGCCAAGACTCAATTTTCTCCTCATTCAAAAGTGGATAAAAATAACAGCTCTCTCAGCCCAACATGGACACTTACGAAGCTCAAATGGAGTAGGCTGAGAAAATGCTTTCAAAGTCCAATACAACACTAAGATATTATTAGAGATTTGTCTTCTTAGTTGGGTCAGGGCTAACGTAATGGGTTTGTGTGTGTGTGCGCACATGTGTGTGTGTGTATTTTCCAACAGCAGAAAAAGAAAAGTACAGGTCAATGTTTCCTAAGCAGCTGGGTCTACGAAAATGCTAAGTTGTGCCGAGCTCTGGATTTTTATTTTTATTTTTGAGACCAAGTTTTGCTGTAGTCACCCAGGCTGGAGTGCAGTGGCATGATTTCGGCTCACTGCAACCTCTGCCTCCTGGGTTCAAGTGATTCTCCTGCCTCAGCCTCCCGAGTAGCTGGAATTACAGGTATGTGCCACCACACCTAGCTAATTTTGTATTTTTAGTAGAGAAGGGGTTTCACCATGTTGGCCAGGCTGGTCTCGAACTCTTGACCTCAGGTGTTCCACCTGCCTTGGCCTCCCAAAGTGCTGGGATTACAGGCGTGAGCCACCTCACTTGGCCCAAGCTCAGGATGTCAAAGGCTGTCTGGATAAAGATAACCAGTTGATGAGTTTTAAAAAAAGATCTTCAATTTGACTTTTTTCCCCTTAAGAGTTAATTTCCTACAGGCGTGTGTGTACACATTTAATCTCTATATTTTTGCAAACAATGGCCTCTTTACAAGTCACTTCGAATTTTTAAAAGGTTCCATTTTCGTTGCCTTTGAGGGCTTTGAGAGGGAGAGTGCCATTTTTCTTCTTTTACAGGCCACTTACGGTCTGACCAAGTTTACTCCCCCTCTCTACCTGGCTGTCTTTCTCAGCTTTTCCCCTCTCTGCAAAGGCCCAGGCACCTCAGTGAATCTGCTATTATTGATTCAGGAAAAGCCTTTGATTCTGCAAACCACAAGCTGTTACTCATGAAACTATGACAACTTGGTATTAGCTGCAAATCAATGAACTTTTTAAATGCAGTCGAAGCAACAAAACTCGCTTACTGCTAAACCTTGATAAGCCCACCCTGGAGCAGCCAGACCTTTATCTTAACAGCCATGTGATCTTCCCTGCTTTGATAGTCTCTTTGCTGTATTGATAAGGATTACACATCTTATAGGAGCTGTTGCCCTCTCCGGAAGCATGTCTAAAGTGGATGCAGGCAAAAAGGGAGTCTCCTTCTATGGGTGGGCTGTGACTGTTCAGCGTTCTCAAATCAGCCTATTCTGAGCCTCCCTCCTCTTCGCTCTAGCTGTTCTTTAGAGACAAATAGAAAATAGGAACCTGTCAAGGAAGAGTTTAAGAGGTGATGAAGTGCTCTTGGCATGATTCACCAGAAGGGCATTTAGACCTTCATTCTTCGGAACCATTCTGCAGAACCGGCTCCTGAGCCTTGCTTCGTAGAAGGCGTAGAAGTAGTCTCATCTGTGTTCCTTCCTCTCGGTCCCTAGTCAATAAAATGTCTAAGACTAGGTCACTTAGAATTTCTGTGTTTGCCATTATCACTATAACCCTTCATTTACATGTGCTTTTTTCTCTCTCTTTCTTTTTTTTCTTTTTCTTTCTTTCTTTTTCTTTCTTCTTTCTTTCTTTCTTTTTTCTTTCTTTCTCTTTCTCTCTTTCTTTTTCTTCCTTCCTTCTTTTCTTTCCTTTCTTCCTTTCATTTGTTATTTTAGAGACAGAGTCTTGTTCTGTCACCCAGGCTGGAGTGGAGTGCATTGGAGTGATTACTACCCACTACAACCTCAACTTCCTGGGTTCAAGCAATCCTCCCATCTCAGCCTCCTGAGCAGCTAAGACTACAGGTTCATGCTACCATGCCTGGCTAAGTTAAAAATAATGGGTTTTTTTTTGGGGGGGGAGGGGTAGAGATACAGTCTTGCTATGTTGCCCAGGCTGGTTTCAAACTCCTGGCCTCAAGTGATGATCTTCCTGCCTTGGCCTCCCAAAGTATTGGGATTACAAGTGTAAGCCACTGTGCTTGGCCTATGGGCCATTTTCAAATGGATCTTGGCTGCAAATGAGTTAGTTATAATTTAGGAGAGCAAGGGCAACAGCTTTCCTGGGAAACCCTTTGGACAGGTGTAGGTACACCAGTGCTCACCTCCTGCTACCTAGGCATCATCCACCAGCAGCTGGGGTGTCCTGAGTGTCCATGGTGACTGCCTGCTAAATGAACCCCCGACTTCCTGCATCTCCAATTTCCCCTTAGTCAAGCATTATCGCAGGGACCAGAGCTTTCAGAAGTTTTATTCTGTCCTCCTTATACTCTTCCTTTTTTTTTCTTTTTTTGAGACAGAGTCTCAATCTGTCACTCAGGCTGGAGTGCAGTGGTGCGATCTCAGCTCACTGCAACCTCTGCCTCCTGGGTTCAAGTGATTCTCCTGCCTCAGCCTCCCGAGTACCTGGGATTACAGGTGCATGCCGCCAAGCCTGGCTAATTTTTGTATTTTTAGAACATATGCGGTTTCACTATGTTGGCCAGGCTGGTCTCAAACTCCTGACCTCAAGTGATCCGCTCACCTCAGCCTCCCGAAGAGAGATTATAGGTGTGAGCCGCTTCACCTGGCCTACTCTTTCTTTTCTTTTTCTTCTCTTACTCCTTGCTTTAGATAGCACTTGCGTCCCATCTCACATCCTCCGATCTCACTTTTCACTTTGGCCGTTGCTGCAGCAACCAGCTCAGTGCAGGTGAAACCTAATAGCCCCTGGCTCAGCTGTCCTTCTTAGCTTATACTTTCCATCCTGGGCTTCTCTAGGGTCATGGCACTGGGGTGCCCACAGAAGCCTCCTGTTGGGCAGGGTGCGGTGGCTCATGCCTGTAATCCCAGCACTTTGGGAGGCCAAGGAGGGCAGATCATCTGAGGTCAGGAGTTCAAGACCAGCTAGGCCAACCCCAACTCTACTAAAAATATAAAAATTAGCTTGGTATGGTAGCACGTGCCTGTATTTCCAGCTACTCAAGAGGCTGAGTTGGGAGGATCGCTTTGACCTGGGAGGCGGAGGTTGAAGTGAGCTGAGATTGTGCCACTGCACTTCAGCCTGGACTCTGTCTCAAAAAAAAAAAACAAAAAAAAAAACTGCCTGTCACTCATGGACCTGCCTCCTGAAAGAGAGAAATGGAGAGAGTTAACATCCCAAGGTGCAAACTTTGTCCAATGTGGAAGGGAAGACAGTGAATAAATATTCCCTTTATCCATGAATAATCCTTTTACCCATCTTTCCTGTCGGTGATTCTGAGGTGCATTTTATGTGGCTTCTCAGAGATCCTGGCAGGATCAAGCCCCAGTTTCCCACGGCGGTGAGAAGCTCAAAGACTCAGTCTCACATCAGCTTCACCTCTTCCCTGTCCCCCTCCTCCTAGCCCTGCAATTGCCTCCCAAATTAGCTGCTTACACATAAGCCCTTATCTTGGGTTCTGCTTTCCAGGGGGAAATCCAGAACAAAATGGTCCAGAAAGCAGAGTTTCAGGATGGATTCTGGAACTGGGCTCGCTCTCTGGTCAGAGGGCAGTGAGGACCCCACTGCTGGTGGTAAGTGAAGTGGATAACCCCTGATCTTCAGTAGCACCCCAGTTGCTGGACTCTCCCTGGGAGGACAGTGGCACAAGAGGCAGATGGAGGGTGAACCACTGGCTTTGCAGTAGCTATCACATTTGGATAATATGGGGACAATGATGATGATAAGGATTGTAGGGTTGGTGGACTTTTGTTAATTGCCTTTGGAGCTGTGGTGGATTTGGTCTGTGTCACCTTACCTAAGCTGGAACCACATTTCCCAAAATTCCCTTTTCTGCATAGTCTTGGCCACGTGATCTTGTGCAGGCTTTGGGAGGCAGCCATAGTTGTTTTACACTCAGAGGGTGAGCAGGGTACCAGGCGCTGTTGCAGCTCACGAACCTGGTTGCTGATCTGCTTGCTCACCTCGTGGAAATGAAGAAGCCTCCTTCCTCACCTTCTCTGACTCCTGGCCCAGGCTTTCTCCCTGGCTGAATTCATTCTTAGCATCGGACGCAGAAGCAACAGCTGTACATAGGCCGTGTAGCCAGCTCCCCAAATTATGTAAGGTTGAATTCCTGTAATAAATCCCATATTCTAGATTATTTCTAGTGGTTCTATTTTTCTGACCAAACCCTGACTGATACAGAAGTCCCGAAAATAGGAAATGCAGCCTCAGTTCAGCTAATAGTCAGCTCAGGCACACTGTGAAACTCGGCAAGGCAGTCTTGAAGGAGATTCATCTCCCGCAGCTGCAGAGCAGGCAGTGCTGAAACTCAGGCTCAGGAATCAGTTTTAAGGATAGCGAAGATATAACGGAAACAGAAAGCACGACCCCAGGAAACTTCCTATCCTAAAGGCAGGGCCTTGAGAGGACTCTGAGTTCCGGCATTAGGATGTTTGGCTGAACAGGGCCTGAGAATCTTGAAACCCATAGATGCTCCTGTAACTCCAGGATGGCAGAGGCAGAATTTCTCCTTTGCTAGGAAACAGCAGCCTTCTCTTGCCTGAAGACCTTCAAAGCCTCACAAGATGATTCTTGTCTTTCTCAAGGTCTTGTTGAAGTGGCATTGGGCACCTCACTAATATCCGAGGTTCGTTGTTTCATGCCAGGGAAATCAAGGACGTGGACACAAAAGGAGTGAGGTTAAGAGTGGAAGATTAATAAGGGAAAGAAAGAGAAAATCTCTATCTCCTGCAGAGAGAAAAGGGGTCCCGAATAGGTCTCTGGTTCTGTGGTGAAATGCATGGGGCTTTATAGATGAGCTTGAGGAGGCAGTGTCTGATTTACATAGGGTGCAAGAGATTGGTCGGACCAGGTGTGCCATATACATATTGTGTGAAGAAGCTGGCTCCTCCACCCTAATCTTTTATTATGTAGATGGATTATCTACCTGGACGGTACCCTGTTGTCTGTTCCTTTACTGTACATGTGGTTGACAAAGAGAAGGGAAGATGGAGCCTCCATGTTGAATATACCTGGCTTCCAGGTATCCCTTTTCTATTGGCACAGCTGCCAGCATTTACCTATGCAAGCTTCCAACTTGCTTATCTATGTTTGGAATTTGATTTTTTAGGCTGCCTTTTGTTAGAAAAGAAATGATTTTAGGCTTTTTTATTAAAAGGGAAACCTTACTGAGGACTCTCCAGCCTGGGCAACAGAGTGAGACTCTGTCTCAAAAATAAAATAAAATAAAATAAAAGACATACTTGAGACTGGGTAATTTATAAAGAAAAGGAAGTTTAGTAGACTCACAGTTCCGCATGGCTGGGGAGGCCTCACTCACAATCATGGTGGAAGGCAAAGGAGAAGCAAAGGCACATCTTACATGGCGGCAGGCAAGAGTGTGTGTGCAGGGGAACTGCCCTTTAGAAAACCATCAGACCTCATGAGACTTATTCACTATCATGAGAATAGCACAGAGAAACCCACCCCCATGATTCAATTACCTCCCACTGGCTCCCTCCCATGATGTGTGGGGATTATGGGAATGACAGTTCAAGATGAGATTTGGGTGGGGACACAGCCAAACCACACCAGGGGTTGTAATTGGTTTTTTTCTCTCTCCAGTTCTTTTCTGCCAGCTAAGTGAAAATGGTTTCTGATCCCTGTGGGGCTGTGGAAAAGATGAGAGGAGGCAAACATTCCTAACTAATAGGTATTGTCATCAGATGACTTTGTGCTATCTGAGCCAGCAAGAGCTTTAAGCTGACTTGTTTCCTTGGGCAGCGTGATGGTTAATTTTAGGTGTCAGTGTGACTGGGCTAAGGGATGCCAAGATAGCTGGTAAAACATTATTTCTGGGTTGTCTGTGAGGGTGTTTCCTAAAAAGGTTAGCATTTGAATTGCGAGACTGAGCAAAATAGATAGATCTACCCTCACTAGTGTGAATGGGCTTCATTCAGTTCGTTGAGGAAAGGCAAATTCTCTCTCTCTCTTTTTAAGCAGAGACATTTATCTTCTGCCCCCAGACTTTGGCACTCCTGGTTCTCAGGCGTTAGACTCTGAGACTTACACTATTGTTCCCCTCCTACCCTCTGGTTCTAAGGCTTTTGGCTTTAGAGTTATACCACCAGCTCCCCTGATGCTCAGACCTTTGGACTTGGACAGAATTAAACCACAAATTTCCTAGTTCCCCAGCTTGCAGATGCTGTACCATGGTGCTTCTCAGCCTCCATAATCATGGGAGCTGATGCCCATCATAAATCTCCTCTTCCAGGTCCACGCCTATCCTACTGGTCTGTTTCTCTGGAGAACTCTGACTAATACAGATGTGTTGTGGGTTCTTCCAAGATGTCCTTTCCCTTCTGTCCAATGTTCATCTGGGTGGCATGCCTGTGGCTGTCCCATGCTCTTTTCAAGTCCTTAGAATCTGGTGGTTCTTTCAGTTTCTCTCCGCTGGGGCCTGTTCACATTCTTCAGTAAACCTCATGTCAATCCTCTCTTGCATGTGGCCCACATCCAGTCCATGGAAAACCTGCCTGCATTCTCTGGCCCAACACATTATGGAAGGCAGGTAGATCTCCAAACAGTTGTCTTTTCTTTGGCTCATCCATCCGCAGCCCACCAGACTGCTTCTCATCCATGAGGTTTCTCAGGTGGAAATCCATTCTGTCTGCCCTTACCTTGTCTTCCTGTACCTTCCTCTATCTTGTCTTATTGCACAGAGTGGATCATGGCACACCAATAACTTTCTCCTGAGAAATCTTCCACAAATACCCATGTCTCCTCCTTGATGTGGGTGAGGGGTTTAAGGTTCGTTTAACTCAATTCCTGACCACCTCCTTTTGAAAGTGGCCCAATTTCCCCATAGAACAGATGTTTATAGTTTTGTGTTGTTTTTTTGAGACAGAATTTCACTCTTGTCATCCAGACTGGAGTGCAATGGCGTGATCTCAGCTCACTGCAACCTCCACCTCCCTGCTTCAAGTGATTCTCCTGTCTCAGCCTCCCAAGTAGCTGGGATTACAGGCCCCTACAACCAAGTCCAGCTAAGTTTTGTATTTTTTTCAGTAGAGACAGAGTTTCACCACGTTGGCCAGACTGGTCTCGAACTCCTGACCTCAGGTGATCCATCCACCTCAGCCTCCCAAAATGCTGGGATTACAGGCATGAGCCACTGCTCCCAGCCTGACCCTCTTAATGTTAAAGCTTGAAGCTTAACATTTGTTTTATCCAAGATCCTTCTCAGGAAACCAACCCTCAGTAGATACCAGATAGTATCAAGGTATTGAAACTCGTGGGATCACCACATCCAGACAATGAGATGTCAGATCCCTCATCCATCATAATTGCTTCCTTACCGCTCTCTAATTCCTGTTTTCCTGCACACACATTCCTTTTCTGCTATATAAACCCACAACTTTAGTGGGTTGAGGAGACAAATTTGAGACTTATCTCCTGTCTCCTGGCTGAAGATACCCAAATAAAGCATTGTTTCCCTGGCAATACTCACTGTTTCAGTGATTGGCTTTCCGTGTAGTGAGGAACAGGACCTAAACCGAATGTCTAGCATTCGATAACGCTTAGAAATTTCTACATAGGGCCAGGTGGGGTGGCTCATGCCTGTAATCCCAGCACTCTGGGAGGCTGAAGTGGTTGGATCGCCTGAAGTCAGGAGTTTGAGACCAGCCTGGCCAACATGGCAAAACCCTGTCTCTTCTGAAAATACAAAAGTTAGCTGGGCATGGTGGCAAGCACCTGTAATCTCAGCTACTTGGGAGGCTGAGGCAAGAGAATCATCTCTTGAACCTGGGAGGTTGAGGTTACAGTGAGCCAAGATTGCACCATTGCACTCTAGCCTGGGTGACGAGTGAAACTCCATCTCAAAAAGAAGAAGGAGGAGGAGGAGGAGGAGGAGGAGGAGGAGGAGGAGGAGGAGAAGGAGAAGAAGGAGAGGAAGAAGAAGAAGAAGAGGAGGAGGAGGAGGAGGAGGAGGAGGAGGAGGAGGATAAGAAATTTCCTATGAATTGTTATGAAAATGGCCTCTACTCCTGCAAATAGTGCTACCAATGCATTTTGATATATTTCAGGTGACTCTTTTACTACCTGGAACTCTAGACAGATAATCTCCTCCTTTAACCAGCCGAAGATGCTTTTAGGGATTCTAATTCTTTTATTCAATTTCTCCACAAGACTTTCCTTGATTCCCTTGAAAAACTTTAAGGGCCTTAGAGAGGGTGATTTCTAACGCAAACAACAAAAAATTCAACCTAAACTAGCTTAATTATAAAACCTAAGAGGGGGATTTATAAGTTCATGTAGAGGTGAAATGGAGCACAGATCCCTGCAGGAAATGAAGAAAAATCTTGAGTTCCTTCAAGGGAATTTCCAGGCATCTAGTTAGCCCTGAGAAATCAGTGAGCAACTTGATAAGCAAGAAGGTAATCGTAGCTTAAAACAATAGCCTAGGAAGTTAAAACCATGAATGTTTGGTCCCCCTATAGAAATAAAGATAACATCTTAACATGTCTCTGAGTTGCTTTTCAGACACCCAGACCCCCACCAAACAGCTCCTCTGGAATGCAGACCTCAGATAAGTGGGAACTGAGGACTGAACCCTGACCGTCATTCTTTGTTCTAAATTTCTTCCTGAGGAACCTAGAGGAAGTCACACCCATGAGCCAGAGCTAACATTCTTTTCTGCTAATCCCAAGTTTTTAGGTAAAGTTTTGCTTCCTTAACCAATCACAAATCAGAAAAATATTTGAATCCACTAATGACCTATGGGTCCCCACTTTGAGATGTCTGCCTATTTAGGTCAAGCCAATGTATAGCCTCCCTGTATTGATTTATGATCTTGCCTGTAGCCTCTGCCTCACAGCCTTTAAAAACCCTTACCTGTAAGCCATTGGGGAGTTCTGGTCTTAAGCGTGAGCTGCTTCACTCTCCTTGCTTGGAGCTTGTAAGTAAATACCTTCTGTTCTCCTGCTGCAAACCTTGGTGTGGATGTTGTGGTCTTATTGCACTGGGTGAGTGAACCCCAATTCAACTTGGTAACAGAGGTGAGAATTAATTCTGGCTTCATGAGAGGCTTTTTCTGGATACAAACAACGTGACTCCCACTCTTTTTCTGAGATGAAGTCTGTCTCTGTTGCCCAGGCTGGAGTGCAGTGGCGCCATCTTGGCTCACTGCAACCTCTGCCTCCCGGGTTCAAGCGATTCTCCTGTCTTAGCCTCCCAAGTAGCTGGGATTACAGGTGCCTGCCACCACACCAGCTAAGTTTTGTTTTGTTTTGTTTTGTTTAAGACAAAGTCTTGTTCCGTCTCCCTGTCTGGAGTGCAGTGGTGCCATCTCGGGTCACTGCAACCTCTGCCTCCTAGATTTAAGCGATTCTCCATCCTCAGCCTCCCAAGTAGCTGGGACTACAGGTGAGCACCACTGCATCTAGTTAATTTTTGTATTTTTAGTTTTGCCATGTTGGCCGGGTTGGTCTTGAACGCCTGACCTTAGGTGATCATCTGCCTCGGCCTTTCGAAATGCTGGGACTACAAGCGTGATTCTCCTCGCCTGGCCGACTCCCACTCTTACTCCCCGCACCATGTCTCAGCTTGGTTTGTTCCAGGTTGGTTCTGTTCTCAACAAAGCTTCCTACTCTTGGTCCTAGGTTGGCTCTCACCTACTTCCAGGACAATGGCTGTGAATTGGGGGCGATTTTATATTTCCCCTTAGGAGACATTTGGCAATGTTGGGAAACACTTTTGGTTGTTACAAGTCTTGGGGAGGGGTGTGATGCTGCTGGCATCTGGTGGGTGGAGGCCAGGGGTGCTGCTAAACATCCTTCAATGTATGGAACAGCACACTGAAGAACTGTTCGGCCCATGATGTCAGTGCTGCTGAGACTGAGAAACTATTTCAGATCTGCATGCTTCCTCTTCCATATTCAGGAGAGAAGACAGAATCTGTTTCAGAATTCCCATGAAAAAGTCTTGATTAGATCAGTTTGATAGGTCACGGCCACTTTCTTTTTTGGGGGGGAGCGGGGGGCGATCAGAGTCTCCTTCTGTCACCCAGGCTGGAGTGCAGTGGCATGAATTCAGCTCACTGCAACCTCCATCTCCTCAGTTCCTGCCTCAGCCTTCTGAGTAGCTAGGATTACAGGTGCCTGCCACCACTCCTGGCTAATTTTTGTATTTTTAGTGTAAAAATGTTCCTTTTTCTCCACATCTTCTCAGCCTCTGTTGTCTCCAGATTTTTTAATGATTGCCATTCTAACTGGTATGAGATGGTATCTCAATGTAGTTTTGATTTACATTTCTCTAGTGATCAATGATGATGAGCATTTTTTCATATGTTTGTTGGCCTCATATATGTCTTCTTTTGAAAAGTGTCTGTTCATGTCCTTAGCCCACTTTTGAATGGGCTTGTTTGTTTTCTTCTTGTAAACCTGCCTCAGTTCTTTGTAGATTCTGGATATTAGCCCTTTGTCAGATGGGTAGATTGCAAAAATTTTTTCCCATTCTGTTGGTTGCTGGTTCACTCTAATGATTGTTTCTTTTGCTGTGCGGAAGCTGTGGAGTTTGATTAGGTCCCATTTGTCTATTTTGGCTTTTGTTGCCAATGCTTTTGGTCTTTTAGTCATGAAGTCCTTGCCTGTGCCTATGTCCTGAATGGTTTTGCCTAGGTTTTCCTCTAGGGTTTTTATGGTGTTAGTTCTTATGTTTAAATCTTTAATCCATCTGGCGTTAATTTTACTGTAAGGTGTCAGGAAGGGGTCCAGTTTCAGCTTTCTGCATATGGCTAGCCAGTTTTCCCAATGCCATTTATCAAACAGGGAATCCTTTGCCCATTGCTTGTTTTTGCCTGGTTTGTTAAAGATCAGACGGTTGTAGATATGTGGCATTGCTTCTGAGGCCTCTGTTCCGTTCCATTGTTCTATATCTCTGTTTTGGTACCAGTACCATGCTGTTTTGATTACTGTAGCCTTGTAGTATAGTTTGAAGTCAGGTAGAGTGACACCTCCAGTTTTGTTCTTTTTGCTTGGGATTGTTTTGGCTATGCAGGCTCTCTTTTGGTTCCATATGAAGTTTAAAGTGGTTTTTTCCAGTTCTGTGAAGAAGGTCAATGGTAGCTTGATGGGGACAGTATTGAGTCTATAAATTACTTTAGGAAGTATGGCCATTTTTACAATATTGATTATTTCTAACCATGAGCATGGAATGTTTTTCCATCTGTTTGTGTCCTCTTTTATTTCCTTGATTGGTGGTTTTTAGTTCTCCTTGAAGGGATCTTTTACATCCTTTGTTCATTGTATTCCTAGGTATTTTATTCTCTTTGTAGCAATTGTAAATGGGAGTTTGCTCATGATTTGGCTCTCTGTCTGTTGTTGGTGTATAGGAATGTTTGTGATTTCTGCACATTGATTTTGTATACTGAGACTTTGCTGAAGTTGCTTATCAGCTTAAGGAGATTTTGGGCTGAGATGATGGGGTCTTCTAAATATATGATTATGTCATCTGCAAATAGGGACAATTTGACTTCTTCTTTCCCTAATTGAATGCCCTTTATTTCTTTTTCTTGCCTAATTGCTCTGGCTAGAACTTCTAATACTATATTGAATAGGAGTGGTGAGAGAGGGCATCCTTGTCTACTGCCAGTTTTTAAAGGGAATGCTTCTAGTTTTTGCCTGTTCAGTATGATATTGGCTGTGGGTTTGTCATAAATAACTTTTATTATTTTGAGATATCTTCCATGGATACCTAGTTTATTGAGAGCTTTTAGCAGAAAGGGCTACTGAATTTTGTCGAAGGCCTTCTCTGCATCTATTGAGATTATCATGTGGTTTTTGTCTTTGGTTCTGTTTATGTGGTGAATTATGTTTATAGATTTGCATATATTGAACCAGCCTTGCATCCCGGGGATGAAGCCTACTTGATCATGGTGGATAAGCTTTTTGATGTGCTGTTGCAGTCGGTGTGCCAGTATTTTATTGAAAATTTTTGTATCAATGTTCATCATGGATATTGGCCTGTAGTTTTTTTTTTTAGTTGTGTCCCTGCCAGGTTTTGGTATCAGGATGATGTTGGTCTCATAGAAAGGGTCAGGAAGGATTCCCTCTTTTTGTATTGTTTGGAATAGTTTCAACAGGAGTGGTACCAGCTCCTCTTTGTACATCTGGTAGAATTTGGCTGTGAACCCATCTGGGCCTGGACTTTTTTTAGTTGGTAGGCTATTAATTGCTGCCTCAACTTCAGACGTTGTTATTGGTCTATTCAGGGTTTCAACTTCTTCCTGGCTTAGTCTTGGGAGTGTGCAAGTGTCCAGGAATTTATCAATTTCTTCCAGATTTACTGGTTTATGTGCATAGAGTTGTTTGTAGTAATCTCTGATGGTAGTTTGTATTTCTGAGGAATCAGTGGTGCTATCCCCTTTATCATTTATTATTGCATTTATTCAATTCTTCTCTCTTCTTTTTTATTACTCTAGCTAGCAGTCTGTCTATTTTGTTGATCTTTTCAAAAAACCAGCTCCTGGATTTATTGATTTTTTGAAGGGTTTTTTGTGTCTCTATCTCCTTCAGTTCTGCTCTTAGTTGTTTCTTGTCTTCTGCTAGCTTTTGAGTTTTTTTGATCTTGCTCCTCTAGCTCTTTCAATTTTGATGATAGATTATCGATTTTAGATCTTTTCTTGTTTCTCATGAGGGCATTTATTGCTATAAATTTCCCTTTAGACACAGCTTTAAATGTGTCCCATAGGTTCTGGTACATTGTGTCTTCATTCTCATTGGTTTCAAAGAACATTTTTATTTCTATCTTCATTTCGTTGTTTATCCATTTGTCATTCAGGAGCAAGTTGTTCAGTTTCCATGTGATTGTGCGGTTTTGAGTGCTTTTCTTAATCCTGAGTTCTAATTTGATCATGCTGTGGTCTGAGAGACTGTTATGATTTCTGTTCTTTTGCCTTTGTTGAGGAGTGATTTACTTCCAATTATGTGGTCAATTTTAGAGTAAGTACAATGTGGTGCTGAGAAGAATGCGTATTCTGGGATTTTAGGTGGAGATTTCTGTAAATGTCTATTAGGTCTGCTTGGTCCAGATCTGCGTACAGGTCCTGGATATCCTTGTTGACTTTCTGTCTCATTCATCTGTCCAATATTGTCAGTGGAATGTTAAAGTCTCCCACTATTACTGTGCGGGAGTCTAAGTCTCTTTGTAGGTCATTAAGAACTTGCTTTATGTATCTGGGTGCTCCTGCATTGGGTGCATATATATTTAGGATTGTTAGCTCTTCTTGTTGCATTGATCCTTTTACTATTATGTAATGCCCTTGTGTCTTTTGATTTTTGTTGGTTTAAAGTCTGTTTTATCAGAGAATAGGATTGCTACCCCTGCTTATTTTTTGCTCTCCATTTGCTTGGTAAGTCTTCTTCCATCCCTTTATATTGAGTCTAAGTGAGTCTTTGCATGTGAAATGGGTGTCCTGAATACAGCACAACAATGGGTCTTGACTATTTATCCAGTTTGCCGGTCTGTGTCTTTTGATTGGGGCATTTAGGCCATTTACATTCAACACTAATATTGTTATGTTTGAATTGGATGCTGCCATTTTGTTACTTGCTCATTTTTTGCCCGTTAGGTGACGTGGTTTCTTAATTGCTTCGTTGATCTTTACCATTTGGTACGTTTTTGCAGTGGCTGGTACTGGTTGTTCCTTTCCATGTTTAATACTTCCTTCAGGAGCTCTTATAAGGCAGGTCTTGTAGCGACAAAATCTCTCATCAATTGCTTGTCCATAGGGGATTTTATTTCTCCTTCATTTATAAGCTTAGTTTGGCTGGATATGAAATTCTGGGTTGAAAGTTCTTTTCTTTAAGGATGTTGAATATTGGCCCCCACTCCCTTCTAGCTTGAATATTGGCCCCCACTCCCAAAATGGCATGGGATTACAGGCATGACCAAACATGCCAGATCCTTAAAAATAATCTAAATTTGTTTTCCTAGTGTCCTTTGAAACTAGGGTTCTGGCATGTGACTTAGGCTCTGCCATTGGTTATATCCATGTCAAACTCTGGCTCTGGTTCCAAAGTTATAACAAGGCAGGGGTGTGGAGCTCTCTAGGTACTGAAGGCAGTAGTAGTAGTGGCAGGGTGAGTGAAGTTCCTTATGTTAAAGTGGAGAGGGGCCAATGGAAGTGTCCAGAACTCAGGGTCACTCCCAGTGATTCCCTCATCAGCTCAGTTTTGCGGTGTGGTTTGGGGATGGCTCCTGAAAGCTGAACTTCAAACCTGGTTCACCATCCCATGGTAACTCAATGAGTTAATCAATATCCTTAAGATAAACAGACAACCCACAAAGAAACAAACAAAAAGTCCCTCCTTTTCTCATTGACTGTGTAGAGTCAGCTTTCGGGTATGAGTTTTCAAGGAAGGGTCCATTGTGTTGACATCCAGTCAAGCAATAGACATGTATTATATATGTTAGATCCTAGTTGACAGAGATTACTTTCCATTCAGGAACAAAATTGTAAAGCCTTTGCTTTATCCCCTGAAGCAGGAATTACGTTCCCTTTGCATGGGTATAAGCCACACGGGAGCTTATAGATAAGAAAACATTTCCTCAGCCAGGCTCGGTGGCTCACGCCTGTAATCCCAGCTCCTCAGGAAGCTGATCTGGGAGAATCACTTGAGGCCAGGAGTTTGAGACTGGCCTGGACAACATAGCAAGACCCTATCTCTAAAAAGAGAAACCGCCAGGCAAGGTGGTGGTGCATGCCTGTAGTCCCAGCTGCTTGGGAGGCTGAGGCAGGAGGATTGCTTGATCACAGGCAGCTGAGGCTGTGGTGAGCTGAGCTTGGGCTGCTGCACTCCAGTCTGGGTGACAGACTGAGACCCTGTCTCCAAAAAAAGAAAGAAAGAAAAAGAAAACATTTCCCTCAAAATGAAGCTAGGACTTCAACACTCAGAGTTCTTATTTGAGACTCCGTAATTTCCCATCATAGAACCACGAAGGGAGCATTTTGGCCAGGAGAATGTGAAGGCTTCCATGACATGAAGTGGCCTCCAAAGAATCCCTTTAGAAGCCTCTTTGGAAGCACACAGCCTGCTGACAAGGCCACCAGGATGAATTAGCTAAAACTTGTAGCCTCAGATTACAGCCTGCGTTTAACTTGATGGATGGAGGTTTGTAGTGTTGTCCATTTGAACATTGACAGACTCCTGCCCAAATCAATCATTTCTTTTTGACATAGTTGAATTTGAATTGCACTTTTTGATGGTGATTAGTTGACAGTTTGAGCTGGGTCTTAAGCCTCTTCGTGTTATAAAACTTCCACACTGGTGTAGCCATCCATCTTCCTATTAATGGTGGTGGGAGGGCAGGCATCCCATGCATTGCTAATAGGAATAAAGTTGTATCATAGGTACAAATTTAAAATGAAGTAGGACTTGGGCAGTCCTGTTTTATTCTGTTTAAAAATAGACTTTCGGCTGGGCATGGTGGCTCACACCTGTAATCCTAGCACTTTGGGATGCCAAGGCGGGCAGATCACCTGAGGTCAGGAATTCGAGACCAGCCTGGCCAACATAGTAAAACCTTGTCTCTGCTAAAAATACAAAAATTAGCTGGGCGTGGTAGCAGGAACCTGTAATTCCAGCTATTTGGGAGGCTGAGGCAGGAGAATCACTTGAACCTGGGAGGTGGAGGTTGCAGTGAGCCAAGATCATGTCACTGCACTCCAGCCTGGAGAGCAAAACTCCTCTATCTCAAATAATAATAACAATAATAATAAAAGATATTTTGTCTGTCCTAAGATCATTCCTAGCCATTCTGATTCTGGCAGTGGTATTACAATACAGGTTTAGGCAGTGTTAATCATTGGAGATTTTTGCCGAGATCATCAAATTTAGTACAAAGATAGCCCCTGTCCACAGAATCAAGAGCTGATTCAGATAGACTAATAAATAATGTGTTAGGAAGTCTTACATTGTTCATACCTAACTCCTCAAGAAGATGTATCATACATAGCAAGCAGAGCATAGAGTTGTACTTGAGGATAAGTTGTACTTAGAATATTTTTGTTCCTGATACAACATGTTTGGTTGAGAGGACCAGCTCTACCTGAGTGCCAGCACTTTGGGTGAGGCCAGTGAACTGCTTGAGCCCAGGAGTTCACGACCAGCCTAGGCAACATGGTGAAACCCTGTCTCTACAAGAAATAAAAAATTAGCCAGGCATGGTGAGGTACATGCCTATGGTCCTAGTTACTTGGGAGGCTGAGGCAGAAGGATCACTTGAGCCCAGGAGGTCGAGGCTGCAGTGAGCTGAGATTATACCACTGTGTTCCAGCCTGAGTGACAGAGTGAGACCCTGTCTCAAAAATAAAAAAAAGAATCAGCGGGGACCAGCTCTGTGGCTTGCTGAGAAGACAGTATGAAATTCTGAGAATAAATCTAGCAAGTTAACGAGTCCAAAATCTTTGAGAGATAACAGAAAGCTCTTTTTGAAGATGGGGTGAACTCTTTATGTTCACTCCAAAGGATCTGTAATCCGAAGAGTCATTTTGTGTAGAAGTTTCAGTAAGTGTTGGGGTAGACATCTACACTTTGCCTTAAAGATAATGAGATGTACTGTGGTAGAGGAGTTTCTTATACTCAGCTGTAGAGAATTCTGGGAATGAATGAAAATGAAAATGAATAAAACATGGAGAGGTCATTTTCAGACTGTAAGCTCCAAAAGACTAACACTTTCCATTGTCAGTAGTTATTTGTTGTTTTACAGTTTCTTACAGAAGTCACATTATGGGCCAAACGTGACTTCCAAAATCTACTGAAGCTAAGTCCAAATATCATGAAAAGTAAATTTTTGGCAAATGACATTATTTATGAGAGGCTTTGAACTTGACACATTTCTATATTGCTTCCTCTAGGTTCCAATGGTGATGCCAATTCCCTAATTTTGCCAAGTTTGTATATTTTCTCCTTTGGCATTCAAATTAAGAGGCCAAGTCACCATTCTTCTTGTGGCTCAGGTGTGTTAGTTGACAATCAGAAATATGCTTAGTCTACCTCTAATGAATGAGCAGGAATTGTTTTTCTTGTTGTTACATTTTTTAAATCCTTTGGACCCAAGAATATATTCTTATTTATTTATTTATTTTTATAATTGGTAGAGACTCACTATGTTGCCCAGGTTGGTCTTGAACTCCTGGCCTCAAGACACCCTCCCGTCTTGGCCTCGCAAAGTGCTGGGATTATAGGCATGAACCACTGTACCCAGCCCAGAATATTATTTTTGAAAACTTAAAATCTGAAATTTATTTGGAAGACATAGGTGTACATAGCAAGACAGCATGGCTGGGCATGGTGGCTCATGCCTGTAATGCCAGCATTTTGGGAGGCCAAGGTGGGTGGATCACCTGAGGTCAGGAGTTTGAGACCAGACTGACCAACATGGTGAAACCCCATCTCTACTAAAAATACAAAAGTAGCCAAGCATGATGGCACATGCATGTAATCCCAGTTACTTGGGAGGCTGAGGCAGGAGAATTGCTTGAACCCAGGAGGTGGAAGTTCCAGTGAGCCGAGATTGTATCAGTGCACTCCAGCCTGGGCAACAAGAGTAAAACTCCATCTCAAAAAACAAAAAAACAAAAAAAACAGGATGGCAGGTAGGTTGTAAGTTAGGACTGGATGCTTGGTCAGGGCAAGAACAGTCACGGTTTAGTCAGACTACCTGCCTCCTGTGCATGGGTGCCCACTCTTCTGGTATATTTCATGGCTGTCCCTGGACCCCCACCAGACTGTGCTACCTCAAATTATTGTGTGCAAAGCTCATGTTTTGAATTTTCCCTTCTGCACTCAAAACGTAAGTATCCTATATGCTATCCTATCATAGCTCTGCTGTGTATTTTTATATCAATTTGAAAATCTCATTTTATTAAGAGGTAATAACCGATAATAGTTTGCTGGGTTACATCTCCCTGGAAAGATGGATTTTAACAGCGGACTCTTAAAGATAGACACCTTAGGCCAGGCACGGTGGCGCATGCCTCTAATCCCAGCTCTTTGGGAGACGAAGGTGGGAGGATTGCTTGAGCCCAGGAGTACCAGATCAGCCTGGGCAATGCAGTGAGGCCCTATCTCTCTCTATATAAAGAAAGATATAAACCATAGCCTATAGGATGAATTACTCAGCAAAATGTTGGCAGGATATACGGACAAAAGTTGAGAAATATGTTTTCGGCAGGTCCCAAATGACTTATCTGACTTAGTTTGGTTTCTTTCTTGTACCAGCTCTGCAAAGATGCCTAGAATAAGAAGTTCGCAGGACTGGAAGATCGAGTCCTCTTCCATCTTTTCACGGAAAACCACCCCCTAAGGAAATGATGTGTATTACTGATCTGGGCTAATGATAGGTAAAATTATATTTAGCACATCACTTAGGCAACTTTCTGGAAATTGGCAATGGTTAAATAATTCCCTAGCAGATTACAGTGCTGATGTAAGGTTGGTCAAATCAGTCAACGCAAACCAGGGTAAAGAAACATATTTTCAAAGAATAACTGAAGAGTCCTTGTCTTCCCCAAATGCTGCCACCTCGGCTACCAGGTTTGTATTCCAGGGATTGACTTGAGGAATACTTAGAAGATCTTGAAGAACGTTTTGCTTCTTTTCAAATCAATGAGAAAGTTTGGCTTTCTAGCAACTCTTCATCAACTAAATCATCTTATTGAATTGCAAATGCTGTTCATTATGTCATCCGTTGGCATATACTTGGCTATCACTGGGTTATGGGAGTTGGCTCTTGTGGTTCTGCTCTTCATGAGAGAGGGAGCTGCCGAAAACAAGGTTCCAAACTGCATAATTTCTCTGGCTGTATTAATGCAGACAGTATAGTCACCATAAAGAAGAAAAATTACCAGTGGAAGATAAAACTAAAATACTAGTTGCATTACAATCGCATTCTAGAGCTGCAATAAATTGCATGAAGCCAATAAAGCAAAACTAACTGAAGATGTTTGGCACAAACCAAAAATGAAATGAGAGTCATTATGCTGTCTGCTACAGGGACATGCCTCAATGTAGTTAAAGCAATAAACTACCTGGGAGTAATCTTTACTTATTTTAAATTGCATATTCCAATTGCAAAGCTGTTTCTGGCATTTTTGCCATACTTAGTTTTACTGAGCTAAGGAAAGAATTACATGTCTGAATAAGTCATGTTCTACTAAATGAGCCTCCTATCTCCAGTAACTCATAACTCACTTGAGTCAGAATATTGTTTATTCTGAAATTAATCATGGTTTTCTGCCATAAATTAACTTTTCTGCAACACACTGGAAGTAGACTGATCCCGGAACTCCACCAAGTATTTGATCAGTAGCTTTCAGTCTTTCCTTACTATGATCCTGGGCTCTTTCAGGTTTTTGGGATCAAAGAATCTTTTTTTTTTTTTTATCAGTAAAGGAACCCAAAGAGGTCATACCTGTTGGGATTTTTTTTTTTTAATTTTATTTATTTATTTTTTTGAGACAGGGTCTCACTCTGTCGCCCAGGCTGGAATGCAGTGGTGCAATATTGGCTCACTGCCACCTCTGCCTCCCAGGTTTAAGCCATCCTCCTGCCTCAGCCTCCTGAATAACTGTGACTACAGGTGCACACCATCACCCAGGCTAATTTTTGTATTTTTTTATTTTGTAGAGATGGGGCTTCGCCATGTTGCCCAGGCTGGTCTTGGACTCCTGAGCTCAAACAATCCACCTGCCTCAGCCTCCCCAAGTGCTGGGATTACAGGCTTGAGCCACTGTACCTGGCCCCCTGTTGTTATTTGAGATGTGAATTTTTATATAGTGTCAGAGAGTTAAAGTAGTTTTCCAGGAAGAGGCATTCCTGGAGCTGATAGGTGATTTGTCCAGGAGTCCTGTCCTTAATACGTCAATAGATTTCTTACCGTCAAAGGAATGTTCCCTTGATTAGCAACCCAGAAAGCAACAAGTCTTTAAAGCCGTAAGAATTTACAAAGTTACATAAAATCTAGACAATGGATTACCTCAGCAGCAGCGAGGGTCCTACAACAAGTGAGTACTACGGTTTCCTGCGTAAACCAATGACACAGTTTGGGCTGTTCTTTTATCTGAAGTAATAAAGATACAGGATGAAGAAAGGGGCCTGGTGCGGTGGCTCATGCTTGTAATCCCAACACTTTGGTAGGCTGAGGAGGGTTGATTTCTTGAGCCCAGGAGTTCGAAACCAGCCTGGGAAACATGGTGAAACCCCATCTCTATTAAAAAATACAAAAATTAGCTGAGCATGGTGGCACATGCCTGTGGTCCCAGCTCCTCGGGAGGCCGAGGTGGGAGGATTGCTTGAGCCCTGGAGGCGGAGGCTGCAGTGAGTTGAGGTTGTGCTGCTGCACTGTGAGAGAGAGTGAGACTCTGTCTCGAAACAAAAATGAAAGAAAACAAAAAACCCAGGGAGGTAGGCGCGTAAACCCTGTAGAGGAGACAGAACAGACACTGTTCTTGCTCTAATCTAGCTATTTTTAGCTATTAATCTACATTAACAGAGCTTCTTGCACTCAATAACCAAGCAGCTTTTCACACCTTGTTTTTGAAGAGAGCATCCTCGTACATTGCTGGTGGGAATATAAATCAGTGAATCTTTACTGGAAATGCAGTGTTCATTTCAATTTAATATATTTGGCAGTATTCATTTAAGCCTTAAAAACAAGCATGTCATTTGGCCTAGCAGCTTCATCTAGGAATTTATTCCAGTGAGATAATCATGACTTTGGTAAGTGTGTTTGCACAAGAATAGTAAAAGTACAAAAATTGTAATAGTAAAAAAAAAATCTAGAAACATCTCAAAATTGAAGAGTGTTTGAGTAAGTCTGAATACGTGTGCAAAGCTGGAGACCTACCATACCTGCAGTTGTTAAAAGTGCTATCATGAAACTTAAGGGGAAACACTCATGCTTTGGAAAAAGGTGAAAGAAATATTACCTGGAAAAGCAGGCTACAAAATAGCAAGAACAGGATAATAACATTTTTGGTATTAAAATGTATGTGTTTAGATAAAACCAAACAGAAATGAATACATCAGACTATTAAATGCGGTTGTGTCTTGTGGTGGTATTATTTTTATTTGTGTATATTTCCCAAGATAATTCTAATAAATATGTATTACTTGTATAACCAGATAAAAATTTGGTTTGAGAAAAATCCTTAATGAAATTCATGTATTACAATGGGCTTGGAGCAGGGGCCCACACCTGTAGTCCCAAGCACTTTGGGACTAAGGTGGGTAAATAACTTGAAGTCAGGAGTTTGAGACCAGCCTGGCTAACATGGTGAAACCCCATCTCTACTAAAAAGACAAAAATTAGCCAGGTGTGGTGGCACACACCTGTAATCCCAGCTACTTACTCAAGAGGCTGAGGCAGGAGAATTGCTTGAACCTGGAAGGCGAAGGTTGCAGTGAGCCCAGATCGTGCCATTTCACTCCAGCCTGGATGACAAGAGCAAAACTCTGTCTCAAAAAAAAAAAAAGAAGAAGAAAGAAAGAAGAAAAAGAAAATTGCATGTTACAATGATCTCGATGAACAATATGATCTGTCCTCCCCCTCCCCACTCTTTCTGTTTTTGAGACAGGGTCTTGCTCTGTCACCCAGGTTGGAGTGCAGTGGCACAATCTCAGCTCACTGCAACCTCCACCTCCCAGGCTCAAGCTATCCTCCCTCCTCAGCCTCCTGAGTAGCTCAGACTACAGGTGTGCTTCATCATGCCCAGCTAATTTTTTGTATTTTTTGTAGAGACGGGATTTTGCCAGTTGCCCAGGCTGGTCTTGAACTCCTGAGTTCATATGATCCACCTGCCTCAGCTTCCCAATGTGTTGGGATTACAAGTGTGAGCCACTGTGCCTGGCCTTTCCTCCCACCTTTAGGCTAGGAATGAGCTGAGTCCCAGAGAGCCGTTTCTTTTTTTTCACCAGGGCTTTTTTTTCTCTGCCCTTATCTGGGCAGCTTTAGAACTCTGGTTGTCTGTGTAAGGCCAGTTGCCTCGCCAGGAGCTCGGACACACCCACCCATCTCTGCGCCCAAAACCTACGTCATATCTCTGCGCCCGAAACCTACGTCACATCTCTGCACCCGGAACCTACCTCAGGAGCACATGCTCTCCTGAAAGGATCTGGCTAGTGTGACCCTAGCCGGATCTTGCATTAGGAAAATCCCGCCCAACAATCTACCTACAAAGAGCAGCTTGCCCCGTCTACGTCCCGCTCCCCCATAACCAGTCAGAGCACCCTGCTCCTCCTCGCTCACTATAGCTGTAAAAACCCTACGCCTCAGGAAGTCGGTGCGACTTCTCTGGCCCCTCTTTCCCGGACCATAGAACCTCACCCGGGAGCTGAATAAATTGGAATTTAATTGTTCTTATACCGGCCTCAGTTTCCTCATTTTAAACTCAGCAATAGCCCTTACAGTCTGTAGATCTTTGGGGCTGAGTGTCATTTAGCTTTGTCTCTGATCCCACAGGGATCATATTAGCTATCCATGCGGAGAGTTCTAAAATGGCTCCTGATGACCTGTTCCATTCCCAAATCCGCCCTTCTCCCGTGCCCTGGAATTGTTGTAGAAGGCGGGAGGTATATCATTAATACCTTCAAGCCCTTTTCTGAGAGAAGTAGTCAAGGAATAGTGCAGAGGAAGTTGGGTTCAAATTCTGGTTCTGTGTGCCCCTGGGCAAGTCATTTAACCTATCTTCATCTCAGTTTCTTCATAGGTAAAACAGATATAATCAGAGTTCCTACCTCACAAGGTGGTTCTTGTTTTAGAACCAAACAAGTGTCTGCTTGACTGGCACAGTAAGACCAGATATCTACACTGAGGCTTTGCATTGGCATACAGGGAGATGTTTATTTGCAGGTACAAAGGAAGGAGAATCAGGGCAGTTCATGCTTACAACCTGAATTCACGGATGGCTTGCATGTAAGGGTTTTGGAAGGCAAGGGTAAGTTCCAAGAAAGCAGAAGCTGCAGGCAAAGTCATAAATCAATCCATGGAGGCTAGGTGTGGTGGCTTGTGTCTGTAATCCCAGCACTTTGGGAGGCCAAGGTGGGCAGATCACAAGGTCAGAAGTTCGAGACCAGCTTGGCCAACATAGTGAAACCCTGACTCTACTAAAAATACAAACATTAGCCAGGTGTGATGCCACATGCCTGCAGTCCCAGCTGCTTGCGAGGCTGAGGCAGGAGAATCACTTGAACATGCGAGGCAGAGGTTGCAGTGAGCTGAGACCACACCATTGCACTCTAGCTTGGGTGACAGAGTGAGACTCCATCTTAAAAAAAAAAAAAAGTAAATTGCACAAACTGCAATCACTTTTGCACCAACCTAATATAAACGGGCCTATTTATTGATTGCTTACTTTTTTTTTTTTTTTTTTCAGTTCCTGGGCAAAGTATGATACACAAGCTCCCAATACTGGGAACAAGTTCATAGAGCAGGTCCTGTTATGATATTCCCACTCCACAGATAATAAAGTCCAGGCTCAGGCACCCACAATTTTGCAGCTACTGAGGGGCTTTTAATCTTTGCTCTATTTTGTCATCAGTCTAGGAAATCAATTATAATTTTTTTGTTTTTGAGACAGAGTCTCACTCTGTTGCCCAGGCCAGAGTACCGTGGTGCCATCTCAGCTCACTGTAACCTTTCCTCCCAGATTCAAGTAATTCTCCTGCCTCAGCCTCCCAAGTAGCTGAGATTATAGGCACCCACCACCATGCCCAGCTAATTTTTGTATTTTTAGTACAGACAGGGTTTCACCACGTTAGCCAGGGTGGTCTGGAACTCCTGACATTAGGAAATCCACCCGCCCGGACCTCCCAAAGTGCTGGGATTACAGGCGTAAGCCACCACACCCGGCCAAAATCAATTATAGTATTTTAAAGTATTTGTTGACATGCATGATTTAGAATTGATTTCTCTTCTAATTACTGATCTCAAGGTCAAAATCATCAACTGTTCTCAGCTGCCTACAATGTGCAAAACGCCAAACTGGGTATGTGTGAAAGGCACTGGAAGAAAATGTTCCCTGCTATGTTCAAGCTTTCTGGTTTTAATCCATCACCTAAATAATAATCTAAAATAAAACGGGTGTATTTGCATGAGAAGTGTCTTCTGAATCGAATGCAAATGAGGTGAATGGCGGCACATTGTGTCTTCTTCATTATGGACAGCAACCTCTGGCATTCATTAATTACATGTTCTTTCTTTGCCTGCAAGGTAACTGCCTTTAAATTTTTGTTGCAAAGAGAGCTAACTCCATTGTGCTTCCATCACATGTCATGCATTAAATAGGTGGGATTTGTTTCTGCTGATGTTTTACAAAGGGGGTAATCTTGCCTACAGCATTGCTTTCTGTTTGGCCTGACTAGATCATCAGTTCTTTGCAGAAAGTCTGTGGCTACACTGCGTGCATCACTTTAGCTTCCTTTTGGAGTACTTCTTGGATGTTAAGAAAGCCCTGTTTTGGCCGGGGGCACAGTCCCAGTACTTTGGGAGGCTGAGGCAGGTGGATCACTTGAGGTTAGGAGGTCGAGACCAGTCTGGCCAATATCGTGAAACCCCCGCCTCTACTAAAAATACAAAAATTAGCCGGGCGTGGTGGTATGCTCCTGTAATCCCAGCTCCTCAGGAGGCCGAGACAGGAGAATTGCTTGAACCTGGCAGGCAAAGGTTACAGTGAGCCAAGATTGCACCACTGCACTCTAGCCTGGGCAACAGAGCAAGACTCTTGTCTGAAAAAAAAAGAAAGCAAGCCCTGTTTTTCTACAAAGATGGGGAAAACCACCGCCACGAGGCTGACTTCCTTTCAAAATGAGGGTTTTAAAACGCTAGCCTTCTGAAAAAATAATAAATAAAAAGAAAGAACCAACTCGCTTATTTTTTCCCTTTTAAACCAGACTCTTTTTCCCTAAAGTCATAAACTGGTGACAAAATGAATTAATTCAATGTTTTATTACTCATTTACTGTAAAATATTGTACAGTCTTGGCAAGCTGATGAGTGACTGTGTAACTAAAAACATTTCTGCACTAATTCAAGAAACTTAGTTTCCTGCATATCATAATTCTCTATCATTCTAAGTATGCAAACACTACTACTATTACTAGACTGCTACCACTATGAATAAACACTTATTTAAGGACGTGCCAGGCATCTCATTCATTTCTCACAATAACTCTTCTGTGGGGTGCTATATATAGGCACTATTTTTATTTATTTATTTATATATTTTTTCAGGCAGAGTCTGGCTCTGTCACCCAGGCTGCAGTGCAGTGGTGCGACCATAGCTCACTGAGGCCTCCCACTCCTGGGCTCAAGAAATCCTCCTATCTTGGCCTCCTGAGTAGCTGAGACTACAGGTATGTACCACCACATCTGGCTAATTTTTTACATTTTTTATCTGTAGAGATGGAGTCTCACTATGTTGCCCAGGCTGGTCTTCAACTCCTGGGCTCCAGTGATCCTCCCAGCCCCCAGAAGTGTTGGGGTTACAGGTATGAGGCATCACTCCTGGCTATTTTTTTCTCTCACTCTTGTCGCCCAGCTGAAGTGCAATGGTGCGTTCTCTGCTCACTCCAACCTCTGCCTCCCGGATTCAAGCAACTATCCTGACTCAGCCTCTTGAGTAGCTGGGATTACAGTCACCCACCACTACGCCCAGCTAATTTTTGTATTTTTAGTAAAGATGGGGTTTCTCCATGTTGACTAGGCTGGTCTCAAACTCCTGACCTCAGGTGATCCTCCCGCCTCAGCCTCCCAAAGTGCTGGGATTACAGGTGTGAGCCACTGAGCCCGGCCTGGCTATTCTTTTTTAAACCTCATTTTGCAGACTAGAAAATGAAGGATGAGAGAGGTTTAGTAAGTGTAAGGCTGGCGGCCTCATTCGCAGTACCTTGTGACGTCGGGAAACCGGCGCTTAGGGCCAAGAAACGGAAACCAAAAAGCTCCGGCTGATGCAACCCCGGCCGATTCTTGCACTAGAAAACCTGCCCGCCAACCCGCCAACCAATAGCGGCCCGCCCCGTCCTAATGCCGCTCCCCCGGGAGCCAATCAGAGCACCCAGCTGTTGCTCCTTACCCATAGCCATAAAAACCCCACGCCCCAGGAAGTCAGCGCGACTTCTCTGGCCCCCTTTCCCCCGACCATAGAACCTCGCCCGGGAGCTGAATAAACTGGTATTTAATTTTCTTATACTGGCCTCAGTTTCCTCATCTTAAACTCAGCAATAGCCCTTACAGTAAGTTGCCTAGATTCAGACTGCTCGTCAGTGGTGAACTGAGGATCTCTGTCTAGTTCAGCCTGTTGCCAATGCCACTCCTCTTAATCACAATGCTGTCCCTCCTCCTCAAGTGATTTCTAATTTGCTTTATGTTTACACTAACTTATCCTACATAGGTTTGCTGAGAAATTATTTAAGAGTAAGTATAAGATTCTTCGTCCAAGAGGTCTATTTGACTTTGGACATGTAAAGTTCACTGTTTCTCAGAAGAAGCAAATTCTAATTTCAGGACTGAGAATCGAGATGGCTGGAACACTTCTATTTTTTGTCAGGCACAATTTTTAAAAGGAACTTTGTGATCGGGTACAGCAGCTCACGCCTGTAATCCTAGAACTTTGGGAGGCCAAGGTGGGTGGACTGCCTGAGCTCAGGAGTTTGAGACCAGCTTGGGTAATATGGTGTGACTCCATCTCTACTAAAAATAAAAAATTAGCTGGCTGTGGTAGGGCTTGCCTGTAGTCTCAGCTACTTGGGAGGCTGAGGCAGGAGAATCACTTGAGCCCGAAGGCGGACTTTACAGTGAGCTGAGATGGCACCGCTGCACTCCAGCCTGGGCATGAGAGAATGCTTAAAATAGTTTTTTTTTCTTTTCTTTTTCCAGAAATGTGCTTACCCATGAAATAGTTTTGAACTGGACATAAGAATGGGAAGACTAACACTTCGCACTGTTTTGAGTGTCAGTAGATTGGTGAGTACTTGATGCACTCTCATTGCCTTGAGCACAGTCCTGCCTCTCTCCTGAGGTCAGATCTGGAATGCCTCTTACCTGCTGTAGGTTGGCCCCTGGATATACTTCAGGCCCACCACGCTCAGCACGTTCAAGCCACACTCATGGTCCTTCCCCTTAGAGCTTCTACCGTAGTCTTTGTTTGGTTACCAGCATAACCATCCTTTCAGTTATTTATGATTAAAATACTCAGTAACCGTACCTTTCCTTTCCTTTTCTTCCCCTCCCCCTCCCCCCTCCCCCCTCCCCTTCCCCCTCCTCTTCCCCCTTCCCTTCCTTTCTTATGACAGTCTCTCTCCATCACCCAGACTGGAGTGCAGTGGCTCAATCCAAGCTCACTGCTCTGCCTCCAAGGTTCAAGCAACTCTCATGACTTAGCCTCCCGAGTAGCTGGGATTATAGGTGTGCACCACCACACCTGGCTAATTTTTGTAGTTTTTGGTAGAGACAGGGTTTCACCACATTGGCCAGTCTGGTTTTGAACTCCTGGCCTCAAGTGATCCACCTGCCTTGGCCTCCCAAATTGCTAGGATTACAGGCATGAGCCACCAAACCTGGCCTGTTGTTGTTGTTTTTAAATTGGTTGGTTGGTTGGTTTTTGAAACAGGGTCTCACTCTGTTGCCCAGGCTGGAGTACAGTGACATGATCATGGCTCATTGCAGCCTCAACCCTCTGGTCCCAAGTGACCCTCCCACCCCTGCCTCCTGAGTAGCTGGGACCACAGGTGCATCTGGGTAATGAAAAAACATTTTTTTTGTAAGACACGGTGCAGTGGCTCACACTTGTAATCCTAGGACTTTGGGAGATGGAGGTGGGAGGATCACTTGAGCCCACGAGTTTGGGACCAGCCTGGGCAAAATAGTGAGACTTTGTCTCTACAAAAATAAAAACTTAGCCAGGTGTGGTGGTGCATACCTGTAGTGCTAGCTACTTGGGAAGCTGAGGTGGGAGGATCACTTGAGCCTGGGAGGTTGAGCCTACAATGAGCTGTGATTGCACCACTGCATTCCAGCCTGGGCAACAGAGCGAGATGTTTTTTCACTGATATTTTCTTGCTTTTTCAGGATTTCATCCAAGACACCACATTACACTAAGCTGTCATCCCTCCTTTGTTTCTTCTGATCTGTGACAGTTTTCCAAGACTTTTCTTGTGTTTGATAAACTTGACAGTTTTGAGGAGCACTGTCGGGTATTTTGTATAATTCAGTGTGGCCTTGTCTGGTGTTTTTCTCATGGGTAGGTTGGGCTTTGGGATTTTGGAAGGAAGACTTTAGAGATGAAACACCATTTTCATCACATCACATGAAAGCTAGGTACTATTAACATGGTGTATTACCAATGCTAACCTTGATCTTGAGTATCAGGTAAAAGAAGTGTTTGCTGCTTGCCAGATTTCTTCTCTGTAACATTATATTTCTCCTCACACCCTCCTTTTCTTTTCTTTTCCTTTTCCTTCCCTCCCTCCCTCCCTCGCTTCCTTCCTTCCTTCTTTCCTTCCTTTGCTCTCTCTCCTTCCTTCCTTCCATCCTTTCTTCCTTCCTTCTTTCCTCTTCCTTCCTTTGCTCGCTCTCCCTCCTTCCTTCCTTCCTTCCTTCCCTCCCTCCCTCCTTTCTTTCTTTTGACTTGCTCTCTCACCCAGGCTAGAGTGCACTGCAATTACTGCTCATTGCAGCCTCAAACTCCCAGGCTCAAATGATGCTCCCACCTCAGCCTCCCAAGTAGCTGGGACTACAGGCACATGCCACCATGCCAAGCTAATTTTTAAAAATGTTTTGTAGAGACCGGGGTCTCACTCTGTTGCCAGTCTGGTTTCCAACTCTCAGGCTCAAGTGATCCTCTCACTTGGCCTCCCAAAGTGCTGGGATTACAAGCATGAGCTACCCCACCCTGCCTATTTTTCCCCTCTGTATACTTTTTTCTTTAGATGCAAGTCCCAAAATGCTTCCCACACTCCAGGTAGGTGAGAAATTAAGTTCTATCTCCTCAGCGAAGGAGTATCTACAATATTATTTGAAATTCTTCTGTAAACAGTTGTCTCTAAGGCCCACAGTTATTTTACTCAGTCATTTGCTTAAATGAGTAGCATGGTTTGGCTCCGTGTCCCCACTCAAATCTCATTTTGGTTTGTAATCCCCGTGTGTGGAGGGAGGGAGGTGAGTGGATCATGGGAGTGGTTTCCCCCATGCTGTTTCCATGATGGTGAGTGAGTTCTCACTAGATCTGGTGGTTTTATAAGTGTTTGGAAGTTCCTCCTTTATTCTTCTCTCTCCTGCCGCTTTGTAGAGAAGGTGCCTGCTCTGCCTTTGTCTTCTGCCATGATTTTAAGTTTCCTGAGGCCTCCCCAGCTATGAGGAACTTTGGGTCAATTAAACCTCTTTTTTTAAATAAATCACCCAGTCTCGGGTGTTTCTTTATAGTAGTGTAAAAATGGACTAATACAATCAGTATGGACTCCTGGTTGTTTCTCTTATACTTTGGGTTATAATCCAGTACTATGCTATTTATTTTGTTGTTTACGTTGTTGCAGCTTTGGCCATTTAGAATCTTACAGACTTTGACATGCCTCATCCTTTTGTTTTTTGAGTCCTTTTTTACTTTCTTATCTTTTTTTTTTTTTCTTTTTTTGAGTTGGGGTCTTTCTCTGTTGCTTAGGCTAGAGTGCAGTGGTGGAATCATAGCTCACTGCAGGCTTGAACTCCTTGGCTCAAACGATCCTGCTACCTCAGCCTTCCAAGTACCTGGGACTACAGGTGCACACTTCTAGATAATTAACTTTTTTTTTGAGACAAGATCTCTCTTTTTCACCCAGGCTGTAGTGCAGTGGTGTGAACACAGCTCACTGCAGCCTTGACCTCCCAGACTCAAGTAATCCTCCCACCTCAGCCCCCCAAAAAGCAGGGACAACAGGTGCATGCCACCAAGCCTGGCTAATTTTTATATATGTGTATATATATATTTTTTGTAGAGATGGGGTTTCACCATGTTGCCCAGGCTGATCTTGAAATCCTGAGCTCAAGTGATTTGCCCACTTTGGCCTCCCAAAGAGTTAAGATTACAGGCCTGAGCTGCCTCATCCAGCCACTTTCTTACTTTCTAGCACCATAAGATGTTCCAGGTTAATCTTGTCTCTTCCCTGCCACAGCCTTAGCTTCAGCCATATCTGCAAGGTGCTCTGCTTCCTTTTATTGCAGAATGGCATAATGGTATTAGAAACCATGTCTTATATCACAGCAGGCAAGAGAGAAAATGAGCATCAAGTCAAACGGGGTTCCCTTTATGAAAGCATCAGATCTTGTGAGACTTATTCACTACCACTAGAACAGTAAGGGGGAACCACCCCCATGATTCAATTATCTCCCACCAGGTCCCTCCCATAACATGTGGGAATATTATGGGAGTACAATTCAAGATGAGATTTGGGTGGGGACACAGAGCTAAACCATATCATCATGTCTATACAACTTGCCTATGATAGTTTCTGTATTTATCCATTTATTTCTCTATTCAGCTAAACATGAATTCATGCTGATATCTCTGACTCTAATCCAGCACCACCTGGTTTAGCCTAGTCTTTCCCTCCTGCTTATCGGTAATTTCCCTTGTCAACAGCGATAAACCCATCTCCCACTATCCACCATCTACTTGCTTATCAGTTTATCCCCAGTATGCATGTAAAATAGTTTCAGAAATTTTAACCTATAATCTCATGAGAAACAACTTCACCCACTGGAGTATAGCATTTATGTAGATTTCCATTTGTCTTTAGCCTTGCATTTTCCAAAGTTATTTAGATCAGCTCTTTTCACCAATCTACTTCACAGCTTTTTAAAACATTTAGATTCTTTTGTCACAGTCTGCATTTCATTCTGGGATACCCCCATCTTCTGATTTATTTTTTAAAAATCTGCATCCATTGAAGTTTACTCTTCATGATGTTAAGTTCTATAGGTTTTGACAAATGCATAGTGAACTCTATACATTTCCCCAGTGTCATACAAAATAATTCCATAATCCCAAAACTTTCCTGTGTCCCCTTTGTGACCCTTTCCCCAACTTCCTTTTGTTTTCACATTTTTACTTTGCCTAAATTTACTTTTCCTCCTCTGCTGGTGTCTAACTACCAACGAATGGCGGCTCAAACATCTTCTCTTCTACAAACTCCATTCTTAATATTATTACCACTGAATCCCACAACACATACATTGATACTCGAAAGCACTCATTACTTAAAGTGTCCATAGTACTTTGCTCTTACTTTTATTATATAATTTCAATTTCATATTGAAATAATTTTAGTTTTCTTCTTCCTCCCTCCTTTGACAGCTTCTAAGGACCAAGGACTACGCTTTTTCATTGCTGTTTCTTCAGAGCTTGGCTTACAGTGAGTGTTCATTAAACATTTGTGGTTTTCTGAATTGGATATGTTATAGTTAATATTAACCAGTTAATTAAACTGAACAAGTATTTCTTGAGCATCAGGTAAGTTCTTGGCGGTTTAATAGGTGCTAGATGCGGGGAATACAAAATGAGTATTCTGTTTAACAATTTCCTTGGGTTTATAATGTCATTGAGACAATAGTTTATGTTCGGTGCTGATGTGTTTGTTACTATGAGGTTGGAGCTGGGAATGGGAAACTCCAACCTTGTAGTAACAAGTCAGTTTGGTATATGGGGCAGAAAAAATTTTAGTGATCCAGATTTTGGATTAGGATATTGAGAAAAGAAATGCTCCTGGCTGGCTGGGTACGGTGGCTGATGCCTGTAATCCCAGCACTTTGGAAGGCCAAAGCGGGAGGATTGTTTGAGACCAGGAGTTCAAGACCAGCCTGGGCAACATGGTGAAACCCTGTCTCTACTGAAGATAAAAAAATTTGCTGGGTGTGATGGTTCATACCTGTGCTTCCAGCTACTCAGGATGCTGAAGTGGGAGAATCCCTTGAGCCCAGGAGTTTGAAGGTGCAGTGAGCTATGATTATGCTACTATACTCCAGCCTGGGTGACACAGCAAGACCTTGTTTTGAGAAAAACCCAAATGTAACTTCTTCCTTCAGTATCTCCTCTTAAAAGGGAGAAAGACAGACTCAGGGGCTCTGTGGCTTGCCTGCTCAGCTGTATTTGCACTGGCAAAGGCAGCACATGTGTATTGGACAATGAAGAATTTCCTTGGTCTTGTCCTGAGTTCCTGGCCGGGAACTTCAAAAACACTTGGAATTTCTCAAGTGATAGGAGTAGTTTTATTATTCATGAGCCCCTTGGATCACACCCAAGTTTATGTTACTGCAGTGATTCATGGTGGGTCCCTGGATAGCGTCATGGTTGGGGCTGGCTGCCAGAGAGATCAACCATGTGATTAGAGGGCTTTGAGCCAGTTTACCAATGGGCAACAACAGTACTAGAGATGGAGTTCAATCATGTGACCAGTGATGCAACTGATGATTGAACAGTCCTGTTTATGTAATGAAACCCAATGAAAACGCTGAACACTGGGGCTCAGTAGAACTTTTTGGTTGGTGAATACAACAATGTAACATGCTCTGATTCCATGGGGAGGGACATGGAAGCTCTGCATTTGAGATTCCTTCCAGATCTTGCCCTAAGTATCTCTTCATTTGGCTGGTCCAGATTTGTATCCTTCATAAAAAAAACTGTAGTTGTGGGCCGGCCGTGGTGGCTTGTGCCTTTAATTCCAGCATTTTGGGAGGCTGAGGTGGGAGGATCACTTAAGGTCAAGAGTTTGAGAACAGCCTGGCCAAGATGGTGAAACCCTGTCACTACTAAAAATACAAAAATTAGCCAGATGGGGTGGCGGGTGCCTGTAATCCCAGCTGCTTGGGAGGCTGAGGCAGGAGAATCGCTTGAACAGGGAAGGTGGAGGTTGCAGTGAGTTGAGATTGTGCCACTGGACTTCAGCCAGGGAGAAAGAGAAAGACTTTGTCTCAGAAAAAACCCCAAAAAAAACCCCACGAAACTATAGTTGTGGCCCAGTGTGATGGCTTACACTTGTAATCCCAGCACTTTGGGATGCCAAGGCTGGAGGATTGTTTGAACTTATCAGTTCAAGACCAGCCTGGGCAACAAAGTGGGACCCCCATCTATATAAAACGTTAAAAAATCAGCTGAACGGGGCAGTTCATGCCTGTAGACCCAGCTACTCAAGAGGCTGAGGCAGGAAGATTGCTTGAGCCCGGGAGGTCAAGGGTGCAATAAGCTATGATCATGCCACTGCACTCCAGCCTGGGTGACAGCAACACATTGTCTCAAAACAAAACAAAAAATTGTGTATATAGGTATAGTATTTTCTTGAGTTCTGTAAGTCATTTTAACAAATCATCTGAACTCAGGGGATGGTGGGGACCCCCAAATTTGTAGCCAGTCTGAAGTGTGAGTGGGCTGAGAACCCCTGAGGTGTAGCTGGTGTCTAAAGTGAGGGTAGTCTTCAGTCTTCTTGTGAAGCCCTTCACTTGTGGGGTCTACACCAACTTCAGGTGGTGAATGCCAGAACGGAATTACAGCACCACAGTTGAGGTTAGGACAGAATGTGTGCCCCACCAATGAGAGAATACAGCATCAAGGGTTGAATTCCAGGCGTAACATTTAGAGGAGAGTGATGTTTGAGGGATTAGCGCCTTAAACCTCTACAAATCACAGCTTGTGGTTTTCTTGCTACTCCTCATAATGGTGAAGGCAGATGGTGGCAGAATACAGTTTGCGAAGATGGTGAAATGTTGGGGTGGACCACTTTGATATTGGGAAATATGTATTTGGTCTTCATTTCTGTTTTTTGGCACACAACTCCTAAAATCCTTGGGATCTCCAAATTGCTGTCTTTTCTGTTTTTTTTTTTTTTTTCTGAGACAGAGTCTCACTGCATCACCCAGGTTGGAGTGCAGTGGTATGATCTTTGCTCACTGCAACCTCCACCTTCCGGGTTCAAGTGATTCTCTTGCCTCAGCCTCCCAAGTAGCTGGGACTACAGGCATGCACCACCATGCCAGGCTAATTTTTGTATTTTTAATAGAAACGAGGTGTTGTCATGGTGACCAGGCTGGTCTCAAGCTTCTGACCTCAGGCACCCTCTTCGACCTCCCAAAGTGCTAGGATTACAGGCGTGAGCCATCACACCTGGCCTGAGCTTGTGGTTTTCTTGCTACTCCTCATATGGTGAAGGCAGATGGTGGGAGAATACAGTTTGTGAACATGGTGAAATGCAAGGGTGTGCTGTTATGTTATGGGGAAACGTGTTTGGTCTGATTTCTTTGCTGGCATACAACTCCTAAAATCCTTGGGATCCTTAATATGATATTTTTTCTTTTTTTTTTTTTTTAGATAAGGTCTCACTCTGATGCCCAGGCTGGAGTGCGGTGGCATGATCTTGGCTCAATACAACCTCTGCCTCTGGGTTCAAGCAATTCTCTTGCCTCAGCCTCCTGAATAGCTGAGATTACAAGCATGCACCACCAAGACCAGCTAATTTTTGTATTTTTATTAGGGAAGAAGTTTCACCATGTTGTCCAGGCTGGTCTCAAATTCCTGACCTCAAGTGATCTGCCCACCTTGGCATCTCAAAGTGCTAAGATTAAGGCGTGAGCCACCACACCTGGCCTGAGCTTGTGTTTTTCCTGATGCTTCTCATATGGTGAAGGCAGATGGTAGGAGAATACAGTTTGTGAAGAAAGTGAAGTGGGGGATGTGCCATTGTGATCTTAGGAAATAGGTGTTTTGTCTTCATTTCTTTCCAGGACTATAACTCCTAAAACCCTTGAGATCCCCAAAATGCTGTTTTTTTCTGGGCCTTTTTTTTTTTTTTTTTTTGAGATAGTTTCTCACTCTGATGTCTAGGCTGGAGTGCAGTGGCATGATCTCAGCTCAATGCAACCTCTGCTTCCAGGTTCTCCTGCCTCAGCCTCCTGAGTAGCTGGGATTATAGGCGTGCACCATCATGCCCAGCTAATTTTTGTATTTTTAGTAGGGAAGGGGTTTCACAATGTTGGCCAGGCTGGTGTCAAACTCCTAACCTCAAGTGATCCATCCACCTTGGCCTCCCAAAGTGCTGGGATTATAGGCATGAGCCCCTGCATCGAGCCCTTTTCTGGGTCTTTTGTTTGATAGCTTCATGTTGGGGCTGGTCACTGGGAAGACCAAGGCAGGGTTAAAGGGTTGGGACTTTCAACTCGAGTCCTCACCTCCAGCAGAGGGGCTGAAAGTGAAGTTGATCACCAGTGGCTAATGGTTTTATCAATCATGCCTACATAATGAAACCTCTATAAAAACCCAAGAGGATAGGGTTTGGAGAACTTCCAGATAGCTGAACACACAGAGGTTCCCGGAGGAAACTGTACCCAGGGAAGACAATGAAAGCTCTGTACCCCTTTCCCCATACTTCACCCTACGCATCTCTTCGTCCGCCTCCTTTGCACTCTCCTTCATAATAAACTGGAAAATGTTAAGTGTTTCCATGAGCTCTGTGAGCTGCTGCAACAAATTAATTGAACCCAAAGAGGGGGTCATAGAATTTCCAACCCGAAGCAATTGGTCAAAAGTTCTGGAGGCCTGGAACTTGCTACTGGTGTCTGATGCTGGTGCGGGGCAGGGGGAGGGGCAGTCTTGGGGACAGAGCCCTTAACTTATGGGGATCTGACACAATCTCCATGTGAGTAGTGTTGGAATTACATTGGAGCACACCCAGATATCTGCTGCCTGGTGTGTGGGGATAAACCCTCATACCCTGGGTCACACAGGTCTTCCGTGTTGATGGTAGTGGTGGTGTGAGAGCAGAGGAAAAACACAGTCCGAGAGGTTTTCACCAAACATTCAGGAGATCACTTCAGTGACGCTACAGCCCCCTGCGAGGGGATGAATGCCCAGGCTCCCAGGGCCACAGACTTGTAGGAACCCCCTGCCTAATGCCATATACTGGGAGGTCCATCGTTCTTAAGGATCATGGTAGTTGGTATTTATTTTTTATTTTTTTGTTTTATTTTTTGAGTCGGAGTCTCACTCTGTAGCCCAGGCTGGAGTGCAGTGGCCTGATCTTGGCTCACTGCAACCTCTGCCTCCCAGGTTCAAGAGATTCTCCTGCCTCAGCTTCCTGAGTACCTGGGATTACAGGTGTGTGCCACCACGCCCTGCTAATTTTTGTATTTTTGGTAAAGATGGGGTTTCACCATGTTGGTCAGGTTGGTCTCAAGCTCCTAGCCTTGTGATCCACCTGCCTAGGCCTCCCAAAGTGCTGGGATTACAGGCATGAGCCACCACGCTCGGCCTATTTTTTTTCTTCTCTACAGGTGAATGTTATTGATATTGATATTCAAGCACCATGTTACTGAAAATAATCACATTGCCAAAATCCGGCTTTAGGCTGACAGACCTGATTCAGGCTAAATGCAATTCAAAAATCAATAGACTGTATAATAACAGTTCCATGCCAGGATCTGAATTCTGCCCTAATTTAATATGACTTAACACAACTCTGTATTACATTTCCACCCTTGTTCTGTCAACTCAAGGAAAACACAACTTCAAGGTGGTGACACTCTTAGTTACACCTTCCCGAACCCTCTGGATGTGATTTTTAGAGACAAAATTGCACAGTAGAAAAATCTGTGTCTGGGGCCTCTCAGCCTGATCCTTACTCTTTCTATTTCTCATCAGGTCTGTAGTTCCCACAAGACCTTTCTTTCCCAGGAGGACACCAATCCCCTGGCAAAAGTTGGTAGTGCCTTTCCCAGGGGCATGTTTGTGTTCGTTTGAGATAGGGTCTCGCTCTGTTGCCCAGGTTGGAGTGCAATGGCGTGATCACATGACTCACTGCAGCCTTGACCTCGCAGGTTTAGGTGATCCTCTTGCCTCAGCCTGCAGAGTAGCTGGAACCACAGGTGTGCCCCCACGATGCCCAGCTAATTTTTAAATTATTTGTAGAGATGGAGTCTCCCTGTATTGCTCAGGCTGGTCTCAAACTCCTGGGCATAAGCAATCCTCCCACTTTGGCCTCCAAAAGTGCTGGGATTACAGGTGTGAGCCACTGCTCCCAGCCACTAATGTTCTTTTTCCAAAAATTCATTTGCCAAACAAATATTTCAGTACTTACTATGTGCCATTTGTAGTGTTAGGGACTAGTTTTACAGTAATAGAGAATAATCTTGGCCAGGCATGGTGGCTGACGCCTGAAATCTCAGCATTTTGGGAGGCTAAAGTAGAAATGTGCCTTGAGGCCAGGAGTTTGAGACCAGCCTGAAGAACCTGTCTCTACCAAAAAAAAAAAAAAAAGTTATGTTAGCCTTCCTGCTACTCAGGAGGCTGAGGTGGGAGCATCACTTGAGTCCAGGAATTCCAGGATGCAGTGAGCTAGGATTGTGCCATTGCACTCCAGCCTGGGCAACAGAATGAAAACTTGTCTCAAATAAATAAGTAAGAATAATCTTATGTATTTTATAATTGCATAATTATTAGCAAGAGTTAAACGGTGGTTCTCACTTTACTGTGCCTAAGAATTGCCTAAAATATGTGTTTAAAATGCTGATTTCTGGCCAGGCGTGATGGCTTATGCCTGTAATCCCAGCACTTTGGGAGGCAGAGGTGGGCAGATCACGAGGTCAGGAGTTTGAGACCAGCCTGACCAACATGGTGAAACCCTATCTCTACTAAAAATACAAAAATTAGCCATATGTGGTGGTTGGCGCCTGTCGTCCCAGCTACTCAGGAGGCTGAGGCAGGAGAATCGCTTGAACCAGGGAGGCGGAGGTTGAGTGAGTAGAGATTGCACCACTGCACTCCAGCCTGGGTGACAGAGAAAGACTCCTTCTCAAAAAAAAAGAAAGAAAGAAAGAAAATGCTGAGTCCTGTCCCTCTTTCTTGACCTACTAAATCTGTATCTGTGTAGAGAGAGTACAGGATTCTGCATTTTTACCAATCCCACCTCCCTGAAGTTTCTAAAACTTCACTCGGGAAGAGCTTCTCTGCAGGTTTCTAGTTGGCTGAAAATAGTCAAATGTCTCTATTGTCTAAGGCAGCAGACCCCAACCTTTTTGGCACCAGGGACCAGTTTTGTAAAAGGCAGTGTTTTCATGAACCAGGGGTGGGGGGATGATTTCAGAATGCTTCAAGCATATTACATTTGTGTACCCTTTATTTCTATTCTTATTACATTGTAATAGATAATGAAATAATTATACAGTTCACCGTCATGTAGAATCAATGGGAACCCTGAGCTTCTTTTCCTGCAACTAGACGGTCCCATATGGGGGTGACAGGAGACAGTGACAGATCATCCGGCATTAGATTCTCATAAGGAGTGTGTAACCTAGATTCCTCGCATGCGCAGTTCAGAGTAGGGTTTGCACTCCTATGAGACTATAATGCTGCTGCTGATCTGACAGGAGGCGGAGCTCAGGTGGTGACGCTAGTGATGGGGAGGGGCTGTAAATACAGATGAAGCTCTGCTCACCTGCCCACCACTCACTTCCTGCTGTGCATCCTGGTTCCACATGGACCACCTGGACCCAAAGAAGGGAACAACCAGTCCATGGCCCAGGGGTTGGGGACCCCTGGTCTAAGGCACTCTTGGCCCCATATTATTACTATTAGTATTATTTTTTTTGAGACAGAGTCTCGCTCTATTGCCCAGACTGGAGTGTAGTGGCGTGATCTTGGCTCATTGCAACCTCCGCTTCCTGGGTTCAAGCGATTCTCCTGTCTCAGCCTCCTGAGTAGCTGGGATTACAGGCACCTGCCAGCACACCCGGCTAGTTTTGTATTTTTTAGTAGAGGCAGGGTTTCACCATGTTGGCCAGGCTGTTCTTGAACTCCTGACCTCAAGTGATCCAGCCATCTCAGCCTCCCAAAGTGCTGGATTATAGGTATGAGCCACCGCACCCAGCTGGCCCCATATTCTTCATTTGCAGCTGAAGGTATTTTATCTGATAGTCTTATTGTCCTCGCTACCTGTACACATGCGGGACCATCCTGGAGATTTTGTGTGGTAATGACAGCCCCAAGGCTAGAATGTCCCAATGGACTGGACCCTGTGAGGTACACACATCTTTTTAGAAGACAGGAATTCTTGGAGAAAAGCTATCTTGCCTCTTATCCAGAGGGAATGAAGAACAAGCTAGCAGGGCTTGCTCTGTAATTGCAAGGCCAGGAACAAAATAAAAATCTGTTACCCCTTGTTTAAAATTGACAGGACCCCATGTGATCACACAGGTCACGGGTTCATGAAGCCAAACCTGCAAGAGAGAGGTGGTTGCGGGTTACTGCCTCCCAGCCAGAATCCGGCCACGGGGCTCTCCGCTGGTGGCAAAGAGGTTTCACGTGTCCTCCAAGTCTCAGTGCATTGTTTCCTACTCAGTTTCTTGGTAAGACTATCTCTTTGGAGCTTATGTTTTCTTGGCCTGGGTGTCTCAAATTTTTGTTTTTTTTTGAGACAGAGTTTTGTTCTTTCACCCCAGCTGGAGTGAAGTGGCATAATCTTGGCTCACTGCAACCTCTGCCTGTGTCCAAGTGATTCTCCTGCCTCAGCCACCGGAGTAGCTGGGATTACAGGTGCCCACCACCATGCCTGGCTAATTTTTGTAGTAGAGACAGGGTTTTGCCATGTTTCCCAGGCTGGTCTCCCACTCCTGACCTCAGGTGATCCACCTGCCTTGGCCTCCCAAAGTGCTAGGATTACAGGCATAAGCCACAGTGCCTGGCCTTTTTTTTTTTTTTGACAAGATCTCATTCTGTTACCCAGGCTAGAGTGTGGTTGCACAGTCATAGCTCACTGTAGTCTTGAACTCCTGGCCCAAAGCAATCCTCCTACCTCAACCACCCAGATAGCTGGGACTATGGGATGCAACACCATGCCTGGCTAAGTTTTAAATTTTTTTCTAGCGATGAGGTCTTGCTATGTTGCCCAGTCTGGTCATGAACTCCTGGCCCTGAGCCATCCTCCAGCCTTGGTCTTCCAAAGTGCTGGGATTACAGGTGTGAGCCACTGTGCCTGGCCCCCTAATTTTGACGTATTTGTCCAGGTACATTTCTCCTCCAAACTTCTGCAGGAAGAAAGGAAACTAATTACCAGATTACAAGCATGTACTGCCACACCTGGTTAATTTTTTTTGCATTTTTAGTAGAGACGGGGTTTCACCATCTTGGCCAGGCTGGTCTTGAACTCCTGGCCTGGGATTACAGGTGTGAGCTCCTGCTCTTGGCCACATTTTATATTTCTGTATTACAGCTGAGCAAACCAAGATTTGGAGGCATGAAGCGACCTGGGGCGTGGTTGGGCTTTCAACTGGAGGAGATCTTCTCGAAAGTCCAGACTCTTTCCCTCATTGCCTTGCGTTTGTCCTCCAACCACTGCCTCTTCCTACTCCGTAAAGCCCTAATGACATACTTCGTTTCCATGAGCAAGCCCCCTCCCTCCCAAGTGAAGTGGGAGCATTACGTCTTGTGCAGGCTTCTCTGTCCACGGCAGGGGATGTTTTAGCAATTACTTTACACTCTGTTTAATCCTATGGGAGTCATTACTGTTGGAGGGTAACAATAAAACAGGCTCATTGGAATTTCCTGAAGGTAAGGCTCTCCTCTAAACAGTTTTATTGTGCTAAGCAGTAATGGCAGAGGCTGTTCCTCTCCATGACAACTTTGATTGGCAGGGAAATCCAGACTGCAGGCTGGAGCCAACAGTCTCTTCTTTTGTCACAGGGATTGGGCCACGTTCCAGGCACCATTCCAGGGCTAGAGCCACAGCCGATGAATGCCTCTGATAATCACCTTCCCCCAACTTCCAGTCCAGCCCTTTGCATTCTGCAAATATTTCCTGAGTGTCCACTCTGTTGTGCTGCCCTGGGGTCAGATTTGTGACAGAGTCCCTGCTCTTGTGAGTTCCCTATCTAGTAAGAGACAAAGTCAAGTTAATACAAATACAGCAGTTCAACAGTCAAAGTATGTAGGAAAGGAGGAATGGATTACTTTTTTGCAGGAAATCCAAGAAGGTTTCCAGGAAGTGTGGTCTCTGAGTTAGACTCTGAGAGATCAAGAACAATTTTCCAGGTCATATGGGGGGTAAGAGTAGGGGACACATTTAAGCAGAGGAAACAGCACATACAAAAGCATGAAGCAGCATTGTGTCTGAAATAGTAAATTATTACTGCATAACAAATCCCCCCAAAACTCAATGGCTTAAAACTAATTATTTCTCATGAGTTTGCCTGTGTGTTGGTGGATTTAGTCTGGGCGTAGCTGGGGGCTGGCTTTGCTCCATATGTCTCTCATCCTTTTCCTGGTACCACCAGATCACTAAGATGACTCTGTTGTGGCACAGGCAGAGGTACCAGCCAAGTAGAAACACGTACTGTTGGCCAGGTGCGGGTGGCTCACGCCTGCAGTCCTAGCACTTTGGGAGGCTGAGGCTGACTGATTGCCTGAGCTCAGGAGTTCGAAGCCAGCCTGGGCGACATGGTGAAACCCCATGTCTACTAAAAATACCAAAAATTAGCCAGGTGTGGTGGTGCGTGCCTGTAATCCCAGCTACTCTGGAGGCAGAGGCACAAGAATCACTTGAACCCAGGAAGTGGAGGTTGCAGTGAGCTGAGATCATGCCAGTGCACTCCAGCCTGGGTGACAGAGCAAGATGCTGTCTCAAAAAAAAAAAAAAAAGAAAAAAGAAAAAGAAAGTACTGTTTTGCCACATTCTCTTGGCCAAAGTAAGTCACATAGCTTAGCCTGGAGTCAAGCGTGGGAAGGGTGGGGAAGACGCCCTGCCCATGATGAGAGAGCACTGCAAAATTAAATGGCTTACGGTGTGGATTTAGGGATGGGTAAAAATTTGGGCCATTAATGCAATTTACCAAGGAATAGTTTCTCATAAGTGGCGTTATTGACATTTGGGGCTGGATTCTTCTTTTTTGTGGGAGACTGGCCTGTGAACTGTAGAATGTTTAGCAGCATCTTTGACCCCCGCACCTGCTAGAAGCTTGCAGCACATCCGCTAGTAACAATCAAAAATATCTCCAGGGGAATATACATCATTTTACCATAAAGACACACGCACGCATATGTACGAATGGAGTGCTTCCTTCAGGGTGGCTTTTGACATTATTGCAGCACTATCTGCAGTAGCAAAGGCATGGAATCCAGCGAAATGCCCCTCAGTGGCAGATTAGATAAAGAAAAAATGTGGTCAGCATATACCATGGAATACGATACAGCTATAAAAACAATGAGATCATGTCCTTTGCAGGAAAATGGATGGAGCTGGAGGCCATTATTCTTAGCAAACTAGCACAGGAACAGAAAACCAAATACCGCGTGATCTCACTTAAAAGTGGAAGCTAAATGAAGAGAACACGTGGGCACAAAGAAGGCAACAACACACACTAGGAACTACTCGAAGGTGGAGGCTGGGAGGAGGGAGAAGAAAGAAAAATGTCTTCAGAGTCTCTGAGTGTCCATTGGAGAGGGGGTAATGGGGAAGGGGAACAAAATGACCCCATTGCAAACCACTGTATCAAGGAATACTTAGAGAACTCAAAATATTGGCTGGACGCAGTGGCTCACTCCTGTCCTCCTAACACTTTGGGAGGCCAAGGCAGGCAGATCACCTGAGGTTGGGAGTTCGAGACCAGCCTGACCAACATGGAGAAACCACATCTCCACTAAAAATACAAAAATTAGCCAGATGTGGTGGTGCACTCCTGTAATCCCAGCTACTCGGGAGGCTGAGGCAGGAGAATCGCTTGAACCCGGGAGGCAGAGGTTGTGGTGAGTGGAGATCATGCCATTGCACTCCAGCCTGGGCAGCAAGAGTAAAACTCCGATGCAAAGTGAGGAAACTGAAAAAGGGAAGGGAGGAAAGGTAAAAATGCAGCTCGCAAGGTAGGGAGGGGCTGCTTTTTGGAGAATCCCTTATGTTGAATTAGGAGTTGAGAGTTGAGATTTTTTTTCTGTAGGCAACCGCCAACTACTACAGGGCTCAGATTTGGGTTTTGGAAAGGTGACGTGTGTGTGATCTGTTCCTCCACAGCAGCTGTCCCCATCATTCCTCATGGCTTAAGGCAGGCTTTGCTGGGACATGAGTGCTCACATCTCTGTACGCTTCATGTGGCTTGGGGCACTGGTTCATCTCCGCAGCTGCGTAAAGATCAGTGACAGCCTTTTCTTGGCCGGGTGCGGTGGCTCATGCGTGTAACCCGAACACTCTGGGAGGCCAAGGTGGGCGGATCATTTGAGGGCTGGAGTTCCAGACCAGCCTGGCCAACATGGTGAAACTGTCTGTACTAAAAATGCAAAAAGTGGCTGGGCATGGTGGCAGTCACCTGTAATCCCAGCTACTCAGGAGGGTGAGGCAGGAGAATCGCTTGAACCCAGGAGGCAGAGGTTGAAGTGAGCCAAGATTGGGCCATTATACTACAGCCTGGGCGACAGAGCAAGACTCCATCTCAAAAAAAGAAAAATAAAGATTAATGATAGCCTTTTCTGAAACATTCTGCTCCTGGGCCTCAATGAATACATTTTCCAATAATTCCTTTGCTTTTTCTTATCAGGGAATGATGCAGTTGAGGAATAGCGCTCATATAAATACTCCTTTGCTTTTCAGAGAGCATACACCCTTCTGAATTACACACTGCAATTTAGAAATTACACTCACATGTGGAATAATATGGTTTGGTGTACTTACCACAAAAGCTGGCATCGGTCCTTCCATTGTTAAGATCTCTGAGTATTTCTATTATGATTATGGTGTAAATTAGCTAGTATTTTCCAAGTTCATTATTGCTATTTTTATGTCCATTATTTATTTATAAGCCATTAGAGGTATACACAGGTTCATGCCTTTACAAGAGAAATGTCTTTTGGTTAACTTGGCACTGAAGGTCTCCACACAGAAACACAATTTCTTTGAAAGCAGGGTTTGTTTCCAGCTGAGCACAAATACATGGAGGGCGTGTCTTCTTTCTTACCGAATTTTTGCTAAAGGGAGAAGAATCCTGTGAGAATGGAGTGCTTCCTGCAGGATGGCTTCTTTTTTTTCTTTCTTTCTTTTTTTTTTTTTTTTTTTGAGGCAGAGTCTCACTATGTTGCCCAGGCTCAAGTGCAGTGGTGCGATCTCAGCTTACTGCAATCTCCGCTTCCCCGGTTCAAGCAATTCTCCTGCCTCAGTCTCCGGAATAGCTGAGATTACAGGTGCCCACCACCATGCCTGGCTAACTTTTGTATTTTCAGTAGAGACGGGATTTCACCATGTTGGCCAGACTGGTCTTGAACTCCTGGCCTCAAGTGATTTTCCTGCCTCAGCCTCCCAAAGTGCTGGGATTACAGGCATGAGCCATCAGGCCCAGGCTAGAATGGCTTTTGACATTATAGGCAACTGTTTTCATTTTATTATGGGGGAGCCAAAATATCTTGCGGGGCTATTCCAGTGTGAAGGGATTAAGGCTTGATAGATGAGATTTGGGTTGTGTATGATGTTTCTAAGACTGTTGGCCGGGTGTGGTAGCTCATGCCTATAATCTCAGCACTTTGGGAGGCTGAGTGGGAGGAGTGACCGTTGAGCCCAGGAGTTTTGAGCGAAGTCTGGGCAATATAGCGAGACCCTGTTTCATAAAAAATTTTAGAACGTTAGCTGAACATGGTGGCTCATACCTGTAATCCCAGCTGCTCAGGAGGCTGAGGCAGGAGAATCACTTGAGCCTGGGAGGCAGAAGTTGCAGTGAGCTGGGATCATGCTACTTTACTCCAGCCTGAGTGACTGAGTGAGACTGTCCCCCCCAAAAAAAAAAAAAATGACGGCTGAAGCCATGCTTCCCAAAGTTGCCAGATCCCATGAATTATCTGATGTGCTTTATTACACATTCTGATTCCAGAGCAGCATCCGAGAAGAAAGTCCTGGGACTCTGTATGTTTAACTGGTGCCACATATGTCTATTACGACTGGGCAAGTTTGGGAAGACTTGGTCATTGGTCTGAGATTTGGCTCTTCCTTCGAATTGCAGAGAAAGCTTTTCAAAATACAGATTGCTGAGCTTCACTTACAATCCTAGGGAGCCTCAGAAACTGTATTTTTATCTTTGATTATTTATTATGAGACGGAATCTTACCCTGTGGCCCAGACTGGAGTGCGGTGATACAATCTCCACCCACTGCAGCCACAACTTTCCAGGCTCAAGCGATCCTCTCACCTCAGCCTCCGTAGTAGCTGGGACTACAGGCAAAATGGCACTACACTTGGCTAATTTTTAAACATTTTTTTGTAAAGACGAGGTCTCATTATGTTGCCCACGCTGGTCCCGAACCCCCAGGGTCAAGTGATCCTCCTGCCTCAGCCTCCCAGTGTTGGGATTATAGGCCCAAGCCACTAAGCTTGGCCTTAATTGCATTAAAAAAATTGTGATAAACTGCAGATAAGATAACATCATTTAACCATTCTGACAAGTGCAATTCAGTAGCATTTAGTATATCCACAAGACTGTACAGCCATCACCATTATCTAGTTCCAGAACATTTTCATTGCCCCAAAGGGAAACTCCTACTTATTAAAAAGTCACTCCCCAATCCTCCCTCCCTCAGCCCCTAGCAGCCACTAATCTGCTTTCTGTCTTAATGGATTTGCCCGCTCTGGACGTTTTATATAAATGGGATTATATAATATGTGGCCTTCTGTGCCTGACTTATTTCAATTAATGTAATGTTTTTAAGGTTTATTCGTGTTGTATATTGCCTGCACTTTACAGATGAGGAAACTGAGGTTCAGGGAAGAGAAGTAACTTGCAAGAGTTCAAGACCAGCCTGGGGCTGGGCACAGTGACTCATGCCTGTAACCCCCACACTTTGGGAGGCCGGTGGATCACCTGAGGCCAGGAGCTCAAGACCAGCCTGGCCAATATGGTGAAACTCTGTCTCCATAAAAAGTACAAAAATTAGTGTGATGGCAGATGCCTGCAATCCAAGCTATTACGGAGGCTCAGGCAGGAGAATAGCTTGAACCCGGGAGGCAGAAGTTGCAGTGAGCTAAGATCGCACCACTGCACTCCAGCCTGGGGACAGAGTGAGACTCTGTCTCAAAAAAAAAAAAAAAAAAAAAAAAGAAGAAGAAGACCAGCCAGGACAACATGGCAAGACCCCTTCTCTACAAAAAATTGCAAAAGTTGACATGCTTCTGTGGTCCCAGCTACTCCAGAGGCTGAGGTAGGAGAATTGTTTCAGCCCAGGAGGTGGAGGTTGTGGTGAGCTGAGATGGCGCCACTGCACTCCAGCCTGGGCAAGAGAGTGTGACCCTGCCTCAAAAAAAAAAAAAAGAGATCAGTAACTTGCCCAAGGTCACTTAAAGCCCAAACCATCTGATCTGAGCCATTTTTCATATTTATGCCCTTCTGAATTACTCTTGGGCAGGCTATGCCCTGTAGAAAAAGGTCCTAATTAGATGACCATGTTACCATCCATTCAGGGTTCTTGGTTCAATTCAGTCCTGTGTACTACAGAGAAAAGTGATGGGTCAGGCTCTGGGTTTGTCCAGACTTCTAAAAATAAGCAGTGTTTCTGGGTTAGCAGCTGTGAGGGCCACATTGAACAATGACTGCCTTGGACACATTTAGCCCCAAAGCTTTCTGTCCTGACTTCTGTTATGTCCTTAGTTAAAATAACAATCTTCATAGTCTCTGGTCCTGGGACCACCCCAGAGCTGCAATGTGGAGGCCTAGGAATATAGGTGGGTGGCAAATATCTCAACTGATCCCCAGGAAAGAAGACATTGTCCGGTGGTACTAATTCTTCGTTTTTTGAGACAGGGTCTTGCTCTATGAACCAGCCCAGAATGCAGCGGTACACCTTGGACCTCCTGGGTTCCAGCAATCCTCCTATCTCAGCCTTCTAAGTAGCCAGGACTACAGGCATGTAGTATCACCATGCCCCGCTAATTTTTTTGTAGTGATGGCATCTGGCTATGCTGCCCAGGCTGGTCTTGAACTCCTGGCCCCCCAAAGCGCTGGGATTACAGGTGTGAGCCATCACACACAGCCAGGTGGTACTTTTTTTCTGAGATGGAGTCTTGCTCTGTCGCCCATGCTGGAGTGCAATGGTGCAATCTTGGCTCACTGCAACCTCCACCTCCCAGGATCAAGGGATTGTCATGCCTCAGTAGTTGGGATTACAGGCATGTGTCACCGCACCTGGCTAACTTTTGTATTTTTAGTAGAGATGGGTTTCATCATGTTGGCCAGTCTGGTCTCGAACTCCTGACCTCAAGTGATCTGTCTGCCTCATCCTCCCAAAGTGCTGGGATTACAGGTGTGAGTCACCGCACACAGCCAGGTGGTACTAATTCTTCCCTACTGATGGGGAAACAGATACCCAGCAGAGAGGTGACTGCCCCACAATTTTATATTTAGCCCCTTGGTCTCCTTCTAATGAGGAAAAAGGCCTGAGGTTCCAGTGTTACTTTCAATAAATATTTATGTTTTGTTACCTACTTAGCCCTTTGAAAAATGGCTACCTCAGAGGCCTATTAATCTAGGAGCTCCTGGCGGACGAGGACAGATTGTTGGAGTGCCTTCCTAGCCTGTTAAAAATTAGTAACGATGATAACGACTCTGATGACAATGATGATTAGACTCAGCGCCAGGGCCCGGATCCAGTCCCTTGACTTCTCTGGATGAAGTGTCTTCCTTTGTTAAATCAGGATAATGAGACTCTCCTGCTGTTGTTTGTGAGGCCAATTAACTCTGTCTTGCAAGGACTCAAACCTATAAACACTTTGTAACCTATTCAAATGTGAAAGGCTTGTTGATGAGGACTTTGATTTGTGAACTTAAGCATACAAAAGCTAGGAAATGCAAATGCACAGGCCTGCCTGTGAAGCGGGCTGCCAGCTCCATCCTCCTGTGTCCGGTAATAGCTGTTCTAGTGATCCCAACTCTGCAAAACAAGAAAGTAATGGTGCTGCATTACAAACAAGCAGAAACCGCTATGAAATACGTATAAATGGGCCTTCATTGAGAAATTCTTTTCCATTTGTAAATAATGGCGTGAGAGGTGTGTGTGTGTGCAAGTGTGTTGCGTTGTTTGGGAGGTTATTTTTTTTTGTTGTTTGTTTTTTTTGATAAAGTCTCGCTCTGTCGCCCTGGCTGGAGTGCAGTGGCGTGATCTCGGTTCACTGCAACCTCTGCCTCCCGGGTTCCAGTGATTCTCTTGCCTCAGCCTCCCGAGTAGCTGGGACTACAGTGCATGTCAACACGCCTGGCCAATTTTTGCATCTTTAGTAGAGACGGGGTTTCACCATGTTGGCCAGGATGGTTTCAATCTCTTGACTTCGTGATCCACCTGCCTCGGCCTGCCAAAGTGCTGGGATTACAGGCTTGAGCCACCGCGCCCAGCCAGTAGTTTTTTTTTTTTCGAGGCAGGGTCTTGCTCTGTCGCCTAGGTTGGGGTGCAGTGGTGAGATCATAACTCACTGCATCCTCTACCTCCTGGGGTCAAGTCATCCTCCCACCTCAGCCTCCTGAGTGGCTGGGACCGCAGCTGTGTGCCACCACATCCAGCTACTTTTTTATTTTTTGTAGAGATGGGAGTCTCCCTATATTGCTCAGGCTCATCTTGAACTTGCGGTCTCAAGCGATGCTCCTGCCTCAGCTTCCCATCTTATTTAAACTTAGGAATAACAGTGTGAGGTAGTCAATGCCTTTATTTCCGCTTTATTTTTATTTGTTTGTTTGTTTGTTTGTTTATTTATTTATTTTGAGACGGAGTCTCGCTCTGTTGCCCAGGCTGGAGTGCAATGGCGTGATGTTGGCTCATTGCAACCTAAACCTCTTGGGTTCAAGCAATTCTCCCTGCCTCAGCCTCCCGAGTAGCTAGGATTACAGGCGAGTGCCGCCACAACCGGCTAATTTTTGTATTTTTAGTAGAGATGGGGTTTCACCATGTTGGCCAGGATGGTATCAATCTCCTGACCTCAAGTGATCCGCCCCCCCACTTGGGCTCCCTAAGTACTGGGATCACAGGCATGAGCCACCACACCGGCCTATTTCCACTTTATTTTACAGTTAAGAAAACTGAGCCCTTGAGACGTGAGGTTTGCCTTGCACAGTCTTCTTAGTTTGTGGTCATTTCAACGACAATCCACACGGTGTTCCCTTGTGTGAAGAAAACTTCCCCCAGTGATGCTGGCGCTGGGGCCAAAATGACACCAGTGGTTGAAGATTCCGTTCTGGATTAAAGCAAGGATGGACCAGGGTGGGTACTCTCCTAGATACGGGAAACTGATTTGCATTTTGGAGATCTCTAAAGCTGTTGTCTAAAGCTCTCACATTTCTTGAGTACTTGTTATTTGTCTGGCCTTGTGCTGAGCTAGGCAGTACGGCCTAGTAGTTGAGGGTGAGGCTTCCAATCCTGACTTTCTCATTTACTAAGTTATTTAACATCTCTGTGCCTCAGCTTGCTCTTCTGTTAATTCCAGCATTTTGAGAGGTTGAGACAGGAGGATCGCTTGAGGCTAGGAGTTCCAGACCAGCCTGGGCAACATAATGAGAACCGCATTTCTACAAAAAAGGAAAATACTAGTTAGGCGTGATAGCGCACACCTATAGTCCCAGCTAGTCAGGAGCCTGAGGCAGCAGGATTGCTGAGGACAGGAGTTCCAGGCCAGTTTGGGCAGCATAGCAAGACCCCCATCTCTACAACAAACAAACAAAATTAGCCAGGTGTGATGGCACATGCCTTTAGTTCAGGAGGCTGAAGTGGGAGGATCGCTGGAGCCGAGGAGCTCCAGGCTGTAGTAAGCTATGACTGCATTCCAGCCTGGGCCACAGAGTGAGACACTATCTCTTTAAAAAAAAAAAAAAAAAAGAAGTGCTAATAGTAACCCTAGGCCAGGCACAGTGGGTGGGTCACATCTGTAATCCCAGCACTTTGAGCAGCCTAGCCGGGAAGATTGCTTGAGCTCAGGAGTTCGAGACCAGCCTGGCCAATATGGTGAAATGCTCTTTATACTAAAAATACAAAAATTAGCCTGGCATGGTGGCAGGCACCTGTAATCCCAGCTACTTGGGAGGCTGAGGCAAGAGAATCGCTTGAACCTGGGAGGTGGAGGTTGCAGTGAACTGAGATTACATCACTGCACTGTAGCCTGGGTGACAGAGAGAAGCTGTCTCAAAAACCAAAAAAACCCAGCAGTATGTCCCTCACAGAGTGATTGTGAGGATTAAATGAGTTAATACTAGAGAATTTTTATAAGCACTCCCATTAGGGACGGCCCAAGGCCACACAGTGGGGAGTGCATGGCTGGCACATGCATCCAAGTCCTTCCAGAGTTTGTGTTCTTAAACTGCTGAACTTTTCTCCTCTGAGACTATGTACTTGCAAGTAGCAACACGCCAAGGCTCTGATGTCATCACCTATTCATTCAAACATTGACTGCGTGCTCAGAGCCAGCCAGGCCAAGCTAAATGCTGGGGAATGAGGTTTCTCACCATGAGAAAGATGTAGTTCCCACTGTGGGGCCCAGGGCGCGGGGCTTGCAAATTGCAGTGAGAGGCTCATGCCATGTGACAAGCACCCCAATGGCAGGATGCCTAGGATGCTTGCGGGGACAGAAGAGATACCCCTCAACGCAGTTCTTGGGTAAAGCGAATGACCTTTGTACTGAGCCCTGGAGACACGTCAAAAGACCAGTTGGGGATGGAAAGTGGGCAGAAGGCTTGTGGACAGAGCAATCCACTGGTGATAAGGGCTTGGGAGCCAGGGGCGGGGGATTTAGGAGCCAGGGAGACTGCCGAGAGGTGAAGTCAGAAAGGGCTGGAGACTGGGTCTGGAGGGCCAGGCACATCAGCTCCGGAATGCAAGCTGAAGCCAGTGGCCTCAGATCGTATTCACACTGAGAAAAGACTGGGGGCTGGGCATGGTGGCTCACACCTGTAATCCCACTTTCAGAGGCTGAGGCGGGCCTCAGAGGGTCAGGAGTTCAAGACCAGCCTGGCCAACATGGTGAAACGCTGTCTCTACTAAAAATACAAAAATTAGTCAGGCCTGGTGGCGGGTACCTGTAATCCCAGCTACTCGGGAAGCTGAGGCAGGAGAATCGTTTGAACCTGGGAGGCGGAGGTTGCAGTGAGCTGAGATGGCACCACTGCACTCCAGCCTGGGCAACAGAGTGAGACTCCATCTCAAACAAATAGAAAAGACTAGGGCCTGTCATGTGGAGACCAGATGGGGAATACAGAGGGGCTTGACACGAGAAGCAGGCAGCAAGCTAGGGAGGCTGTTACCAAAGCCAGGGCAACGGGCAAGGGGCCTGAATGACGGTGCTGGTGGTGCCGCTGGGATTTTAGGACCCTCTTGTGAGGCTGGAATAGTGCCATCTGACTCTTTCTTTCTTTTTTTTTTTTTTTTTTTGAGACAGGGTCTTGCTCTCTTGTCTAGGTTGGGGTGCCATGGCTCACCGCAGCCTTGAACTCCTGGGCTCAAGTGATCCTCCTGCCTCAGCCTCCTGAGCAGCTGAAAACACAGGTGGCCGTGTTTACACATTTTTGTTCCATCACCTTGTGGGCTCTTGTGATGTCTGGGGCTTGAGCTGGGTTTGCTGCTCCAGCTTACACATCATTTTCCCATTATCCTGTGTTCAGAGCATCTCTGCTCCTTTTCTGGAATGTCAGGCTTTGGCTCTTTGCTTTCAGTATTTTTTTTTTTTTTGAGATAGCGTTTCACTCTGTTTCCCAGGCTGCAGTCCAGTGGTGCAGTCATAGCTCATTGCAGCCTTGAACTCCCGGGCTCAAGCAATCCTCTTGCCTCAGCCTCCAGTGGCTGGGAATACAGATAGTCAGGTTTGAGCCACCATCAGGTAATTTAAAAAATTACAGGTATGGATGGGCACTGGGACGACCATGCCTGTAACCCTAGCACTTTGGGAGGCTGAGGTGGGCAGATCACTTGAGGCCAGGAGTTTGAGACCTGCCTGGCAAAACTCTGTCTCTACTAAAAATATAGCGGGACATGGTAGTGTGTGCCTGTACTCTCAGCTACTTAGGACGCTGAGGCATGAGAATAGCTAGAACCCAGGAGGTAGAAGTTGTACTGAGCCAAGATTGCCCCACTGCACCCCAGCCGGGGTGACGTGACAGAGAGAGACTTCATCTCAAATAAATAAATAAAATTTATAGGTATGAGCCACCATTCCTGGTAATTTAAAAATGTTTTTGTAGCAACATGGTCTCACTATATTGCCCAGGCTGGTCTCAAATTCCTGGCCTTAAGTGATCCTCCCGCCTCGGCCTCCCAAGGTGCTGGGACTACAGACATGAGTCACTGTGCTGGCCTCTCAATTGATTTCTGAGTGCCCTGATTCCCGCTCCAGCACTCTGTTTATATTTTGAGATCGAGTCTCATTCTGTTTCTGGGCTGGAGTGCAATGGCTGCATCTTGGCTTACTGCAGCCTCCACCTCTCAGGTCCAAGTGATTCTCCTGCCTCAGCCTCCTGGGTAGCTGAGATTACAGGCGTGCGCCACCATGCCCAGCTACTTTTTTTTGTATTATTAATGGAGACGAGGTTTTACCCTGTTGGCCAGGCTAGTCTTGAACTCTTGACCTCAGGTGATCCACCCGCCTCGGCCTCCCAAAGTGCTGGGATTATAGGCGGGAGCCACCGTGTCTGGCCTATTCAGATGACCACCAAGTCCTTGTCCTTCCTTACAACTTCTCTCTGAAGACTCTCATTGGTGTCTGTTCCCACAGTCCTAAGTCAGGATCTGTGTGTCCCTGTCACGCTGATTGCTGTAGTGTCTCGACCGTCCTCTCTGCTGCCTCTCACCTTTTCCCGTCACCCAGACGGTAGAATGGAGTCCCCATCACCATGCTGATCACGCCCTTGCTCTGTTCAAGATTCTGCCGTGGGACCTGCTTCTTATCAGATCGTTCACGGCTCCCCATTCTTTCATCAGCATCGTACTTATGCCCCACTGCTGCGCAGGGCAGCCCTGGTGCCGCTCAGGCCGGAGCCTCCCTGTTCCTCTCTGTTCTTGTTACAGCAAGGCCACACTCGTGCTTTTGCTGGGGCAGAACGGCTTTGTTGGTCAGACCCACTGACGAAGCCCTCCCGTATCGTGTCTGGAACACGTCTCCTCCTACTGATTTGAGTCACCTCCTGGGGGAATTTAAAAATTTGAATCAGCAGCACAGAGAGAGAGAGGGAGAGATCTGGAAGTCACAGTTCTAGCAAAGAGGAGTCTGGGCAGTTTGAATCCAAGGTCTTTCTTTGAACAGACAGTTCTGAGAGGCGGGGGTGGGAAGGACATCAAAATCACAGGCCAAGTGAGAGGGAAGCACTGAGCTGACCTGATGGTTTTGGCATGACTTGGGCAAACGAGCCAGTGTGATTAGTATGGCTGATGAATGCAGTTAAATGCTGTGCAATATCGTGTGCTGTGAAATACACACGGCATGCAGGCGGTCTGGGACAGGTGACAAAAATTTGTCACTTAAGAAAAAACAACAACAGCCAGGCATGCCTGTAATCTCAGTACTTTGGGAAGCCAGGGAGAAGGATCACTTGAGCCAAGGAGTTCGAAACCAATCTAGGCAACAAAGTGAGACCTCATCTGTATAAAAAAATTTTTTTTAATTATCTGGGCATGGTGACACGCACTATGAATCCAAGGTACTCAGAAGGCTGAGGCAGGAGGTTTGCTTGAGCTCAGGAATTTGAGGCTGCAGTGAGCCATGATCACACCATAGCATGCCAGCCTGGGTGACAGAGTGAGACTCTGTCTCTAAAAAAGAAAAAAAAAAAAAGAGAAGAAAAGTCTAAACCATTAATCGTTACTATTTCTAAAGCTGAAGCAAAACAGGTGAGTTCTAAAGAATTCTTAATTTTTCATTTTTTAAAAAAAATCCTGGATGCAGGTAAAGACTAAACTAGAACTGAAAGCTTCAGTGAAATAAGTTGGCTTCATGCAGGAGCATGGCCTTTGAATTGTGATGTCAACCTGGCTGTGTCCCTCACCCTGCCCCCGACCAGTTCACTACCTGTCAGAATATCCACCGGCCAGTGGCCTCTGCAGGTTTCCAGCAAATATTTCTTCTTTGCACAGCGGAGGCGAGTGTCTGAGACTGGAAACAAATTTTTTGAAGCTGCTTAGGTCCTTTACCTAAGTTAAGTTGAATTGTTTTATTGATTGATTGATTTTTGAGACAGAGTCTCACTCTGCCTCCCAGGCTGGAGTGCAGTGGTACAATCGGAGCTCACTGCAACCTTTACCTCCTGAGCTCAAGCGATCCTCATGCCTCAGCCTCCTGAGTAGCTGGGATTATAGGCATGTGCCACCACGCCTGGCCAATTTTTGTATTTTTAGTAGAGATATGGTTTTGCCATGTTGCCCAGGCTGGTCTCAAACTCCTGGCCTCAAATGATCTGCCTACCTCAGCCTCCAAAGTGCTGGGATTACAGGAGTGCGCCACCTCGCCTGGCCCAAGTTGAGCTGTTTTAAACAGTGTTTGGAGAAAATATGTTTTCCAAAAATTGCAACCAAGTTCTTTCTAAATAGTTTATAGTGCATGGTTTCTAAATGTCCTATAATAATTAAAATTTAATGAGAGCAAGCATTTATTATTTACTAGGTTCTAGACACTATGTTAAGTACTTTGTAGGTATCTCAATTAATTATCACAACCGTTGTATGGTAGAAGCAAGGGGGTGTCTTAGTCCATTTTGCATTGCTATAAAGGAATACCTGAGGCTGGGTAACTTAAAAGGAAAAGAGGTTTCTTTGGCTCACAGTTCTGCAGGCTGTACAGAAGCATGGTGCCAGCATCTGCTTCTAGTGAGGCCCTCAGGAAACTTCCAGTCATGGCGGAAGGCAAAGAGGAGCCAATGTGTCACATGACAAGACAAGAGAGGGAGCAAGAGAGAGTGGGGAGGAGGGGCCAGACACTGGTTTTGTTGTTGTTGTTCAGACTGGATCTCACTCTGTCACCCAGGCTGGAGCAAGACGGTGTGAACATGGCTACTCTAGCCTTGACCTCCCGGGCTGAAGTGATCCTCCTGCCTCAGCCTCCCGAGTATCTGGGACTAGAGGCCTGCACAGCTCTGCCTGGCTAATCTTTAATGTTTTTTTATTTTTATGTTTTGTAGAGACAGGGTCTTTCCATGTTGTTCAGGATGTCTTCAACGCCTGGCTCAAGCAATCCTCTAGCCTCAGCCTCCCAAAGTGTTGGGATTTCAGCTGTGAGCCTCCATACCCAGCCCCAGACTCTTAACTAATCAAATTTCTAGGGAACTAATAGAGTGAGAACTCATTTATTGCCTTGAAGAGGGCACCCAGCCACTGGTGAAGGATGTGACCCCATGACCCAAACACCCAAACACTTCTGCCAGACCCCACCTCCAACATTGGGGATTAATTTTTTTTTTTTTTTTTGAGACAGAGTCTTGCTCTATCATCCAGGCTAGAGTGCAGTGGCATGATCTTGACTCACTGCAACCTCCATCTCCTGGGTTCAAGCTTCTGCTGCCTCAGCCTCCTGAGTAGCAGGGACTACAGGTGCACACCACCACACCCAACTCATTTTTGTATTTTTAGTAGAAAAGTGGTTTCCCCACGTTGGCCAGGCTGGTCTCAGATTCCTGGCCTCAAGTGATCCACCTTCCTCAGCCTCCCAAAGTGTTGGGATTACAGGCATGAGCCACCATGCCCAGCCATGAAGATTAAATTTTAACATGAGATTTGGAGGGGACAAACATCCCATTTCTATCAGTAGAGATATTATTAAATAAAAACATGTAACCACTTATTCAGGGTTAACCTTTTGCTTGCAGGATGATGAGGGGTTTTGGGGACATAGAGGAGAGGGGCTGAGTCACTCCTCAGGAGGTCAGGGTGACTTCTGTTTCCTGATTGGTATGGGAGTATGTTAGCGGCTGGTATGACCAGAGTTCATAGCCTTATGGACAAAATTATGTCCTCTCCCCAAATCTATATGCTGAAGTCCCAAACCCCAGTACCTCACAATGTGACAGTATTTGGAGATGGAAACTTTAAAGAGGTGATTAAATTAAAAATGGGGCCGTTAGGATGGGTCCTAATCCAATCTGACTGATGTTTTTATAAGAAAAGGAGATTTGGACACAGAGACACTGGGGGCACTCGCCACCTGAGGACACAGTGAGAAGGTGGCAGTCTGCAAACCAAGGTGAGAGGCCTCAGAATGAGTCAACCCTGCCAACACCTCAATCTTAGACTTCTGGCCTCTAGAACTGTAAGAAACTACATTTCTGTTATTTACGCCACTTAGTCTGCAGTATTTTATTATGGTAGCCCAAGTGTATTAGTCTGTCCTCACGCTGCTGATAAAGAGGTACCTGACACTGGGTAATTTATAAAGGAAAAAGGTTTAATGAACTCATAGTTCCACATGGTTGGGGAGGCCTCACAGTCAGGGCCGAGCACAAATGAGAAGCAAAGTCATGTCTTGCATGGCAGCAGGCACGAGGGCTTGTGCAGGAGAACTCCCATTGATAAACCCATCAGATCTCGTGAGACTTATTTACTACCATAAGAACAGTATGGGGGAAGTCGCCCCATGATTCAATTATCTCAACCTGACCTCACCCTTGACACGTGTGAATTATTACAATTCAAGGTAAGATTTGGGTGGGGACACAGCCAAACCATATCATGAAACAAACTAATATACATATCATCTAATTATCAGCCTTGGAGATAAATCTGTTTGACAAATGAGGTATATTAACAAAGATTAGGCTTTTACTAACAGAAAACACAGAATGTCAGTGGCTTAAACCAATAGATGTTTATTTCTCACAGAGATGGTGATTACACTGAGAAGGGTTACTGAGCGCTGGATTGGTCATCACAGGAGAAAGCATTTTTGTTCAGGCTTACAGAAATAGATAAGAAGCTGAGTGTGGTGGCTCATGCCTGTAATTCTAGCTGCTTGGGAGGCTAGGGTGGGAGGATCGCTAGAACTCAGGAGTTTGAGGCCAGTCTGGGCAACATAGTGAGACCCTATCTCAAAAAAAAAAAGATAGGACTTGATACCCATCCATTTCATCAGTGAATGAATGGATAAACAAAATATGGCATATTCATACAATGGAATATTACTCAGCCTTCAAAAAGGAAGGAAACCCTGACACAGGCTACCACATGTGTGAACCTTGAGGGCATTATGCTAAGTGAAATAAACAGTCAGAAAAGGACAAATACAGGATGATTTCTCTAGATGAGAGTAGTCAAATTCATAGAGACAGAAAGTAGAATGACGTTGCCAGGGGTTGGAGTGGGGAGACATGAGGAGTTGTTTAATGAGCATCAGTGTCCAGTTTTGAAAGAGGAAATGGCTCTGGAGATTGACTGCACCACAGTGTGAATGTACGTAACACTACTGAACTGTACGCTTAAAAATGGTTAAAATAATACATTTTACATTATATGTATTTTACTGCAATGAAGTTTTTTTTAAAATAAAAAAATATACTGAGAACCTAAATAACTGGAAGGGAAGAAGGATGGGTGGAAAAAGTCTCCTGAAGAGGGTGGGAGAAGATTTCTCAAGGAAAGCTCTCCCACCCTTCCATGCCCGTCTCCGTCAGTGTCCTTAGCGCTTGTCCCTATAAGTTTGCATCTCAAGGCAGAATTTGTGCCTTATGTGGACTCTAACATAAAGATAACAAGAATTGTTGGTAATTGAATGGATAGCAAATGAAATCAGGAAGTGCTGAAGAAAAATAGACTCAGATTGAGGCTGCAGTGAGCTGGGATTATGCCACTGCACTCCAGCCTGGGCAACACAGCATGACTCTGTTACAAAAAAAAAAAAAAAGAAAAAGAAAAAAGAAAAATAGCCTTTGGAATACTATGGCCGACTCTGCTGGTTGGCCCATCCAAAGACCATAATCCCAGCTTTCTTCTTCCATGCTTGGTTTCACCATGGAGCCTGAAAGCAAAATTCTTACCTTCTTGGGTTCTGTCACCACTAGGGGTAGTCAGGTAGGAAGGTCTGGCAAGAATACGTGAGCAGAAACATATTGGGACACTTTTGAAAGAGAGTTTTTCTTTAAAAAGAGAAGCCAACATTGATATGATGCTTCATTCTCTTTTTGAGCTTTGGAGGCAAACACAATGTCTGGAGCTAAGGGAATTATTTTGTGACCATGAGGGAAATATCAAGTGCACAACCAACATGTTTTCCCTGACATCCTTGAGATTCTGGGTCAATATTAACTACTGCCTATCTCTAGATTTCCTATTATGCAAGAAAAATACTGCCTCCTCCCCTGCCCTCCCCCCCACCATGCCATTTGTTTAAGCTATTTGGTGTAGACAAAAGGATTCCTCGTGGATACAGATATGGTCCTCCCATTTTTGCCTAGCTAATTCTTATTTGATCTTCAAGAAGTCAATGTAGAAGACACTTGATTTAATCCACTGTGCTGGATTCTATGCTAGGTTCTGGACTTTTCATGGCTTCCAGGAAGTCTTCCTGCACCTCCTGAGACTGACTGAGATGTTCCCTCATTGTGCTCACATAACCGCCTTTACTAGTGCTGGTCATGGTGATACGTGTCCCCACCCAAATCTCACCTCGAATTGTAGCTCCCATAATCCTCATGTGTTGTAGCAGGATCCTGGTGGGAGATTATTGAATCATGGGGCAGTTTCTCCCATACTGTTCTCGTGGTAGTGAGTACATCTCATGAGATCTGATGGTTTTATAAGGGGTTTCCCCTTTCGCTTGGCTCTCATTCTCTCTTGCCTGCTGCCATGTAAGTTGTGTCTTCATTCTTCCTTCATCTTCTGCCATGATTTGTGAGGCCTCCCATGTCAGTTCTATGTGTAAATGTGAGTCTATTATTCCTCTAGCCTTTATAAATTACCCAGTCTTGGGTATGTCTTTATTAGCAGTGTGAGAACAGACTGATACACATGGTGTTAATCACCTGTATTGCCATCGACCTATGTAGATTCTCCGTTTGATGAGTTCCTTGAGGACAGAGATGATGAGTGTGAGCCATTTTTACAACCCCAGTGCCCAGGGCAGTCTGACACTCATACAAAAAGTACTAAATTAGTTGAATAAATTACTGAATGATGAAAAAAAAAAAGTGCCATTTCCAGCCATGTCAGCATTTGAAAAGCATGAGGGCCTCTTTTATTAGCTTCTTTATGTGTTGAACAGTCTCAGTTTCTCTCCCTCCCTCTCTGTCTCTCTCTTTTTCTGTCTCTCTCCCTCTCTCTTTTGAGACAGGGTTTTGCTCCTGTCACGCAGGCTGGAGTGCAGTGGTACGATCTGGGCCCACTGCAACCTCCACTTCCTGGGCTCAAGTGATCCTCCTGCCTCAGCCTCCTGAGTTGCTGGGATTATAGCCACATGCCACCGTACCCAGCTAATTTTTGTATTTTTAGTAGAGATGAGTTTCCCCATGTTGCCCAGGCTGGTCTTGAACTCCTGACCTCAAGTGATCCACCTGCCTCAGCCTCCCAAAGTGCTGAGATTACAGGTGTGAGCCACCGCTTTGGGCCGAGAGTGCCTCTTTTTCTCCTCTCTCTCTCTCTCTCACACGTACATGTATGCACACATGCACACCAATGAGCGCTTCTTCCATTGGACAGAACTTTGGCAGTGATTACTGTCATGACCTCACCTGAATCAGGCACAAGGAATGAGGCTGGGGAGCCAAGGGCCTTTATAAAATTAATTATGAACAGGCTCTGAGAAGCCAATGCTGAGGCGCTGGCAGCTGAGTCCTTAGCCTTTTAGCTGCAGGAATTGAACACTGCTGGGAGAAGGAGGGCAGGTAAAAATAGGCTAATTAGGACTGGCGTGTGTGGGTGTGCTTTGAGAGCGTCCTGGGTTCCTGTGGTCCATTTGCTGTCTCTCTGCACGGTGGAGAGAGGTCACACCCCTGGAATGGGGACCCCTGAGCGGTTTGTTGGGGCTCCCGCCTGGGGGGGAATTCACTGGGTAGGAGAGAGATTTGCAGAGTTCTGGGGAACACGTTAGTGGCCAGCAGTCTGGCAGCTCACAGGAGGCGGAGTCTTACTCTCTCTGAACCAAAGCTTACTTTAGTAGGTTTTTCATGTACTCAGCATCTGGGAAGCAGGAGGTCCATGCTGGATGGACATTCTGACTTGCACCGAGCAGCTTTTCTGCCCATGATACAGGCTGTGCAGTGCAGTGCTAAGAACCTCCATGTGAGTGTCAGGCAGCCCTGAAGTTGGTCCCCGGGATCTGTCACTAACTGTGGGGTAGTCGGAGGCAAGTAACTTCTGTCTTTGAGAAATCTAACCCTAGTCGTTCCCTCAAAGGCTGTTTTGATAATGAAAGGAGTGTAGGTAAAGTGATTGGTACAGCTCTGGGCATGTAGGAGCCAGTGTTACTACCTAATCATCGTTTATTGCAAAGAATACAGGCTGAGTGTGTGTGTGTGTGTGTGTGTGTGTGTGTGTGTGTGTGTGTAGAAAACATATGCACATGCATTTTTTTGAACTCCGAGATTTTTTAAAAATTAATTCTTTATTTGAGATAGAGTCTCACTCTGTCACCCAGGCTGGAGTGCAGTGACGTAATCATAGCTCACTGCAGCCTCGACTTCCTGGACTCAAGTGATCCTCCCACCTCAACCTCCTGAACAGCTGGGACTAATGTGTGCACCACCATGCCCAGCTAATTAAAAAGAATTTGCACCTTTTTTTGTAGAGACAGGGTCTCACCTAGTTGCCTCGGCTGGTTTCAAACTCCTGGCTTCAAGCAGTCCTCTGGCCTTGGCCTTTCGAAGTTGCTGGGATTATAGGCGTGAGCCACCACCCCCAGCCTCCAGATTTTAAATCTGTGCAGAGAAAGGCTTACTCTGGATAATTCTCAGGTCTCCCTTTAGCAGTATGTTTTCGCCTAATTGAAGCGCCTATGTATGGAGCCAAGCACATGCCTCATTGCATTTAATCTTCACCAAAACACTATCAGCTGGGTCCAGATCTCTCCATTTTAGAGACACAGAGAGGCTGATATTTGCACAAGGCCCTGCGGGACTTACTTTCTGAGGACTCACGCCCTTAGCCCTGCCTGCACCACCCTGTCTTCCATAAAGGTGCATTCTCGACCCCTACCTTTGCTGTGTTGTGTTTGTGGTGTGTCTTGTTGAATAGGCAGACTTCTTTCTTTTTAACTTCGTTTTCTTTCTTTCTTTTTTTTGGGGGACAGAGTCTTCTGTTGCCTAGGCTGGAGTGCAGTGACACAATTTTGGCTCACTGCAACCTCTGCCTCGCGGGTTCGAGTGATTCTCTGGCCTCAGCCTCCTGAGTAGCTGGAACTATAGGCGAGCACCACCACGCCAGGCTAATTTCTGTGTTTTTAGTAGAGATGGGGTTTTGCCATGTTAGCCAGGCTGGTCTTGAACTCCTGGCCTTATGCAATGCACCTACCTTGGCCTCCCAAAGTGCTGGGATTACAGGCATGAGCCACTGTGCCCGGCCCTTTTTAACTTCGTCTGAACTGTTGACCCTGCTCATGTGCCGTGCTGCTCCTGCTTGTTTAGATTCGCCTGTTGTTTTCTACAAGCCAGCCTATTTGCGCAAAAGCACTAAGGAGCCCAGAGATTGCTGAGTATTTAACATTCACAGGCAACGTGCCACAGAAACCAAAAACACTGGAAACACAACCCAGACAGGAGGGTGGGGGCAGGGAGGGTGGGAAGGAGGCTCAGCCGGATTGCTGGCCAATGGAGGGCTCATTCAGGCACTTCTCATAGGCACAAGGAACCAGCAGTGTGGTTAGCTCAGCTTAGAGAAACACCAGCCAGTGCTGTTCTCGTTCACGTCTGCCAACAGTAATGGCCTTTGGCAGTAACAGAAGAGCTATTAATTTTTTTTTTTTTTTTCAGATAGGGTCTCACTCCGTCGCCTAGGCTGAAGTGTGGTGAGTTGTGCAATCATAGCTCACTGCAGCCTCAAACTCCTGCGCTCAAACCTCCTGCGTATCTGGGACTGCAGGCACACACCACCACACCTGCCTAATTATAAAAAAAAAAATTATGGAGAGGGAAGTCTCATCGTGATGTTACCCAGGCTGGTCTTGAACTCCCGGCCTCGAGTGATTCCCCCTGCTTTGGCATCCCAAAGTGCTGGGATTATGGGCATGAGCCACTGCACCGGCTTTCAGAAGAGCTATTGATGCAGATGAGCCTCTGGCTGAGCATGTGGATCCGAGACACTTTTAAACAGGTAATGTCTTGGGGCTAGCTCCTGCAGTTGAAACCATTTAAGGCCAGTTGCTAATTTCTGACCCTTGACATTCTCCTTGGTGTGGAAGGTGGATGGCAACTGGGTGTGGTGACTCATGCTTGTAATGCCAGTGCTTTGAGAGGCCAAGGTCAGAGGATCACTTGTTCCCAGGAGTTTGAGACCAGCCTGGGCCACATAACGAGACTCCATCTCTACAAAATAATAATAATTTAAAAAATTGGCTGGGTGCAGTGGCTCATGCCTGCAATCCCAGCACTTTGGGAGGCCAAGGGGGGGTGGATCACAAGGTCAGGAGTTCGAGACCAGTCTGACCAACATGGTGAAACCCCATCTCTACTAAAAATACAAAAATTAGCCGGGCGTGGTGGTGTGTGCCTGTAATCCCAGCTACTCAGGAGGCTGAGGCAGGAGAATTGCTTGAACCGGGAGGAGGAGGTTGCAGTGAGCCGAGATCGGCACTCCAGTCTGGGCGACACAGTGAGACTCCATCTCCCCGCCAAAAACACAAACAAACAAATAAACAAACAAACAAAAATTGCCTGGCTTGTTGGCACATGCCTATAGTCCCCGCTACTCAGGGGGCTGAGGATTGTTTGAGCTCAGGATGTTGAAGCTGCAATGAGCTACGATTCTGCCACTACACACGCTCAGGCAGGGACGACAGAGCAAGACCCTGCCTGTAAGAAAAATAAGAAGGTGGATGACTGGGAGGGTCCTGACGTGAAAGGAAAACAGAAAGCACACTTGGCCAGGCAGAAACCATTTCGAGAAGGGCAGACTTTTTACTTGGGATCTGCATTTTGGATCCTAGCTTGCTGGGAGTTCTAATGTGAAGTCAGCTATAAACACTTTTCTTCCTGCTGTAACACACATGGGGTCCATGGACCATATTTCCCTCTTAATTGCAGACTGAGAGGTATAAATTTGCCCAAGGGGGAATGTAATGCCTGTGGATTGAACTGAATTGGGTTGTCAGGTTACGTTCAAGAAAGCGTTCTTTAGTGGGGACCAGGCACGGATGAGCAGGGTACTTGGCTGGAAAGGTGAAGGAGGAGAGAGAATTAGAGGAGTGGAAATTTCAGGTACACGATGCTGCTGTTGCTGTCAAATAGCTCGTGTTTGGGGAGAGAAATGCAGATTTGAAATGCAGCATCATTCTGACAACACCCTAAACCCATAAGGAAATGAAAAAAAAAAATAAAGAGCTATCTTGCTACAGTTTGTTTCATTTTGCATACAATAGTCCCCTCTCGCCTATGGTTTCACTTTCTGAGGTTTTCATTACCTGTGGTCAACCACAGTCCAAAAATGTTAAGTGGAAAACTCTGGAAATACACAATGTGTGAGTTTTAAACTGTGTGCTGTTCTGAGTAGTGGGTTGAAATCTCACGTATTCTACCCCGTCTCACCTGGGATGTGAATCATCCCTTTGTCTGGCGTATTTATGCTGTACACACTATGTGTTCATTGATATAGAGAAAATAAAAGTACTATCTGTGGTTCAGTACCATCTGCGGTTTCAGGAATTCACTGGAGGTCTGGAAATGTATCCCTCATAGGTAAAGGGGGACTACTGTATTTTAAATGAGAAACGAGTGTCTTTGGTTGACTCTTTTTTTTTCCCTCAAGAGACAGGGTCTTACTCTGTTGCCCAGGCTGGAGTGCAGTGTCACAATCATAGCTCACTACAGTCTTGAATTCCTGGGCTCAAGCGATCCTCCTGCCTCAGCCTCCAAAATGCTGGGAATATAGCTGTTAGCCACTGTGCCTGGCCTGAAAATGGTTCTTAATTAGAGGAGGTATTTTGGATGCCCATCACATCCCACTCTTGGAAACAGCACGTCTTCTTCACCATCTCCTACTTGAAATGAGTTTGTATGGATAATTTCAGAGGCTGGAGTACAAAGGGAAAAGTACTTTTCAAAGTACTGGGCTGGTTGGCTAACTCTTAAGAAATGTTTCCAGCTGGGCACAATGGCTCACACCTGTAATCCCAGCCTTTGGGATGCCAGACAAGTGGGTCACCTGAGGTCGGGAGTTCTAGACCAGCCTGACCAGCATGAAGAAACCTCGTCTCTACTAAAACTACAAAAAATTAGCCGAGCGTGGTGGTGTATGCCTGTAATCCCAGCTACTTGGGAGGCTGAGGCAGGAGAATCTCTTGAATCTGGGAGGCGGAGATTGCAGTGAGCTGAGATCGTGCCATTGCACTCCAGCCTGGGCAACAAGAGCAAAACCCCATCTCAAAAAAAAAAAAAAAAAAAAGAAAAAGAAAGAAACGCTTCCATGAATTGTTTCTTCTAACAAGTGGTTCTCCTGTTTTTTGTTTCAAAGCGGGAAGGAAGTAGTACATGCAAAGTTAACTTGAAAGTAGATTTGCCATCAATAACCAAGTGTGATGAATCAAATTGTGGGAGTGAGGGAGTGACGGTGGAAGGCCAGGAGTCATATTATTGGTAAAAACTGTTAACTATGTGAGTGGACCACATTCTGAGGCTCTGGCTTATGGAGGGGGTGGAGCATGGAAGCCATTCAGGAAAAAGAGGTACCTCCATGGTGGGAGGATGCCCAGAGCTGGGGATCTCCTCTGATATAGGTTGCCGAGAATCCACAGAATGCTTATCTGTGGGACAATTTCTAGACTGTTGGCCTGGGCCATGAAATTTCACCAGCAGTAATCAGTTTCAGGATGTCTCAAAGGGTTAGTCTTTTGCTTCCTCACGGGTTTGGGATTTTGGTGGTGGTGACTGTGGCTTGTGGTTTCTTCAGCATCGATTGCGAGTTTCTTGGTACACTGAGCACAACAGCGCCAGGATGATTTTCCACTGAGGTTGTGTATTAGTCTGTTTCGTGTTGCTGCAATGCAAAATTGCAATTACTATAAAGGAATACCTGAGACTGGGTAATTGTTAAAGAAAAGAGGTTTTTTTTGGCTCACAGTTCTCCAGGCTGTGCAAAAAGCATGGCACCAGTGTCTGCTTCTGGGGAGGACTTAGGAAGCTTCCAGTCACGGTGGAAGGTGAAGGGAAAGCAGGTTTGTCATATGGTGAGACAGGGAGCCAGAGAGGGAGGAGGAGGTGTCAGCCTCTTATTTTTTTTGAGACAGAGTTCCCTCTGTCGCCTAGGCTGGAGTGCAGTGGCACGATCTCCGCTTGCTGCAACCTCCGCCTCCCAGGTTCAAGTGATTCTCCTGTCTCAGCCTCCTGAGTAGCTGGGATTACAGGCGTGCACCACCATGCCCGCCTAATTTTTGTGCTTTTCGTAGAGACGGGGTTTTCCCGTGTTGGCCAGGCTGGTCTCAAACTCCTGACCTCAGGTGATCCGCCCACTCGGCCTCCCAAAGTGCCGGGATTATAGGTGTGAGTCACTGCTCCCGGCTGTCAGCCTCTTTAAACGACCAGATTTTGTGTGAACTAATAAAGAATTCATCCATCACCAATGGGATAGCACCAAGCCATTCGTGAGGGATCTGCCACCATGATTGTTGGTGTTGACCAGATCTCACCTCCAACACAGGGGATCACATTTCAACATGTGATTGAGAGGGACGAGTATCTGCACTGTATCAGGTTAAAAGCCCAGCTCGTCCACTTGCAGAGAGAGAAGTATGTGAAACAGGGAAGCAGAAGGCAGGCCCATGGTTGTGTGTGGGGCTGAAGAGACCTTGTTGTGGAGATTCTTTCCCTCCAAACCAGACTTTTCGGCCTTTTGAAGGAAACAGTCTGGGTGAGGTCTTTCTGAATGGGGTTTTAAGGCATTCGTCCTACACAGCCCTCGAAATAAATGACGGGGAAGCACCTATTGGCCTGATTTGATTTCTCCACTGAGTGTAACTGTTTAGCTGCGCCCATGTGTAGATTTTGGAGCTCCAGTTGAGAGGAAAATACTGAGCATGCTTAGAAACAGTAAGTTGCTCAGTGACTATGGGTGAGTGGGAGCTACTGCTGTGGGACAATGTCCTCTTGGTGGGGGTGAGTGACTAAGCTGTCCAGTTCCTCAAAAAATATCAATGCAGGGGTTCTTCAAATCATGTTGCATCAGAAGTTATCTGTATGAGCAAACTCTAAGTCACCAAAGCTTCATGACTCGTCCATAAACAATGATGGTTGACCTGCTTTTATGCGGCTCTTCGTTTCAAGAAAGCAGGGACTGATCAACCTGTTTTTTTTTTTTTTTTTCTTCCTCCAGGAGTCCAGTAAAGAAGGAAGTATAATAAGGCCACTAAATATCAGAATCAGAAGTGCAGAGCCCAGGAATCCGCATTTTTGACAAACATCCCGGGAACTGCACTTTCAAACACGTCTCTAAACTTAAGCCTAGCCAGGTGCCACAGTGTGTGCCTGTAATCCGTTACTCGGAAGGCTGAGGCGGGAGGATCACTTGAGGTTAGGAGGTTAAGAGCAGCCTGGGCAACATAGCAAGATCCCACCTGGGGAAACAAAAGGAAACAAAATAAACAAAGCCAAAAACCTATGATTTGCAACAACCAGATTCTTGTAATGGGGACCGTGCCTCCTTCCAACTGAGGGAAAGCGTGGGCAACCAAGGCACAGGCATCCTTGACACGCAGTTTTCAGAGACACTCCCTGGCCCTGCGTGCTGTGGCTCTTTGGTATCGAGGCCAGTGCTTCCAGCTCCTGGAGGAATTTCTCAGAAACCGCCATGACACTGGCAGAGTTGAGATTCTACATCTAGATGAAGAGTAGCTTCGCATCAGGGAAATGTATTACATGCATCCCGGACCTGGTAAATTGAGTGATGCGGAGGTGTGCTAGGTAGAGGGGTTCAGAGGAGAACACTTTGGCCTGTGGAATAAGTTAATATGGGGCTCTAGTCTGACTCAGCAAACTCCTGGACAGCATACCTTACTTTGGTCATAGCTGGGCTTTATGTTCTACTGCGGAAGATTGACACTAAACAAGGAAATACTTGGGTAAGAGTGATTCTGGGCCAGGCACAGCAGCTCGCGCCTGTAATCCCAGCACTTTGGGAAGCAGAAGTGGGAGGATCATTTGAGGCCAGGAGTTTGAGACAAGCCTTGGCAAGAGAGCAAGACCCTGTCTCTACAAAAAAACCAAAAACAAACAAAAAACCCACACCTGTAATCCCAGCAATTTGGGAGACTGAGACAGGTGGATCACCTGAGTTCAGGAGTTTAAGACCAGCCCGGACAAATGGTGAAACCCCCTACTAAAAAAATACAAAAATCAGCCGGGTGTGGTGGCACACACCTGTAGTCCCAGCTACTCAGGAGGCTGAGTCAGGAGAATTGCTTGAACCCAGGAGGCAGAGGTTGCTGTGAGCTGAGATCACGCCACTGCACTCTAGCCTGAAAGAGTGAGACTCCATCCCCAGCCCCACCCCAAAAATATGCCAGTCATGGTGGTGCTTGCCTACAATTCTAGAAACTCAGGAGGCTGAGGCTGGAAGATTGCTTGAGTCCAGGAGTTGGGGGCTGCAGTGAGCCAAGATAGCACCACTGCACTCCAGCCTGGGTGACAGAGTGAGATCCTGTCTGAAACCTACAAACGAAAAAGTACTTCTGGACTGTAACAAAGGCTAAGGAGAAAATAAAAGCGTGTTAGATAGAGCAAGGGCGATGGCAGGTGGGTGGGGGCAATACTACCTAGGAAGTGAAGGAAGCCCTGGTGGCACAGGTGACATGTTGAACAGATGCTCAAAAAAGGGGCCATTCTAGTGTCCCACTTGCCCTGGGCTCATGCGGACAGTGCTAATCTCCATCCACCACTAATCTTTAGCTTTTGCTGCCCTGTGTGAAGTGAGTGTATGCATGCGGGTGTTGAGAGTAAAATCCCTCGATGCCGAGAAGCCGCACAAGCGTGGACCTGCTTCGCCAAGCAGAAAGCGGGAGAGTGACGAAATGTCACCCAGAGCTTGGTCCTGCTGGAGATTTGGGATAATCTCCAGGAAAGGGGAGAGGGGGCCGTTATCCCCAGAGAGCTACTGGAATTGCCATCAGACACCTTGGCTTGTCTTTTTGGCTCTGCCACTTGATAGCTCTCTGTCCCTGGGCAACTTTAAGGACGTCCCCAAGCTGCAGTCTCCTCTGCCTTAGAACAGAAATGACACCAAGCTCAGAGGGCTGCTTTTCTGGTTCAGGGAGCCTACACGTGCAAAGCATTTGGCAGAATGCCCACCTGTAGTAGCTGCGATGTCTTCCCTCCCTCCTTCCCTCCTTCCCTCCCTCCCTCTCTCCCTCCTTCCCTCCTTCCCTCCCTCCCTCCTTCCCTCTTTCCCTCCTTCCCTCCTTCCCTCCCTCCCTCCTTCCCTCCTTCCCTGCTTCCCTTCCTTCTTTTCTTCCTCTCTGCTTCCCTTGTCTCCTTTTCCTTCCTTCCTTCCTCTTTCCCTCCCCAGCAAACCCAGGAAGGCCTGATGACAGAAGAGTCATAGCTGTTCCTGGTCTCAGATCAGAGGCGGATGGAGCCACCCCCAACGCCCCCCTGGTGTTCCGAGGCCTGCTAAGGAATATCTGCGAACGTTGTCTGACTGCCTGGGTGATTTGGCTTGTGCCTGTCCCTGAAACAGACAAGACATTCTTTTGATTCTCTTTCCTCTCTGCTTTAAAAACACACAGCACCATGCAGCTAGAACCAGAGCCTTGTTTGATCCCTGCTTTGACTTTGGGTTGCCTTATTTGGGATCTCAGGGCAGGAAGAAGAGCGTCTAGGGGGGTGGGGGGACGCCCGAATCCCTCCTCCTTTCCAAAGGAGAGCTGGTGCACGTGGTTCTTGGCTGCCAGCAGCGTGGACGAGTGTGCTTAGCTGTTTCTGGCAGCGATTTCCTGATTTACTTGGCCATCGCTCAATCCCTTTATTTCAGCTAAGAGGGCCTGTTATGTCCTCATTTCATGGGGAAGGGGATACATCCATATTAGCCTTAGAAATAGTATTTTTTGAGCACCTAATTCTTTTCTTTCTTTGAGCCTGGGTCCTGCACTGTCGCCCATGCTGGAGTGCAGTGGCACAATTATAGCTCACTTCAGCCTTAAGCCTCCTGGGCTCAGGTGATCCTCCTGCCTCAGTCTCCTGAGTAGCTGGGGCTACAGGCATGTGCTACCATACCGGGCTATTTTTCTTTCTTTTTTCTTTTTTTATTTTTTGTAGAGAATGGGGTTCTTACTATGTTGCTGAGGCTGGTCTCGAACTTCTGGCCTCAAGCAATCCTCCTGCTCTGGCCTCCCAAGGTGCTGAGAATACAGGCATGAGCCACTGTGCGTAGCTTCAGCACCTGTTATAAGCCTAGTTCTACACAAAGTAAACCTGTGGAGGTACTAGATGTGGGAAAGGCTAGGACTGTGGATCCAAGAGCAGCTAGGAGAGCTTTTAGGAGGAGGGGGACTTGGCTTAGTTGCTAAAAAGGTCTAGTTCACCAAGCACTTGCTGAGCATCTATTATGTGAATAGGCTGTGGCTCCAGCTCTTGGTTAAGTGGAAGACAGAGAATTAGTAAGAAATCAAAATACACCAAGGCAAGTCGTATAACAGAAACAAGTTTTTTGCTGTTGTTGTGTTTTGTGTTTTTGAGACGGAGTCTCATTCTGTCGCCCAGGCTGGAGTGCAGTGGTGCAATCTCAGCTCATTGCAACTTCTGCCTCCCGGGTTCAAGCAGTTCTCCTGCCTCAGCTTCCCAAATAGCTGGGATTACAAGTGTGTGCCACTACACCCAGCTAATTTTTGTATTAATTTTTGTATTTTTAATAGAGACAGGGTTTCACCATGTTGGCCAGGCTGGTCTCAAATTCCCGACGTCAAGTGATCTGCCTGCCTCTGCCTCCTGAAATGCTGGGATCACACACAAAGGAGGTTCTATGGTGACACCAGGGAGGCAGCAACTGAGTAAAGCTGGGGGAGTCCCTCTCTCTGGGGTGGGGGAATAGGGACATGGGGATATCAGAGACTGGGGAGAGGGACGGTATAGACAGGGTGAGGGCAGAGCTCCTGGGCAGGGTGAGAGCCAGGGTATTTAGCAAGCTGGCCACTTGCTGGGCTGTACCCTATAACTTACCTTATAATGGCCAGAGAGGCTGGGATAGTAGGGGGCTCTGGGGCTAGTGGCTGATCACCACTGGATGCTGTGTACTTGTGTCCTGGTGCGTATCAGTGGAGTCAGCCTGCTGCGAAGTGAAAGAGAAATGACCCTGGGGAAAGGGCTGGTGGCATGGGCTGGCTGAGCCCAAGGGAGTGGTAGCAGATGATGTCGAATGGTAGGTGAACACGTGTGCACTGTTGGTGGGAAGGTAAATTAGTTGCACTGCTATGGAAAGCAGTTTGGAGATTTCTCAGAGAACCAAAAATAGAAGTACCATTCAATGCAGCAATCCTATTACTTGGTATCTTCCCAAAGGAAAATAAATCATTCTACCAGAAAGGCACCTGTACTCACACGTTCATCACAGTGCTATTTGCAATAGCAAAGAGATGGAATCAACCCAAATGCCCATCAATAGTGAATTGGATAAAGAAAATGTGGTCCATACGCACCACGGAATACGATGCAGCCATCAAAAAGAACGAAATCACATCGCTGGCAGCAACATGCATGCAGCTGAAGGCCGTTATCATCCCAAGTAAATTAACACAGAAACAGAAAACGAAATACTGCATGTTCTCACTTACAAGTGGGAGCTTAAACATTGGGTACACATGGGCATAAAGATGAGAACAACAGACACGGGGGACACTAGAGTGGGGAGAGAGGAGCGGGGCAGGGGCTAAAAACGTCCTATTGAGTACTGTGCTCAGTACCTGGGCAATGAGCTCAATAGAAGCCCAGTCCTCAGCTGCACACCATGTACCCTTGTACCAAGCCTGCACAAGTACCCCTGAACCTAAATTTAAAAAAGAAGTTTAAAAAAAGGTAAGAGGGGACGAGCAGGCTTTTATGGCTCAGCTGAAGAGGGCAGCCTTCAACACAAAGCCGGTGGGGCTGTGTAAAGATTTCCAGCAAGGGGGACCCTGGGAGGGGGCTGCATTTTGGTTGGTTGGCCCTGAGGTTCTGGATGAAGAAAATTGTCCAGATAGGGAGATGCATTAGGAGGCTTTTCCAGGAACCCATGAGAGAGGGTAAGAGTCCAACTGAAGGCTTCAGCTGTGAGGAGGGAGAGAGGCGCGGGTTCAAGAAATATTTATGAGGCTGGGCACGGGGGCTCACATCTGTAATCCCAGCACTTTGGGAGGCTGAGGTGAGAGTTCAAGATCAGCCTGGCGAAATAAATATTTTTGTATTTTTAATAGAAGATGGAGTTTCACCATTGTGAAACTCCATCTTCTATTAAGAATACAAAAATCAGCTGGGTGTGGTGGCAGGTGCCTGTAATTCCAGCTACTCAGGGGGCTGAGGCAGGAGAATTGCTTGAACCTGGGAGGCAGAGGTTGCAGTGAGCTGAGATCACGCCACTGAATTTCAGCCTGAGCAACAGTGAGACTTCATCTCAAAAAATATTATATATATATACATATATGGGGGGTGCGGTGGCTGACACCTGTAATCCCAGCACTTTGGGAGGCTGAGGCGGGCAGATCACTGGAGGTCCAGAGTTTGAGACCAGCCTGACCAACCTGGAGAAATCCTGTCTCTACTAAAAATACAAAGTTAGCCTGGCCCAGTGGCACAGGCCTGTAATCCCGGCCACTCTGGAGGCTGAGGCAGGAGAATTGCTTGAACCATGGAGACAGAAGTTGCGGTAAGCTGAGATGATGCCATTACACTTCACCCTGGGTGACAAGAGCAAACCTCCGTCTCAAAACACACACACACACACTTACAAGGACAAATCCCAGGACTGGTGAAGTGCAAAGTGAGGGAGAGGGAGGATTTCGGGTGACTCTGGATTCAGGAGTGCATGCAAGGTGATGCCAGGCAGTAGACCTAGGGAAGAAGGAGCTGAGAGTGGGGTGGGTGAAGGGGAACCATGAGGAGGTGCTGGGGGGGCTTCGGGTGAGCACCCAGGCTCAGGATGCTGTGTGTGTGAACGTGGGAGCCTGGAGTGTGCTGTTCACAGGAGATCCTGCTGGAGCCAGAGTGACGTGGCTGGAGGGAAGAAGCACGGTGTTAGCTGGATGTGTGATGAGAGGCCTCCGTGTCTTGGAGCCTGCAGGAAGGATTTGGACTTGATGGCACCAGAGAGTGACAGGTGAAAGGGGTGTTAGGATTAGAGCTGTGTTCATGTTAAGCTGGCAGCTGAGTGTGGGTTGGGCTGGAGGAAAAGATAATGCAGAGAAAGGCCAAGAACGAGGCTGATGAATGACCCATGCCCTTTAGGAGTCTCGGGGCCCAGCAGGGATGGGTCAGGGGCTGTCAAAAAGAGCAGCACGGGTGCAAGCAGGCACCCTCACCTTCCTAGAGTGTCTTGGCTCTTCTCTGCTTTGTCTTTGGCAAAAGATTTCACTGGATCTGAGGTCTGCTGCTGAAATAAAATTTGCAAACCACTGCACTAAGCAAACAGAGGGAAAGGTTGTGGGGCGGACAGGCAGACGACCTGTAAAAATGATTTAGAAACTTCAACAGTGTGTGTAGGGGGGGTTGTGTTCTATAGCAAAGTGGTGGCGAAAGGCATTTATCCATATATCCATTATATTTTAAAAATTGTACTTTGAGGCCGTGTGCAATGGCTCACACCTGTAATCCCAGCACTTTGGGAGGCTGAGGTGGGCAGATCATGAGGTCAGGAGTTCAAGACCAGCCTGGCCAATACCGTAAAACCCCAACTCTACTAAAAATACAAAAATTAACTGGGTGTGGTGGTACACGCCTGTACGCCCAGCTACTCAGGATGTTGAGCTGGGAGCATTTCTTAAACCCAGGAGGCGGAGGCTGCAGTGAGCTGAGATTGTACCACTGCACTCCAGCCTGAGCGACAGAGTGAGACCCTGTCTCAAAAAACAAAACAAACAAACCCCAACAATCGTATTCTGTGTTTGAAGCCCTAAAGTACGGCAGAGTAACATGAGACTAGACTAGGTCCTCTCATTTTCTCACTTCACAAACATTGATTTTATCATCTGTGTTAGGCACTATATAAAAACCCAGTTACTTCTTAAAAGGACCTTATTGTTGACAAATTCAGTTGTTCCTCCTTATCCATCATTTCACTTTCTGTGGTTCCAGTGATCTGCAGTCAACTATGGTCTGAAAATATTACATGGAAAATTTCAGAAATAAACAATTTCTTTTTTTTTTTTTTTTTAATTTAAGAGATGGAGTCTTGCTACGTTGTCCAGGCCGGTCTCAAGCTCCTGGCCTCAAACAATCCTCCTGCGTTGGCCTCCCAAGTGCTGGGATTACAGGCATGAGCCAATGTGCCTGGCTAATTTTTAGGGTTTTTTTTTTTTTTGTAGAGACAGAGTCTCGCGATGTTTCCTAGGCTGGTCTTGAACCCCAGGGCTCAGCCGATCCTACCACCTCAGACTCCCAAGTAGCTGGGGCTGCAGGTGTACATCACCATGCCTGGCCTAATCCATCAGTTGTAAATTGCATGTCATTCTGAGTATTGTTGTAATTGTCCTATTTTATTGTTAGTCATTATTGTGAATCTCTTGCTGTGCCTAATTTCTAAATTAAACTTTATCATAGGTATGTGTGTATAGAAAACACAGTGCTGTTTATATGGAGTTTGGAACTATCTGGGGTTCCAGGCATCCGCTGGCGGTCTTGTAACACATCCCTGTGGATAAGGAGGGACTACACGATGGGAATAACTACAACTCAGGTACTGGCTAAGTGAGATAAATGTCATAGAGTGATGAGAGGCCGGGCAAGGTGGCTCAGGCCTGTAATCCCAGCACTTTGGGAGGCTAAGGCGGATGGATCGCTTGAGGCCAGGAGTTGGAGACCAGCCTGGCTAACATGGCGAGACCACATCTCTACTAAAAATACAAAAAAATTAGCCAGGCATGGTGGTGCACGCCTGTAATCCCAGCTACTCAGGAGGCTGAGGCACAGAATCGCCTGAGCCTGAGAGGCTGAGGTTGCGGTGAGCCGAGATCACGCCCCTGCGCTCCATCCTGGGTGACATGGCAAGACTCTTACCTTGGGAAAAAAAAAAGTGAAGAGAATGTAATAAAACTAGAAATGTTCCAATCTAGGTAAAGATACAGAGGCCCACTTTAAGGAGCTGAGTCCATCGCCTCCAAAACCTGCCAACTAGAGAGGGGCTCCAGTGGGGAAGGCTGGATGCCCCAGAAACAGAACTCCCTGTGAGGGCCCTGGGGGAGCAGGGGGAGCACTGCAGATTCTCAGTGTTCAGCCTGTTCTAGGAGGAGACACAAAAGCCTGGGAAGAAAGGACCAGGAGGGGACAGTTGCTGGTGGGAGTCACACAGGGTCCAGGTGGGTGAACTGATAAGAAAACAAGAACCAAGGCCGGGCGCGGTGGCTCACACCTGTAATCTCAGCAGTTAGGGAGGCCGAGTGGGTGGATCACCGGAGGTCAGGAGTTTGAGACCAGCCTGGCCAACATGGTGAAACCCCATCTTTACTAAAACTACAAAAATTAATTGGGCATGGTGGTGTGTACCTGTAATCCGGCTACTTAGGAGGTGGAGGCAGGAGAATCGCTTGAACCCGGGAAGCAGAGGTTGCAGTGAGCTGAGACCACACCACTCTATTCTAGCCTGGGTGACAGAGCAAGACTCCATCTCAAAAGAAAAAAAAAAGAACTGAGAAGAGAGAAGAGAGTGGAGTTCACCAAGGCAACATGGCGGGTGAACCTAGATGACACTTGGGTGGGACGCAGGATCTGGCCTGACAACCTGGGTGTACTGGAGGAGTCACTTTGCTGCCTCAGTTTCCCTAATTGTAACAAGGGAGTTTGCCTGGGTCCCCAGTGAGTGCTACCTTTCTTCTTCCAGGGTCCATTGCAAACATAAGAAACTCCATCCCAGCAATTTTCCCCTTCATGCCCAGTCCCAGCCCCATTTCTCCCCAGCACCCCAGGCAGCCACTTCCTCTCAGCCAGTGTACACATGTGAGCTGAAATCTCTTTGTGAGTCCTGGACTAGGTAATCCAAAAGGGCTCCTTCATAGCATTTCATACATTTCAGGATTCTGCCATTTACCGAGGACTGTGGACCTATGACCTGTTGACATGTTCATGTGCCCTGGGGTGCCATTCTATCCTCTTCTCTCTGTGCCTGGGGGAATGTCAAACATTCATCCAGGTTTGAAACTCAAAGCACCAGCACAGCACAGACCCAAGACTTCAGGAGGCTTTTAACCTCCAAGGTCGTGTTTTGTGAATTGACTACAGCCACTCACCCCAGAGCGAGCCAATGGATGTCTTTCTGTTTATGACATCTCTAATACTTGATGGACACAGAAGCAAAGGAACTGGGATTCCTTCTTTTCTTTTCTTTTCTTTTTTTTTTTTTGAAACACTCCCCCCCCCCGCCCACCTCTCTCTCTCTCTCTGTTGCCCAGGCTGGAGTGCAGTTGTGTGATCCCGGCTCATTGCAGCTTCTACATCCTGGGCTCAAGTAATCCTCCCACTTCAGCCTTCCCGGTAGCTGGGACTACAGGTGTGCACCACCACACTGGGTAATTTTAAAATTTTTTTTGTAGAAGTGGGGTCTCACTATGTTGCTCAGGCTAGTCTCAAACTCCTGGGATTAAGCAATCGTCCCACCTCAGCCTCCCAAAGTACTGGGATTATAGGCATAACCCATTGTGCTATGCTAACATTGTATAATAATATTAAATAAATGGTGGTGGCTCACACCTGTAATCCCAGCACTTTGGGAAGCTGAGGCGGGAGGACGAGGCTGTAGTGAGCTATGGCGGCACCACTGCGCTCCAGCCTTGGTGTTAGAATGAGACCCTGTCTCCAAAATCATCATAACTATTAATAATACATAAACATTTATTAATTGAGGGCAGGGAATGTTTCTTATTTGTTTCATTTATATTGCCCAGCACATAGTAGGTACACAACCACCATGCATTCAACATCTAACCAGCGAGACCACTGGATTTCGCCTCTCCTCATTCTCCATGTCTCTGATTCAACTGCATAATTAGGAATTGGCAGCAGTGGCAATCCCTCCCCACCAGGGTTTAAACCAATACTGAAATGTTGTATTTGGTTGACTGTTGTCCTTCCAGGCAGATGAAAGTGGCAATTCAACCCTCTTTTTCTTATCAACCCCTGCATGTGTCAGAGCATTTGAAGATGGGATGTGTGGGAGCTCCGGCTCTCTGGTGACTTCTCTCGATTTAATTAGTCTGACCTTCTGTGATAATCCCCCTCGGATGTCCCTGGCTCCCCCTCCATTTCTGTATCATATTCAGGCTTCTGCCTTCATCAGCAAAAGACCAACTGCTCAGCTCAGCCTGTGGCATAATTCACAGCTTGGCTCTCAAAAATGAACTTTTACTCAAATGGAGCTGCTCTTAGCATTAAAATTGGCCTGAGAGAGCTAGGAAAGTTTATCTTGGAGCCAGCATGGGGTCTGTCCCTCCAAGTCAAATATTTCTCTTTAGAACTAGAACGAGCTTTAGTGTGGCACTACCAATGGCTTTCTGAAATACTGGGCTATCTTTAAACATTAGCATTTAGTTACAGTGCTGAAGGCTTTCTGGAGAGTTTTAAAGTCTTTTTTTCTCCCTGGTATTCTCCCCTCTGAATAACCAGGGTTTTCATACACACTTCCTTTTTATTTCAGGGCATGCAATCTCTCTGCTCAGGAGAGGGAAGGCATTAAAATAGCTCAATACTGGGCTAATCAAACAGCTATTTACTTTCAGTCTGTCCTCATAGGATTTTCTGAATGAGGTAGAGAGGCCACTTTAGAATGATCTAGAAAGTCAAAGTGGTACCCCTGGAGCTTCTGGTCTTCAGGATGCTGGGGAGATTCCTGGGAGTTTAATGTTCTCCTTTCAAATCCCCTAGCCCAGCCTGGGAGCTGTGTTGTTATTCTCTCCGGCTCCTGTTTCTCTCTCAGTATTTTGAATAAAGACCTTGCAGTGTGTGAAGGAATGGCTTCTTTCTCAGGAGCATAAGATGAGATGGAGAAATTTGTGGCATGGATTTATTCCACATTTACTGATACCTACAAGGCCAGGAATAATTCTATCCACAGGAGATACAGAGATGATCAAGGCACGGCCACTATCAAGGAGAAATCCACTGAGTGAAAGAGAAACATACTCCAACCAGGAGGTGCAATTGAGGCTGGCGTCCGGCACGCAGAGCAGGGACAACCAGTTCAGAATGGGGGAGGTTGCCGTAGAGAACAGGACACTTGAGCCCGGTATCTGAGAGTCAGTAGCGTTTCTACAGTTGCCACAGGTTGCAGGGAGCTCTCTGGGAAGTGTTATGGCTCTTTGAGCAGGGAGTGTGAGTTTGGGGTGGCCTGATTACAGGTGACACAGGAGTAGCGCATTGGGTGATGAGGCTGGAAGGGTCTTTGGGACCAGATTATAAAAGTTATTTTGGCCAGATGTGGTGGCTCACACCTGTAATCCCAGCATACAGGGGGTTCAAGACAGGAGGATCACTTGAGGCCAGGAGTTTGAGACCGACCTGGGTAACATGGCAAAACCCTGTCTCTGCAAAAAATGCAAAAATTAGCCAGGCAAAAAAAAAAAAAAAAAAAAAAAAAATTAGCCAGGCATGGTGGTACATGTGTGTAGTCCCAGCTACTCAGGAGGCTGAGGCAGGAGGATCACCTGAGCCAGGAGGCAGCGGGTACAGTGCGCTATGACTGCACCACTGCACTCCAGCCTGGGTGACAGAGTGAGACGTTGTCTCTAAAAAATATCTTTACACTGCTGTAAAGAAATAGAGCCTCTTCTGTTGAACTGTGGCTATGGCAGATATAAACTGTCAAAGGCTATAATTGGGTTAGATTTGTAAAATGGTGATGGACAGTGGTTTGATGAGAGAGGAATGAAGACCGGTTAAGAACACTGTGACAGTAGATTTGGAAAAGAGGCCAGGTGCAGTGGCTCACGCCCGCAATCTGCACACTTTGGGAAGCTGAGGCAAGCAGATCACGTGAGGTCAGGAGTTTGAGAGCAGCCTGGCCAACATGGTGAAAACCCGTCTCTACTAAAAAGACAACAATTAGCTTGGTGTGGTGGCCAGAATCTGTAATGCCAGCTACAGACGAGGCTGAGGTGGGAGAATCACTTGAACCCAGGAGGTGGAGGTTGCAGCGAGCTGAGATCATGCCACTGCACTCCAGCCTGGTGACAGAGTGAGACGCCATCTCAAAAAAAAAAAAAAAAGATTTGGAAAAGAAATGACAAGATCCTCGATGAGGTTAATGGCAGCAGAGAGAGATAGGAGGGAGTTTTCCGTAGCTGCCAATTGAGATCACCATCGAGTGGCTAAGACGGTGACATTGGTGGCAGTGGCCATCAAACACTATGGCTGCGGAAGGGCTGTGAGTCATCAGGAGTGATGCTGGGAGCTCGGTATCACAGCGATTTCTCTAGATGTGCAGGCAAGTGTGTTGGGGTTAAAAGCCGTTGAGATTATTCCCTTCTGTGGCAGAATATTTACTTACTGCTTTTTCCTTTTTTTTTTTTTTGAGATAAGTCTTGTTCTGTCATCCAGGTTGGAGTGCAATGGGGCAATCATGGCTCACTGCAGCCTCTAACTCCTGTGCTCAAGTGATTGTCCCGCCTCAGCCTCCCCAATAGCCGGGACTGCAGAAATGAGCCATCATGCTTGGCTAATTAAAGCATATATATGTTTTTTTTTTTTTTTTTTTTTTTTTTTGGTAGAGATGGGATGTCCCTATGTTGCCCAGGCTGCTCTTGAACTCCTGGCCTCAAGTAACCCTCCTCCCTCTCAGGGATTACAAGTGTGAGCCACTGCACCCAGCCCATTGACTGCTTCTTGAATATCCCTGTGTTCCCCCACATTTTCCCAGCCCCCTGCAGTTGGATGGGGCCATATGACTATTTCTGGCCATGGCTTATAGGCAAAAGTGATTTATGTTGGTTCTGGGTTGAAGCATTGAAGAGCTGGCTCTTCCCTTGCCAGCGTGACCTGGAAGCTGTCTTCTGGATGTGTAGCAGTAAGATCCAGGTCCCTGGACCCACGAGTCATCAGTTGAAAGCAAACTGCCCTGGGTACTTGCCAGATCTACAGTGAACTTTGCATAGATGAGAAATGAATTTTTACTGTTAAGTCACGGAGGTTTTCAGCCCTCTTTTTTTCTTTCCTTTTTTTGTTTAGAGACAGGCTTTCTGTCTGTCACCCAGTCTGGCGTGCAATAGTATGATCATAGCTCACTGCAGCCTCAAACTCTTGGGCTCAAGCAATCCTCCCATCCCGGCCTCCCAAGTAGACGGGACTATGAGCGCATGCCACTATGCCTAGCTAATTTTTGAATGCCCTGTAGAGGTGGGGTCTTGCTATGTTGCCCAGGCTGATCTTGAACTCCTGGGCTCAAGCGATCTTGCCTCAGCCTCTCAAAGTGCTGGGATTGCAGGCATGGGCCACCATGCTCCATCTTTTGGGATCTTTTCCAACACAGCCTAACCTGTCCTATCCTGACAAAAATCCTTCTCTAAGGCTGGTGAGGCCTGTGGAGCTGGTATGAGGCCAATATCTCTGACTGTAGGTTATTTTAGCTTCTTTACCACAAGCTGATGCATCAGAAAAGTGTCTGGAAGGAGCCACATGGCAAAGCTATGTTTATCTGCTTCAGAACACTTTGGTTCCCCTTGGCTGAAGAATATGACAGTTTTCTCAAGCAGGCAGCCCCTTGGGAGAAAAAAAGTGATTATATGGTGAAATGCCAGAGTCGGTCACAATGCCAGAGAGATTGACAGCAATTCTTAGTACTCCTGGAGTATGTGTCATCCCCAGAAAGCATAAATGTATTACAAGCCTCCCGGGGCAGGATGAAAGCTTCTCTGGTCATCAATAGTATATGCCTCTTGTCAAGCCCTGAGGCAGAGCAGCGGGCCTGGGTGGGAAGGGGATTCATCCTGTGTTCTGGAAGATGAATGGTGAAAGAATCTGGGGGTCTGGAGAGGAGAGGACTTGGCGAGGTGGCGGGTGAGGGGTGGGTTACATGACTGGGTCTTTAAAGATTGAAGGGTTGTGACAGGAAAGAGAGCAGATTTGTTCCTGGTGGCCCTGCAGGGCAGAGTCAGACCAGTGGAGGGCTCTTATGTGGAGACAGATTCCAGCTCAAGAGAAGGGAGAACGTGCTACTGATGGAAATGCCGGAAGGTGGGTTGTTAGGGCTGAATTGGTGGGTGGTGAGTTCTCTGTCATTGGAAGTGCTTAACTGCCTGTTATCCCAGCACTTTGGGAGGCGGAAGGGGGAGGATCACTTGAAATCACGAGTTTGACGCCAGCCGGGGCAACATAAGGAGACCCCATCTTTACATGAAAAAAAACCACAAAAACTAGGAGGGCATGGTGGCACGTGCCTGTAGTCCCAGCTTCTCAGGAGGCTGACGCAGGAGGATCACTTGAGCTCAGGAGCTAAAGACTGCAGTGAACTATGATGGTGCCACTGCACTCCAGTCTGGGTGAAAAAATGAGACCCTGTCTGTAAAAAAAAATAAGAAATAAAAATAAAGAGCTTAATTATAGGCTGGAAAATCACTTGGCAGAAGGATTGCTGCAGGAAAAGGGAGAAATAAATGATACACAGTCCTGGGTTTAAATACTTGATCTTCCACTTCCGCTTCTTCCACCCTAGGGCCATGTGATTTTGGGCCAGTCAAGTGACCTTTCGGAACTGGTTTCCTTAATTGTGAATAATAAAAGTCCTACTTCCCAGGAGTATGGCAGATATATCGACAAGCTCCACAGTAGAACTTCACTTTTCCAGGACACTGATTCTGTGCTGGGCACCATGCTTTGTAAATATCATCTTATCTGACACTTATAATAGTCCCACGAGACAGGTACTATTATTACCCCCATTTAACGCATGAGAAAACAGATGGCTGGAGTGATTTGTCCAAGGCCACACAGCTAGAAAGTGGTGAAGTTGGGATTGCAATCCAAGTCTTCCTGGCTCTGGAGTCTAAATGCTTAATTATTAAATTTGTTACAGCTCTTCAAGATCAGCATAGAAGGTGCATGTATTAGTTTGTTTTCACACTGGTATAAAGAGCTACCTGAGACTGGGTAATTCATGAAGAAAAGAGGTTTAATTGACTTACAGTTCCACAGGCTTTACGGGAGACATGGCTGGGGGGAAGGCCTCAGGAAACTTACAGTCATGGCGGAAGGTAAAGGGGAAGCAGGCACATCTTCACCTGGTGACGAGAGAGACAGAGAGAGAGAGAGGGAGAGAGAATGCAAAGGGGGAAGTGCCACACACTTCTAAACAACAACAGATTGTGCGAGAACTCACTATCATGAGAAGAGCAAAGAGGAAATCTGCCCCCATGATCCAGTCACCTCCCACCAGGCCCCTCCTCCAACCCTGAAGAGTGTAATTCAACATGAGATTTGGGTGGGGACACAGAGCCAAACCATAACCATGCATGTGTGGTTCCTTTGGGTGCTATAAAGAACCAAGGTTTTATTTAAAGAGGCACATCATTGTATGGGCAATTGGTCTTGATGAAATTAAGCTTTCTTTTAACACTGTGATTGTAAGCACACTTTAATTGTGATCCAGTCCATTAATATAGTTTGAATTATGTGTCTCTTCCAAATCTCATGTGGAAATGTAATCTGCAATGTTAGAAGTAAAGCCTGATGGGAGGTGTTTGGGTTATGGGGGTGGATTCCTCATAGCACGGTGCTGTCCTCACCATGGTGAGTGAGTTCTCATGAGATCTGGTCATGGAAAAGTATGTGGCATCTCCCCTTCTCTCTTGCTCCTGCCATGTGACATGGCTACTCCCCTTTGCTTTCCACCATGAGGAAAAGCTCCCTGAGGCCTCCCCGGAAGTCATGCAGATGCCAGCACCATGCTTCCTATATAGCCCGTAGATCCATGAGCCAATTAAGGGTCTTGATAAATTACCCAGCCTCATGCATTTCTTTTAGGCAATGCAAGAACAGCCTAATGCATCTATCTAATCCATCAAATCCCGTGGAAACTGTGCAGGGAAGTGCCTCGCAAACACTTTGATCTACAAAGCAGTACCTATCAGAATTTATTTCAGTAACGAAGCACTGAAGAAGCGTCAACTCTGTTATGGCCTGTAGCGTGCAAGTAGGACTTGAGAGAGGAGAAGCAAAGGCAACCTGCAGTGCAGGTGGAAGCAGCACGGGCTACACGGGATAGAGCTGTGTCCACCCAAAGAGTGACCAAGTCTTAAAGTAGACACCTAGGTGTATATATAAAGTAGACAAGGCTGAGGTGGGCGGATCATGAGATTAGGAGTTTGAGACCATCCTGGCCAACATGGAGAAACCCCGTCTCTACTAAAAATACAAAAATTAGCTGGGTGTGGTGGCACGTGCCTATAGTCCCAGCTACTTGGGAGGCTGAGGCAGGAGAGTCGCTTGAACCCGGGAGGCAGTGAGCCAAGATTGTGCCACTGCACTCCAACCTGGAGACAGAGCAAGACTCCATCTCAAAAAAAAAAAAAAAAAAAAAAAAAGTAGACAAGACTTTTGTAAACCAAGGTAGCTATGAGCCTTTCACTTGCTTAGTAGTGAGACCCATATCAGGAGAGGGAGAGGGAGAGGAAACGGAAGACCAGAAGAGAAAACTGCTTTATAAGAATAATTATTTTAGGCCAGGTGCAGTGGCTCATGCCTGTAATCCCAATCCTTTGGGAGGCCGAGGCGGGAGGATTGCTTGAACCCAGGAGTTTGAGGGCGCAGTGAGTGAACTATGATTGCACCACTACTGCCCTCCAACTGGGCTACAGAGCAAGACTCTGTCTCAAAAAAGAGAGAATGAATATTTTAGATTTTTAGAGCCCTGGTCTAGAGAAATTAGACTTTAGAAACACACACACAAATAACAAATGCATGATTTTTTTTTGGTAGGGGGTATTAATTTGCATTTCCTTCTATAATGAGGTTTTAGACTATCATAGAATTCCCTGAGGCTGCCCAGCCTCCCTCTCTTCTTTCCTTCCTTCTTAGTCTTATGAAAATGCTCAAAGATACACAATGGCAAAGAGAAAAGTATAATGAACCCAGATAGAAAGTTCCTTTCAATATCTTTTCTTTGGCGTATTTGAAATAATTGCCTATGAAGTTTAGGAAGATTTCATTTTGTGTAAAGTGAAGAATAAATATATTTTATAAAATTATTCTCAGGAGATATGTACCCATGATAAAACTATAAAGATCTTCTCCTAACCTAATATAAATCAGTAAATCTAGGATAGCAATATTAGAAAGTTTCCTGCTTTACATCTGCATTTAAAAAATCTGCCCTTCATGAGATTTTGAATCTAAGGAGAGACACTAAAAATACTTGTTTAGGCTAATATTTTTTGGCCAGTTTATTATGATGCAAGACATAAGATGCACCTGATCAATTATTTCAGTGAAGTAATCACAGGGATGGACTTTTTTTGCCCCCACTAAGTTGACTGATGCTTTAGCAAAATCAACCTATCAACCTTTTTTTCTTTTTAATTGAGACAGGGTCTTGCTCTGTTGGCCAGGCTGGAGCGCAGTGGTCCAACTCTGAGACCAACTGATTCTCCCACTTCAGCCTCCTGAGTAGTTGGGACTATAGGTGCATGACACCAGGCCTAGGTAATTTTTTTTTCAGAGACGGTCTTGCTATGTTGCTTAGGCTGGTCTCTAACTCTTGGCCTCAAGGCATCCTCCTGCCTTGGCCTCCCAAAGTGCTGGGATTACAGGTGTGAGCCACCATGCTTGGCCAGAATGAAACCTTTAAAGCATGATTTAGACACAATTTTAGTCCAGTGCTATCTGCACCAGGAAGAGGAAAAAAGACATGTTTGGAGCTGGAGGAGGAATGCTATGACTGGGGTTAGTGGTTATCCATGAGGCTCAGGCAGGGTGAGCGGGATAACCTGGCCTTTGAGCCACCATCTCTGATGGACTCCAAAGGCAAAAATAAATTTCTGGAGCTTGGCAGATGGTGATGAAGAGGTGAGCATGACTCATAGTTGAAGCATTAAGTGTTAGAGTGCTGCTTCTGAAGCGCCACTGGAAGGTGGGTGAGGTGGAAGCTGAGGGGATCAAATCGTTCTATTATGAAGACACATGCACACACGTATGTTCACTGTAGCACTATTCACAATAGCAAAGACATGGTTCAGCCTAAATGCCCATCAGTGATAGACTGGATAGAGAAAATGTGGTACATATATACCATGGAATACTATGCAGCCATAAAAAAGAACGAGCTCATGTCCTTTACAGGGACATGGATGGAGCTGGAAGCCATTCTCCTCAGCAAACTAACACAGGAACAGAAAACCAAATACTGCATATTCTCTTTTATAAGTGGGAGCTAAATGATGAGAACACATGGAGAAAAGAGGGGAACAACACACGCTGGGGCCTTTCAGAGGGTGGAGGGTGGGAGGAAGAAGAGAATCACGAAAAATAACTAATGAGTACTAGGCTTAATACCTGGGTGATGAGATGATCTGTACAACAAACCCCCATAACACAAGTTTCCCTGTGTCACAAACCCATACTTCTACCCCTGAACTTAAAGGTTAAGACTCCCCTACACACACACACGCACCCACACAAACAAAGCCCCGCCACAAAGTATTATCAAGAAAGAGAAGGTGGTAAATTGCAGTGGCTCATGCCTGTAATCCCAGCACTTTGGGAGGCCAAGGCAGGCAGATTGCTTGAGGTCAGGAGTTCAAGACCAGCCTGGGCAATGTGGCGCAACCCTGTCTCTACAAAAAATACAAAAATCTGTCAGGTATGTTGGACAAAGTTTCAGGATGAAGCTAGTGAACCAGGTGAAGGTGTCAGAAATCTGTTCTTGGTGTAGCTGTTCCCATCGTAGGCTAGGGCCACTGCAAATGTGGCGACCCTGAAACAGTGGTGGATTTCACCTGTATGGAACCACCTGGGGGTATTGCATAGAGCACGATTCTCACATTGCGGACCATTAAAGCCCCTGGAAAGCTTTTAAAGATCCCCACGCCCAGGCCATGTCAAAACAAATCAGAATCTCTGCAGGAGGCACCTGAGCATCAGCGCTTTTAAAGTTCCCCAGGTGATTTCAATGTGCAGCCACGTGAGACAGCGTGGTGTAGCAGAAGAGACCGGCCTGAAGGCACCTGTTCCATCCTGCCACTAGCACTTTACAAGTTATGCAATCTTGGATGCATTGCTTAGCTTCTCTGAGCTTCAGTTGTTCAGCTAGAATTTAAAGGGGTTGGACTGGCCGGACGCAGTGGCTCACGCCTGTAATCCCAGCACTTTGGGAGGCCGAGGCGGGTGGAACACTTGAGCCCAGGAGTTCAAGACCAGCATGGCCAACATGGTGAAAACTTGTCTGCACTAAAAATACAAAAATTAGCTGGATTTCAGCTACTTGGGAGGCTGAGGCAGGAGAAAGGCTTGAACCCGGGAGGTAGAGGTTGCAGTGAGCTGAGATCACGCCACTGCATTCCAGCCTGGGCGGCAGAGAGAGACTCTGTCTCAAAAAAATAAATAAATAAAAATAAATATATAAGTAATAAAGGAGCTGGACTGAACGATCTTGTTGGTGGTTTTAAAAAAATGGCCACAAAACTCTTTAAGAAGTAGGGTTCTGGACTCTGGAACTGCTTGGTCGATAGAAAACAGTAGACGTGTTGCTGTGCTGGCTTCCAGTGTCCGTCATAAGAAACAGACAGCTTCTACTTCCTGCCTTGTGGGACACTTGCTTCTGGAACCCAGCCACCTGACCGAGCAGTCCAGATCACATGGAGAGACCGTGCGTAGAGAGTGACGTGTGAGTATAATACCTTCAGATGGTATCAGTCCCAGCTGTTGAGTCATTCTCAGCCTTCGAGCCTTTGTAGCTGATGTCTTAGATAGACGCAGTAGAGCAGAGACAAGCTGTCCCCATGGTGTCCTGCCCAAATTCCTCACCCACTGTGTCCAGGAGCAGAGTTAACTTGATGTTTTTCTTTGTGAAGTTTTTGGATGGGTTGTTATGCAGCAATGACAGATACAGCAATCTTTCGGCTTGTACATTTTAAGAGTAATACAGAGTATTCCAGAGTTATAGCACAGGGAGTATTTAAGAGGGTAAACTCTGGAGGCAGGTGGTCTAGGTTTAAATCCTGGCATCATTTTTTTCTAGCTGTGTGACTTTAGAGAATTACTTACACTTTATTTCTTTTTTTGGAGAGACATGGTCTCACTCTGTCACCCAGGCTGGAGTGCGGTGGTGTCATCACAGCTCACTGCAAACTCCAAATCCTGGGCTCAAGGGATCTTCCCACCTCAGTCTCCCAAGTAGCTGGGACTACAGGTGCACATCACCATTCCTGGCTAATTTTTAAATTTTTCTTTTTGTAGAGATGGGGAGGAGCGGGGGTGGGGGCTCTCCCTATGTTGCCCAGGCTAGCCTCAAACAATCTTCCTGCCTCAGCTTCCCAAAGTGGTGGAATTACAGGAGTGAGCCACAGTACCTAGCCCTACTTACCCATTCTAGGTTTCCCTCCCTCCATCTGAAATGGGATAATAATGTAAATCACAGGGTTGTTGTGAGGATTAAATAATATTAAGGTGTTAATATTAATGCTTAATATTGACTTCCGGAGTGAGTCTGCAGTGATTCTGAGAAAGATGGTGGTAGAGAAGGTGGCTTAGCCTTGTGTTCTCTGTAGCTTGCAAGATGCTTGGGGGTGGCCCGGGGTGGTGGAGTCTGCTGCATAAACTGAGCATGATACGCATTTGCCTGGCACACATTCCATTTTGCTAAATACATCCAGAGATACACATTGTTCTTAATGATTCAGCAGGTGTTCAAAGGCACCTTGGGAGTGTGTAGCATGTCTCTGGACCTGTCACTGTCACATTGCTCAGAAATTGGATTCTGCAGAGTGGAAACATGTGGCTTTTGTTGGCAAGGCAACTGGTTCAGAGCAGGGACATTTCCAGGCTGAGAGCGCCTTGTCCATTGGGTTTACAGACCTCGTAAAAACCTGTTTGTTTTTTTTTTCTTTTCTTTCCTTTTTTCTGAGATGGAGTCTCGTCTTTCGCTCAGGCCGGAGTGCCGTGGTGTGATCTTGGCTCTCTGCAACCTTGCCTCCTGGGTTCCAGCAATTCTCCTGCCGCAGCCTTCCAATTAACTGGTGTTTGTGTTCTTTTTTGGATGCTCTGAGACATCAGGCCACCTCGAGTGGTGAGGGGAGAACGGCTCCAGCTGCACTCCTTTCCTGTACTCCCTGGCTGCTAAAATCAAGTGTCGGACCCAGAAAGTGTGGGAAATGCCGGACCTGGTGGAGGAGGGAGGTCCCACAGCCCCCAGCACTTCTGACTTTGGCCTTTTTGGCCTCCACATAGATGGAGACCCGGGAGAGGGTTTGTCTGTACTTCTGCTTCTGAGGTCATCAATTTCCATTTAAAAGCCAGAACGGGGCAGGGCTCTGTGGTTCACGCCAGCAATCTCAGCACTTTGGGAGGACAAGGGAAGCAGATTAACTGAGGTCAGGAGTTCAAGACCAGCCTGGCCAACATGGTGAAACCCCATCTCCACTAAAAATAGAAAAATTAGCCAGGATTTGTAGTGGACACCTGTGATCCCAGATCCTTGGGAGGCTGAGGCAGGAGAATCACCTGAACCCGGGAGGTTGAGGTTTGTGCCACTGCACTCTAGTCGGGCGACACAGTGAGATTGTCCCAAAAGAAAAACAACAAAAAAATCCCCCCAAAATAAAAAACAATCTTTGTCTTTCTGAGCTTAAGTCAGGAGAGACATAGACAAAAAATAAAACGTCTATGCTCAGAAATTGGATTCTGCAAAGTGGAAACGTGGCGTGCGGTAAGTGCTGTGTAGAAAATAAAGCATGGAGGAGAGATGGAAACTTAAGAGTGGGGGACAGTTGGGGTTTTAAATTCCATGGCAGGGAAGACCCTGCTGGGCGGGTGACATTTGGATCAAGACTTGAAAGAGGTGAAGAAGTGAATCACGAAGTTGCCTGGAAGAAAAACCTTCCAGGCAAAAGCTAGCAGCCCGTGTAAACGCCAGGGGAATGCACCTCCTGTGTTTGAGAAAACAGTGAGGCAGGTGGAGCTGGCCTGGCACGGGTGACGAGGAGGCGGATAGGAATGAGGGAACCGTGGCTTCATAACCAGATGTCTGTCACCTTGTGGGTCATTCCAAGAACTGTGGCTTTTACTCTGAGTGAAATGGGAAGCCCCCGGAAGGTTTAGAGCGGCGAAGGGATAGGATCCCATTGAATTTTTAGAAATTGAATTAAAAAAATTAAAAACAGCTTCATTGAGATGAAAGTGACATAGGGTAAAGGACACTTACTATTTCTTTTTTAAGGTGTAGATCTTTTTTAAGCTGTAGATTGAATGATTATGACTTGATGTGCTTGGAGAAAAATTTACACCTGTGGAGCCATGATGCAGTGATGATGACCTGGACCAGGGTGGTTGTAGCGGAGGTGACGAGAACACGAGAGATTTAGGGGTATCTTGAAGCTAGGACCAATGGAATTTTCTGATGGGTTTGGATGTGGGACGTAAAACAAGGGGAGTAAGCAAAGAGATTCCAGCAGAAGGCCTGCAGGGAGGCTTTTACCCTTACACGAGACTGGCAGGCAGCTGGCTGGACAGGTGAGGGCAAAGACATGGAGGCCTGTGTTTGAACTATTAGGTTTGAGGTGCCTATTGGCATCCCAAATGGAATAGGCATTTGGACCTCTGAATCTGAGCTCAGTGTGATCCAGCCTCTGGTCATGCCAGGTTCTATGTTATCTCCTGATATTTCTCTTCTGGATTTATATCCTCCACTGAACCTGTCACTTCCTTTATTGGAGCCATATAGTTCCTCACTACACACATTCTGAGTCATGCAGGCAGTTGTTCGGGGCTCAGGCTCAACTTGGATCAGCTACGTTTCTGTCTCTCGGTGACACATATCTCGATTTGTCCTTCACAAGCCCGTGACAATGCAGGAGCTGTGAGTGAAGTCACTTTCCATGCATGGCTTTGGAGTGGGTAGAGATTTTCAAACTTGGCTGACTTTTGGGAAGAAAAAGCCTAAGGCTGCCTCTAGGTCGTTCTGTCATTATCCTGAAGCCTGTCCCTCTGGTGATTTTCATTTTTCTTCATTTGTAGATTTAAACGAATCTGGGGATAAGTTGTCTGCTGCCCGACACTTCCTGGCTATTGACCACATCGCAAAAGGGTGGAGTAACCACCTGCTCCTTGGTCCTGCAGGTCAAGGCAGCTTCTTGGAAGGTTACTGTTTTTTGTTATTTAAAAAAAATTATTATTTATTTTTTAAAAGTTTTAATCTCTATAGGTTATTGGGGAACAGGTGGTGTTTGGTTACATAAGTTGTTTTGTGGTGATCTGTGAGATTTTGGAGCACCCATCACCTGAGCAGTATACACTGCACCCAATTTGCAGCCTTTCATCCCTCACCCCCATCCCACCCTTTCCCTCTGAGTCCCCAGAGTCCACTGTGTCATTCTTATGCCTTTGCATCCTCATAGCTTAGTTCCCACTTATGAGTGAGAACATACGATGTTTGGTTTCCCATTCCTGAGTTACTTCACTTAGAATAATAGTCTCCAGTCCCATCCAGGTTGCTGTGAGTGCCATTCATTCATTCCTTTTTACGGCAGAGTAGTATTCCATCGTGTATATGTACTACAGTGTCTTCATTCACTCGTTTATTGATGAGCCTTCGGGCTGGTTCCACATTTCTGCAATTGCAAATTGTGCTGCTATCACATGTGTGTGCAAGTATCTTTTTCATCTAATGACTTTTTTTCCTCTGGGTAGATGCCCAGTAGTGGGATTGCTGGATCAAATGGTAGTTCTACTTTTAGTTCTTTAAGGATTCTCCATACTATTTCTGGAAGGTCCTGTTCATCTAGATCAAACTTGGGTCCATTTCCCAACTATGCAGAGATTTGCTTTGTGTTTTGAGTATTGGGTTTAAGAAAAAGACTTTATTTTTCTTTCTCTTTTTTTTTTGAGACAGGGTCTTGCTTTCTTGTCCGGGTTGAACTGCAGCAGCACAATCATAGCTCAGTGCAACCTAGAACTCCTAGGCTTAAGCAATCCTTCCACTTCAGCCTCCCCAGTAGTTGGGACTACAGGCATGCACCACCATGCCTGGCCAAGGCAAAGACTTCATCTTTAAGGAAGATTGGATAACCAGCACTGGTATATTATTGAGGCCAATAAATGCCTCTGTGGTCCTCTGGGCAAGTGAAGCAGTGCCATCAGCTGGCTAGTCCCACACACCACATGGTGTCCCCAGGGGGGATGTATGCTGGGTTTATTATTTCAAATATCTTAGATGCAGAGATCCCAGATGTAATATGAGGCTTCCCAGGAGGTGCCAATTCATTAGAGTGGCTTTTGGTATCCTTTAATTTTGTTTCCCAGCAGATCTCTGTTTGTACTAGAACCAAAATATTTCCAAAAAGAAAAGTGATGTATACACCTCCCTTGTTCGTGCAGTGGCGATTTTCATTATTCCTTCTCCTTCTAGTCCTTCATCCACTTCTCATCATGTTTACGTTGTTATAAACTCTTGTGTATATGCATTTGAAGTGATACAATTTTATATTATCATTATTCTTTTTTTTCTTTTTTTTTTCTTTGAGACAGAGTCTTGCTCTGTCGCCCAGGCCAGAGTGCAGTGGTGTGAGCTCTGCGTACTGCAGCCTCGATCTCCTGGGCTCAGTCATCACTCCCACCAGCTGAGACAGCAGGCATGTGCCACCACACCCAGCTGATTTTCATATTTTTGTAGAGGTGGGGTTTCGCCATGTTGCCCATGCTGGTCTCAAGTGACCCGCCTGTCTCCATCTCCCAAATTGTGGGATTATAGGTGTGAGGCACTGCGTCCAGCCTGAAGAGTTTTACTTAATGCTCATAATCACTCTTTAGGTACTGTTATTAGCCACATTTTATAGACGAGGAAATGAGGCATGTGTATACACACAGACACACACACACAAATACATAGAAATATACACACACATATATAAATTTATTTTTCTTCTTAGAAATGACATTGGAAAGAACACCTCATGCAGCTTTATTTTTTTTAAATCTTTAAAAATTCCTTAGGATAAAGGGATATTATGGAATTTTAAGATGATCCCTGATGTCCAATAGCGTATGAGTCAACTTGCTTTACCACAGTGTTGTAATACTAGGTAACTCTTAAAATTCTCCTAATGCAGGGGGCCGGGTGCCATGGTTCATGCCTGTAATCCCACCACTTTGGGAGGCTGAGGTGGGTAGATCACTTGAGGCCAGGAGTTGGAGACCAGACTGGCCAGCATGTCTCTACTAAAAATACAAAAAATTGCCGGGCGTGGTGCATACACCTGTAATCCCAGCTGCTTGGGAGGCTGAGACATGAAAATCACTGGAGCCTCGGAGGTGGAGGTTGAAGTGAGCTGAGATTGCGCTACTGCACTCCAGCCTGGGCGAGAGAGTGAGACGCTGTCTCAAAAAACAAAACACAATTATCTTAATGTAGTGGGTATAAAATGCCCCCACAGTGTTCGTGCAGGCATTTCTTTGATCACAGCAAAGTCAAACATTTTTTCACATGCTTGTTTACTAATAGCATCTAGTTTTACGTGAATTGCCTTCTCAAGTTCTTTGCCAGTTTACGCAGTAGAGACTTAATT